>NC_136998.1:36803651-37273651 GCF_032717465.1 Coenobita brevimanus | reverse complement strand
AGTTCAAAATATAAACCTTAGCCAACACGCGCACTCACACACACACACACACACACACACACACACACACACACACACACACACACACACACACACACACACACACACACACACACACACACACACACACACAAATCCACAAACCCACACTAACTCCAAAGACACCGACACGCACAAACGCACACATACACACGCCAAGCACACGCAAAAACCCGCACACACCCCAAAGACAGCCACGCATACACACAAAAATGAAAACCTTTTAAAAATCGTGAAAAACTGTAAGACAAAAGTGTGTGTGTGTGTAAAAGAGGGAGGGTGGTTGAGGGCGGGAATTTTAAGGGCCATCATAACACGGCCGTCCAGGGGGCTATTCTCGTAAACACGGCTGCTCTCTCTCTCTCTCTCTCTCTCTCTCTCTCTCTCTCTCTCTCTCTCTCTCTCTCTAACTGTAGCCCCGTGTTATAGCCCCTTCTCTTGTAGCCCCCTTGTATTTGGCTCTATCTGGTGACTGTGTAGTCTCTAGTCCCTCTTCTTTCCCACTCTCTTTTCTCTCTTTTTCTCTTTCCTTCTCTCCCTTTCAGTCTCTCCCTGTCCCCCTTCTGCCCACAGTTTCTCCTTACCCTTTTATCACTCTCTCCTATCTTCTTCCTTTTCTCCATTTTACACTTTCTCCCTCTCTCTATCTTTCCTTCACTTGTCTACTCATTTCTTCTCCCCCTATTCTGTTCTTTCTCTCCCCTTCTCATTCCTTACCCCCTTTCTCCTCTTGCCTACCACGTCCTGCTCCTCTCCTATTCATCTCTCCCTCTTTCCTTCCTACTGTCCCTCTCCCCATCCCTAGTTTACACCTCCTTTCTTTTCTTCTCCCCTCCCGTCACCTTCCCATCTTCCTCTCCTTCTCACCCTCCCCCCTTTATTTTCCCATCCCTTTCTTTTCTTCCCTCAGTGTAGTCCCCACTAATTAAAAAAAAAAAGAACTGAGATAAAGATGGAATCATGCAAGCAATGGACGTAAGAACTCATTTAGCAAGAGAAAACACCACTTCATCACACACACACACACACACACACACACACACACACACACACACCCACACACACACAACACTGCCCCACCCACACACACACAACACTGCCCCACCCACACACACACAACACTGCCCCACCCACACACACACAACACTGCCCCCCCCACACACACACAACACTGCCCCCCACACACACACAACACCGCCACTCCCCCCACACATACACACACATCACGCCGCCACACCTCACACTACCCAACCACCAAATCTCCACTGGCCAGACACATTTCAAACACACTTTACTGCACCGAGCTCTTCATCTTCCACTGTAATTCCTTTTATTTTTACATGCATACCCCCCCTCCCTTAGTGAAATGCAGCGTCGAAATTTTGTACTAACTTCTGTAATAACTTTTCAATAACTTCTAATTTGGTTCCTGATTTATGTAGTTATAATAAAAGAAGAATTTATTTTTGAGGAGCAGGGAATGTGATGGCAGGTTCGATGATGATGGTGATAGGGGAACACTTGAGGATTTGATATTCATTATAGCAATTCTCAGCCCACAGACCCCCTAACCTTCATTCTCAGTCCTCAGTCCATCCCAGTCCTCATTATCATCCTTCAGACCCTCCCAGTCCTCATTCTCAGCCCTCAGACCATCCCAACCCTAATTCTCGTCCCACGCAGCCCTAAGACCCTATCAGCCCTTCCCAGCCCCCATTATCAGCCCTCAGTCCCTATTAAACTTTCTAAGCCCTCATTCTCAGCCCTCAACCCCTATCAAACCTTCCCAGCCATCATTTCCATCTAAGTTCCTCCCAGCCCTTCCTAGCTCTCACTTCTAGCCAAGCCCTAGGTCAATACCAGTCCCCATTCCCAGCCCTTAATCTTTACTAGCCCTCAGCCCCAGCCCTCAGCCCTTCCTAGCCCCTCTTAGCCCACCCCAGTGCCGCAGTTCCCAATCCTAGTCCACCGCGGCAATATTCAGTGGGGGGGGGAAGTAATGGGTAGGGGGAGGTGGAAGGGAGGGGAGAGGGTGGGAGGAGGGAAGGAGAGGAGGAAAGAAAGAATGGAGAAAAAGAGAGGGTGAGGGTCAGAGACAGAAAGAAGGAAGGGAGCATGGAAGAGAGGGAAAAGAAAGAAAAAAGACAGGAAAGAATGGGTGAAAAGAGGGACTTAAGGAACTAGAGAGGAAGGAAGGAAAAAGAAAGGGAGGAAACAACTGGAATTATGTGTGATAGAGAGAGTGACAAAGAGAGAGTGAGAATGGAGAAAAAGGGAAAACAAGAGGGGAGAGAAAACTGTGTAAGGAGAGAAAACAAGAAAAAGAACCGAGAGAGAGAGAGAGAGAGAGAGAGAGAGAGAGCGCAAGGAAGGAATAGTACTACAGTAGGATTGTGCTCGTGTGGGAGGAAGAGAGAGACAGCAGCACGGGAGGGAGGAAGGGAAGAAAGAGGGGCGAGGAGAAGAGAGAGAACAGAAAGGGAGGGAGGAAGAATAGAAAGAGAGGAGGAGAAATGAAGGAAGGAGAAAGGAAGAGAGGATGGGAAGGAGGTAGGAAGAAAACAAAAAGGGGTAAGGGATAGAAGAAGGAAGAGAACGGGAGAGAACGAAGTGGGAAGGTAGACGTGAAGTAGGAAGGATGGAAAGGAGGGAGAGGAGGAAGAAGGAGAGAGATACGCGCAGGAGCAAAAGGGAAGAAAAGGAGGAAGACAGTGAAGGAGGGAGAGGAGGGGAGAGAGAGGTACAGTGAGGGAGGAAGGGAGGGAGGGTAAGCAGGGAGGTAGAGCCAAGCTGTCTATTTGATCAGCACTAAAACGAACTTATTATGGCCGGGGAAACGATGCCGCACCCCTGAAATAAACAGCCATTGCGCCGCGCCGTAAGATGTTAGCGGGGGAATTTAGGATACTCCCGGAAAATGCTGCAAATACAGGGAAACTGCCTAATAAAACGCGGCCTAGACATACGATAGTGCCGGGCGCGCGACAGCCAGAACTGCCTCCTTGCCCATTCTCACACATTCGGACGATGGGGCAATGACACTTAGGTCAGTTTTCAAATAATTGTATTGCAGTTTGCCGGCGTTTGGTGTCGCCGTACATATACCGACCCTATGTAAATTGACTCGACGGTAGTGTAAACCCGGTACGGACTCCGGCACACACGGTCGAGGTTCCTATGCCCCCCGGTACGCGTTTAGGTCCTTACGTCGTCCCGGTCCGTGGGTCCCCTGTGGCTCTGAAGGGCGCGCCGCGGTCCGCCTGCGTAAATAGTGCTGTTAGGGTGAGGCCCCCGGTAATTCAGGGGGATTTACACCCGCCCTGAGTGCAATATCGGGGGGGAATAATGTCGGCCGCTGTGTCGAATGAATATTACGATCTAATAGTTTATTCCTGCCCAGCCTTGCTTGGGAGGGGATGCTGGCCAGGGCTATGAGAGGAAGAAACCTGAGGAAGATGAGATGGATTTATCCTCCTTCCCCCTACCACCCTAAGATAAATATCGGATCATGTCTAGCACTCTCCTTAGGTACTTAATGCGACCTTAGTAGATTAATCCAACGAGATTTACTTGAGATGGGAATACACTAGGCGACTTGAGAGAAATAGAAGGATTTATTTCCCACTCCTCACCCAAATGAGTATTATCGATGCAGGATTACGGGACATGTACGGCTGTCTCGAGTAAATTATATAATCTAATGTTTTGTTTCTCTGATCTGGATGGGGGGATGGAAGGAGTCGAGGGAGATTAAGAGGGATTTATTACCCCAATTAAGAGGGATTTATTACCCCTCCCTTAATAATAATACGAGATAAGGTTAGACGTTCTGTTGGCTGACCGTAACGATCGAAGAGGTTATTCTTACCGGCTTGCTTGTTAGGGGAAAGAACTTGTGATCTGCTGAGACGGAATTGTGTGTGTGTGTGTGTGTGTGTGTGTGTGTGTGTGTGTGTGTGTGTGTGTGTGTGTGTGTGAGAGAGAGAGAGAGAGAGAGAGAGAGAGAGAGAGAAGGAAGGAATGAGTGTGTCAGTGAGAGAGAAAGGGGTTAGGACAGGGCAAGTGAGTGAGTGGGAGGAGGAGAGAGAGTGACTGTGACTGAGTGAGAGACTAAGGGAGGACAAGAGTGGGACAGTTTGAGAGAGAGAGAGAGAGAGAGAGAGAGAGAGAGAGAGAGACGAAAAGAATAATGTGAGAACAGAAGGATGCTGTGTGACCGCCTATAAAAGGAAGATTTGTAATGAAAAGACAAAGGCAATAAAAATAACAAATAACAAGAAAAACCAAAAGAAAACACTAACAGAAAACGGAGGAAACTGAGAAAGAAAACGTGCCATCGAGGTGGGGGGTGAAGGGAACCACGAAGAAAAAAAAAATCCATCAAAATAGATAGGATGATTTTTGCCAGAGAGAGAGAGAGAGAGAGAGAGAGAGAGAGGGGGGGGGGGAAGGGAGGGAGGGAGGGAGGGAGAGAGAGAGATACATACATACATATATACAGAGAAAATGAGAACGAAATATACAAATTGATATATACTGTTCATACACACATCATACAACATACAGTACATACATATAACATACGTACATACATCATTCGTACATGTATTCATACGTAGGGAGAGAGAGAGAGAGAGAGAGAGAGCAACATTAGCCTTGTGGAATTAACAGGAGGGCTTTTCTTACCAGA
Source organism: Coenobita brevimanus (assembly GCF_032717465.1). NCBI lineage: Eukaryota > Metazoa > Arthropoda > Malacostraca > Decapoda > Coenobitidae > Coenobita > Coenobita brevimanus. The sequence continues at coordinate 37,268,922 of NC_136998.1, read as the reverse complement.
GCTGCCCAACTTACCTCATTAATAAGACAATACGGGAGGGGAGGGGAGGGGAGTGGAAAGGAGAGGTTGGAGGAAGGAGGTGGGGTAAGAGAAGGAGGGAGGGAAGCGGAGGGGAGGGATTGGTGTGGAGGGAGGAGGGGAGGAAGGAGTAAAAGATGAAGGAAGGGAGGAAGAAAGTAGAATAGGGTGGGGCTGTAGAAGATAGGGTCGGAAGGAGGGAGACAAAAAGGTAGAGGAGAAGGAGGAGGAGGAGGAGGATAATATGAACCACAGAAAACAAATCACACAGAATAAACCACCTATCTCAAGGGGTTAAGATGGCCTCCAAGACGTAATGATTCTCAGGTTACAAGAGCAGTGATGGATTATGTTTATTTATTATTCCTATTACGCCCATCAGACATCAATTACAGGTGGAATATTAGCTCTGCCCACAACCCTTCAACCTCTAATGGCACTGGCAGGTCCCTAATTTCGGCGACTTATTTTTTCCTGCCCTTAGTGATTTATTTTTGGATATAGCTGGCATGTATCTTTTTGTATATTATTTAGGCATAGTATGGCCACACTGGAAGGATTTGAGTAACACAGAAGAGGAGAGTAGGGTGTAATAAAATAAATCTCTAAGGAAAAGGTGATAGGGGGCTTCCTCAACCGACAAGAATTGGGCCATAGTCTCCCCCTTTTCCTCGTTTACGGGCAGGCTTCGAGGTCCACATTCTCGTCGGTTAAGGAAGCTCCCTAACACCTTTTCCTAAGCGATTTATCTTGCTTTATTACTCCTTACTATCCTCTTCAATGTGATAGAGGTGTTACGAGGTGTCCAATGTCTGGAATATGAACTTAATTCAGTATTGGATGCGCTCTTACACTTGAGGGCCACACGCATCAGCCATAATACATTTATTTATTTATCTATTTTCTTGTTTACCTATCTATCTATCTATCTATCTATCTATCTACTTATTTTTGTTCTGTCTAACACCGTGACATTATATTCAACTCCTAGGGCTGAAAGGACTGAAGATATTAAAACTCTACGGATAATGCAACCCGTATACAAATATCCCTAAACAAATATCACCTATCATCCTTCAATCTCCTCTCTGTCATCTCCTTTACTCCCAATTCTTTTTCTTTTCCTGTCTCTTCTCTCTCCTAGATTATCTCCCTCTCGTCTCCCAACTCAATCATAATTTATCTCTCCCTCGTTTGCTTTGCTTCATCCGTTTTTACCATCTTCCATTCTACTCATTCTCACTGTTTCTCTTTTCTTTGCCTTTCTCTCTCCTCTCCCCATTCAGATTTCTGTCTTCTTCCCTTTCCACCCACTTCATCATCCTTCTCTATTAACTATCAACCTTTTCATTCCATCTTTTTATTTCTCTCTCTCTCTTCCCCACTTCGTCTCAGACTGTCTTCCAGCATAACATTTGGTCCTCTCCTTTTCGTCTTCTTATTCTTCTCCCTCCTCCTCCTCCTTATCCTCCTCCTACCTCAGACCTCCTCCTACCTCAGTCCTCCTTCTCCTCCTACCTCAGTCCTCTTCCTCCTCCTGACTCAGTCTCAGTCCTCCTCCTCCTCCTCCTCCTCCTTTACCTCAGTCTTCCTCCTCCATGCAGCCCATCCTCCCCCCTCTCCCCTCCTACAAAACAGCACCCCCTCCCCTCCCTTCCCCGCCCCGCCCCCTGCTGGAGGAGGGTCCGCGGATCATTCATCATCGTCGCCAGATTTTTGGGCCACTCGGGTTTCCATTAATCTAATACTGGGCGGGGGAGGGGGAGGGGAGAGGAGGGGAGGAGAAGAGGAGGGGAGGGAAGGGGGGAGAGGGGAGGGGAGACAGCAGACAGACAGAAGGAGGCAGGAGAGGGAAGGAAACAGGAGGAAGGGAGAGAGAAGAGACAGAAGGTAGATGAGGAAGTAGGCGGAAGGGAAGGGGAGGGAAGGGGAAAAGAGGAGGGGAAAGGAAGGGGAGGCGAGGAGACAGAGAGAGAGTCAAGTCAGGAGATAAAAACGGAGACAAGAGGAAGAGAGGGAGGAAAGGATGGAGGGAGACAGTAGAGGGAAGGGAAAAAGTGCTAACGAGAATAGAAGACTTCCCCTCTTTCTTTCCCCTCCCCCTCCTCCTCTTTCATCCCTCCCTTCCCGCCCCCTCCTCCTCTTCCTCCCCTCCCTTCCCTCCCCCTCCTATTTTTTCTCCTCGCCCTTCCCTCCCCCCTCCCCCTCGCTCCCCCGTCTTCAAAACAGCCCAAATACCCATTAAATAAAAATAAAAAACTTATCAACACCCAGTAGAAAAGAAAAAAGAAAATTGGGGATCTTATAACTGAGGTAGAGGAGGAGGAGGAGGAGGAGCAGGAGCAGGAGCAGGAGCAGGGGCAGGAGCAGGGGCAGGGGCAGGGGCAGGAGCAGGAGCAGGGGCAGGAGCAGGAGCAGGGGCAGGAGCAGGAGGAGTGGGGAGTGAAAATGGAGGAAAAACAAGATGAAAAGGATAAAGAAGAGTAAGAAAGAGGGGCAGAAGGATACATAACACAAGCCGGTGGGCAACGATGACCAGCTCTAACAGGACCAAGCTTTGTCAGCGACCGGAAGTGAGTTTCGACTAAAAGTCATTTCTTTCTGGAGGTATTCCAGGGCAACATTCCACCAAAGAATCATGGCCCTGGCTTAATCATCTTCGGAGCCTTAGCATTTCGGGGGAACATAGTCGTGATTTTAGCTATTTTCACCGTTTTTGCATCTGATGACCTTTAACTCCTGACCTGGCCAATGCAGCCCATAGGTGCACACTAAAAGGTTGTAGTACTAGTCAATGTCTGTATGTATACAAACTTTCATTCAGTTCCTTCTCGCCGCTGGGGAACTAGGGAGGCATTTTTGAAAAACGGTACTGATTGCTAGGGACGCTGAGGCCAATCTTCGCAGGGTTGCCACTCGAAAACTAGAGGAGTAAAGGGAAAAACAGATGGCACACTACCGATAGGGAATGACCTCAATATCACACCTAAAGAATTCACAGCTTTCTACGCCCATTGATAATGCTTCTACAGCTCAAAACGTGAAAAGTACGAAAAAGGTGGTTTTTTGGCCGCTGCTAGGCAATGAGGTGTTGCCTAGCAACCAAAACCTTGCGGGCAAAACTAGGTCATAGACTTATCATTGTGTCCAAGTTTGGTCGGAATCAGCTAATTCTGGGTAGAAGCGCCTGCCACAATTAAACAAGAAGGAAAGAAAGAATACAGGAAAGAAGGAAAACGAGACTAACAATTAGGGCAGCATGGAGCTGGCCATTAACAAGATGAGAGAGAGAGAGAGAGAGAGAGAGAGAGAGAGAGAGAAAGAGAGAGAGAGAGAGAGAGAGAGAGAGAGAAAGAGAGAGAGAGAGAGAGAGAGAGAGAGAGAGAGAGGTGATGATGGAGGATGGTGCAACAGAAAACTCACCACGTCAAAACACACGCCTGAAAAATTAGCCTTAGATTTGAGAAGGCTGAAGGGCAGGAGGATGGGGGATGGGGGGAGGGGAAGGGAGAGGGGGAAAGGGAGAAAATTGGAAAAGGAAGGGAAGAAGGAGAAAGTGATGGAGGGGAAGGAGAGGGGGTAAAACGGGAAACAGTTGTGAGAGGGAGAGGATGAGGAGGAAGAGAGGAAGGGGAAGGGGAGGAGTGATGGGTTTAAACAGGGGGAAGGGAAGGTGGGTCGGGTTAGAGAGGGAGTGGAAGGAAACGAGAATGGGGGGAGAGAAAAGGGAAGTAAGAAGGGAAAATGGGAATGAGGGGGGAAGATGTGACAGGGGAAGGGGAAAGAGGGAAGGGGAAGAAATGAGAAGGGGGAATGGGAGGGGAGAGGGGAGAATAGTTGGGAAAAAGGGATGAAGGATTAGGTTGAAGGGAGCAGAAGCAGGGATGGGAGAAGAAGGGATAAATAGGGAAATAGGGCAAATGAGGAGATGATAGAAGGAAGAGGAGAGAAAGGGAGAATGAGGATGGAGAGGTGGCTGAGAGGGGATGAGGGATTGGGGATGGGGAGGAGAGGAAGTGGAAGGGGAAAAGAAAGGAAAATTGATAATGAAAAAGAATATGGAAAAGGAGGGAAAGAGGGAGGTGGAAAGGGAAGCCAAGAATAGAAGAGAGGAAGAAAAGGAGGAAGGAAGGAAGGAAGGAAGGAAAAAAAGACAAGTGGAAGATGATGATGAAGGGGATAAGGAAAAAAGAAAGTAAGAAAGGAAGGAAGAAAATTATAGGAGGAAGAGGAGGAGGAAGGGGAGGAGGAAAAAATAGGAAGAAAGGAATGAAAACAGAAAAGAGGAGGAGGAGGAGGAAGAGAAGAAGGAAAAAAGGAAGAAAGGAAGGAAGAAAAAATGAAAGGAGGGGGAGGAGGAAGGGGAGAAGAGAGAAAGATATAGGAGGATGTCAGAAGAAATGGGACGGAAGTTAGGCAGGAAGGAAGGAAGGAGAAAGAAAGATGAAAAGAGAAAGAAAAGTGAAATAGGAAGGAAGGAAGAAAAGCAGGAAGGAAGGAAGGAAGGAAAGAATAGAGAGAGAGAGAGAGAGAGAGAGAGAGAGAGAGGCGGTGTGAGTGTGAGATATGGAGGGGATGCATCACAGAGCACACCTTATTGCTCTCTCACTCTCTCTCTCTCCCTCTCTCATTCACTCTCTCACACTCGTTTACACGTGGTGCTCTCTCTTTAGCTCTATATCTCTATTCCCATTTGATCTCTCTCTCTCTCTCTCTCTCTCTCTCTCTCTCTCTCTCTCTCTCTCTCTCTCTCTCTCCTTTACTTTCATATCTTTATTTACATTCATTTTCCTTCTCCCTCTCCCCTCTTAAGCCCCTCCTTTCCTCTCATTTCTCTCCTCCTCTACTCTCCTCCCATTCCCTCCTTCCTTCCCACCCCTCCCCATTCCTCTCACCTTGATCATCTTCTCTCTTCCTTTCAATCCCTCTCTCTCCCCAGCCCTTCTCTTCTCTTCCGCTCACCCTTTCTCTTTTCTCTTTCATTTCCCTCCCATCCTTCATCTCATTTGTCCCCCTCTCCTATCTCCTCCTCCTCCTCCTCCTTCTCTCTTTCCCCTTTCACACTATTCCCCTCCTCCTCCTCCTCCTCCTCCTCCCCCCCACCCCCGCGGCGCCATCTGTGGAAGAGTGAGTGAGTCTGGGAGTTGCCTGACACTGCTCAGTTATCACAGAGCATGAGCACCAGGAGGAGGAGGGGGAGAAAGAGGTGGAGGAGATGGAGAGGGGATGGGGGAAAAGGAGGAGGAGGAGGAGGAGGAAGAGGAGGGGAAAAGGAGGAGGAGGAGAAAGACAAGGGGTGGGAAGAGGATGCGGAAGAGGAAGAGGTAAAAGTGAGGAGAGGATTAGAGGGAGGAGGAATATTTGGAGGAGGAGGAAAAAGAGAGGAAGCACGAGTTTGAAGAGGGGAAGGGGATGGAGGAGAAGGAAGAGCAGAAGGAGAGAGAGACAAGGAACAGGAGGAAGACAGGAAGGGGGAACAGGTGGGGGGGGGGAATAGAAATAAAGCAGGAGCAGCGGGAGAGGGAGTTGGGGAGGTGAGTGGAAGGGGGCGGGGAGGGGAAGGGAGGGAGAGGGAGTTGGGGAGAGGAAGGGGGGGAACGGAGAGGAGGAGAGAGGGAGAGGGAAGTGGGGAGGGGGGACAGCACCTCGAAATATCTGGCAAAGCGTACGACAAATCTTACGAGAAAAGTGAGAACTGTCTTACGAGAAAATTTCAGCCTAACAAATCTACTTAGCTTTTACGAGAAAGATGTGTAAGAATATCCCAAAAAGAATTATCAGAGCCATGTTAAGTCTACAAAGTTCTTACGAGACATTTTTTAACATAGTCGAAACTCTACGAAGATTTTTACGAGGAATTTGAGTGTCTTACGATAAATTATTAGCGCCATCTTAAATCTAGGAATATCTTACGAGAAAATATCTTAAGGAGGATTTTCTGCCCTGGGAGAAAAGCTTATTTACCAGTCAATTATTTACCAGTGAAGTTATAATATTCCAACAACAACATCAAGAATAACAACAACAACAACAATAATAATGGTCATAATAATAATAATAATGGTCATAATAATAATAATAATAATAACTATAATGATGATGATGATGATGATGATGATGATGATGATGACAATAACAACAACAACAACAACAATAATAATAATATGGAAGAATTTTTTTAAACCTTAAGCCATTCCTGAACAATGAATTCAGTCAGTCCCATCTTTACGATCTCTCTCTCTCTCTCTCTCTCTCTCTCTCTCTCTCTCTCTCAAGCTACACCTTACACTCACCAGACACACACCTCACACCCCCTTAATTGTCCCATATGATTGCACACTCGCACTACGCACACACACGCTGCACACTACATTATTACACAGCACACTCCCATCAAACTCACCTCATCCTCTACACACCATATGTACTATCCCCCTCCTCCTACTAAACACACACACACACACACACACTATGGCATCACAACCTCTACACACTCCCAACATACACACTTCATCTACTCCCCATATCGTCCCCTGAATGAAAGATTACATACACACTCCCTACACACCACAACACACCCCTTACACTCTCCTCACCCATACGCCCTACACACTATATTACACACTCTATGACCACATTCTCTACACTCTCCCAATCTTCACTCATTACACACACCCTGCACACCACATCATTCCCATATACACCCTCTACACACTACAGAATCCCCTCTATGGCCACACTCTGCACACTCACCACACTTCATCTCCATAAATTCAACGCAGCTTCCTAACACAATGCATTATCTCCATACAAACACACTCTCTGCCTACCATATTACGTACGCCCTGCATACACACACTCGGCAATGTGTGTGTGTGTGTGTGTGTGTGTGTGTGTGTGTGTGTGTGTGTGTGTGTGTGTGTGTGTGTGTGTGTGTGTGAGGCCAGTCGTATGAAAGATGACCACTTCCTCTACACACTCCCTACCCACTCCTCCACCACCCCCATGACCACACCCTCCCCACACTATTTTATACACACACCCTACTACATCCACTACACACACATTCTCTCTCTCTACACACTCTTCACCCAGCACATTATGAGTGTGTGTGCATGTGTATGAGCGTGTAGCATCATCAGGCCCTTCACTACACACACATTACCCATTCTTATCCCTCTACACACACACATACACACTCTCTCTCTTTCTCTCTCTACACACACATCCCATCCAATGCATTAAGAGTGTATGTGTGCGTGTGTATGAGTGTGTGGCGTTACCAGGCACTCACTACACACACTCTACCCATTCTTATCCCCACTACACACACTCTCTCTGCACACACACTCGCCCTCCAGTGCACCAAGAGTGTGTGTGCGTGTGTGAATGCGCTTGTTACTTCCTCCACGCTCTGTACCCATTCATATCCCCTCTACACACACTCCGTCTACACACCCAGTGCATTAAGAGTGTGTGTGCGTGTGTATGAGTGCGTGGCGTCACCGGGTATCGAGGCTGGCCCTATGAAAGATGACAGGTGCTTAAGGAAGCCATTTTGGGGTGTGAAATGAGCCCGTTTGTCAGAGGCCTCGGTAATATTGCCTCACCCACCCTCTGCCTCCTTCCCTCCTTCCCTCCTTCCTCTCCCCTCCCTCCAGCCTTCTTCCCACCCTCCTTCCTTCCTCTTCCCCCCTCCTGTCTTCTTCCTCCTTCCACCCTTCCTCCTTCCTCCTTACTTCCTTTTTCTTCCCTTCTCCTCCCTCTTTGTTTTCTTTTTCTTCCTTCCTCCTCCCTTTCTCTAGTCCCCTTTCTGCTTCCCGCTCCCTTCCTCCTCTTTCTTCCCTCTTCATCCCTCCTTCCAGCATCCAGCCTCCTTCCTCCCTCCCTCCAGTCCCCTTCCTCCTTCCTCCTTCCCTCCAGTCCCCTTCCTCCTTCTCCATTCCCTCTAGTCTGTTTCTTGCTTCTTCTGCCTCCTTCTTTCCCTTTCTTTCCTCTCCTTCTTTCCCTTACTTATATTTCCATCTTTTCCTGCTCCATCCTTCCTCCTTATATCTTCCCTATCCTTCTGTTTCCTTCCTCTTTCCCTCCAGTTTCCTTCCTCCTCTTCCCTCTCCTTCTGGTATTTTCTCTCCCTTTTCATTCTTCCTCCTCCTTTCTCTCCCTGCCACTTCCATCACCCCCTACTCCTTGCTCCCTCCTCTTTTCTCCCTCCCCCTCTGTCCCTCCTTCCCTCTCCCCTTTCTCTCTCCCTCCTCCTTGCTCTAGTCTCCTCCCTCCTCCCTCTCTAGCTCCTTCTCTTGCCCTACTTTCCTCCCTTCCCCTCTCTCCCTCCCCTCTTTCTGCTCCTTCATATCCCCTCCCTCCCTCCACCCCACTAGTACATTCTCTCCTTCCTTTCTCTCTCCGATTTCCTCCCTCCTCTTTGCTCCGTCCAGCTCCTGATCTTCTTTCTCTCTCCCTCTTTCTCCCCGTCTTCTTCTCTCCTCCTCTTTACCTCTCCCCCTCCCTTCCTCCTCCTCCCTCCTCCTTTTCCCCTACTCCTCCCTCTCTCTAGTTCCTCCCTTCTACCTCCCCCTCCTTCCTCTCCCCTCCCTCCATCTTCTCTCCTCCTCCTCTCCCCTCCTTCTCATCCCCATAAATTCTCCCCACCCAATCTCCCCACTTAGCCTCCCTTCCCTCTTCTCTCTCTCTCTCTCTCTCTCTCTCTCTCTCTCTCTCTCTCTCTCTCTCTCTCTCTCTCTCTCTCTCTCTCTCTCTCTCTCTCTCTCTCTCTCTCTCTCTCTCTCTCTCTCTCTCTCTCTCTCTCCTCTCCTCTCCTCTCCTCTCCTCTCCTCTCCTCTCCTTGCCCTAATTCTCCTTCACTTCCTCCTTTGTTTCCTACATTCCTCCGTCCTTTCCTTCCTCACAGTTATGCTCTCTTCCTTTCCTCCTCCAATCTTTCATCATCTTTCCTCTTCTTCCACAGTTTTCCTTCCTCCTCTCCTCTCCTTTTTCTCTTTTTTCCTCACTTTTTCTACCTCCCTGTCCTATCTTTCACCTCACACATCTCCATTCTTCATCTCCCCTAATTCTTATCTTCTTACTCATCTCCTTTCTTCCTCCACACTCTTCTCTTCCTTCTCTTTCTTTCCTCCCTTCCTCCACATTTCTCCTCCTTTGTCTTTCCTCTTTTCCTCTGCCTCCTCCACCTATCTCTCACCCACCTACACTTCATTTCCCTTAATATTTACATTCATCTCCCCTCATCTCTCCTGTCACCCTCTTTCGGATCTTCATTCTCCCGTTCATCATCCCCTCCCATTCATTTTCTTCCTCACATACCTCTCCCCTCTAACCTTCTCCCCCTTTTTAAACCATTCATCTCCCCTCACCTCTCCCGTCACCCTCCTTCGGATCCTCTTTCTCCTCTTAATCACCCCCTCCCCCTTTATTTTCTCCCTAACATACCTCTCCTCTCTCCCCTCTCCCCTTCTCCTTAACCCTTTCACTACGATGATGCACTCTTCAATATAATAAACTATCGCCAGACATTTTATTCAACTTAATTACTCCATCAGCAGACAATCTTATTCCACATTTAATTCAGCTCTACTAAGGATAAGGTTAATTAGGAGTTTATATATAACCCCCTCAGCTCGAAAAGTTTCCGCTCGGCTGAATAAAATCGTCTGGAGAGAGAACAGGGTTAAAAAAAAAAGCGTCACCAGATTGGAAGGGATTGATGGAGACTTATTTTAACCCCTCCATTACCAAGACAAGCTGAGGAAAATCGTCTGGTGCTATGTAGAATGAGGTAAAGACGTCCTAGGGGTGATGAGGTGGGCAAAATTTACCTTAATGAACACTCCAACCCTCCCTTAACCCCTTCAGTACGATGACGGCCTTTCACAGACGATTATTTTTCCTTTCAGACGGTTTCATCCAGCTTAGGAAAAATCTCTCCTGCTGGAAGGCTTAGAGAGGGCTGTATCTAACCCCACCCCAGTTAGAAAAATCCTTCCTAAGCTGTAAAAATCGTCTCAGGGAAGCGATAATTAAGTGAAAAAGCAAGCAATTGGAGTGAATTGGTTAAGTTCTCCTTCTCCTTGATCCCATACTTTCCATTTCTCTCTCTCTCTCTCTCTCTCTCTCTCTCTCTCTCTCTCTCTCTCTCTCTCAGTATATATATATATATATATATATATATATATATATATATATATATATATATATATATATATATATATATAATTATCTGTATTTATATTTATCAACCTATCTCATCTATATAGCTATTTCTCTACAGTACCCATCTCTATCCATCTGTCTTTCTATCTGTTTACCTATCTATCTATCACACACACACACACACACACGTACACAATCCCCCATCCTTCCCAAACAACCTCCTCTCCCAAAATTCCCACTTCTCCCCATACACTGACCAGAGGAAGGGCGAGCGAGCGGCTGTATGTGCGTGTGTGTGCGTGTGCGTGTGTGCGTGTGCGTGTCCTGGGAGTAATATGGCCCCATAATATTAAGTCATAGTTCAGGCGGCTGCTAACATATTGCGGAAACGGCCCGGGTAGTAATGGTGCCCTGAGAAAGACACGACCTCCTCACACAGTAGCTGAGAGAGAGAGAGAGAGAGAGAAGGGGGGGAGAGGGAGAGACTGAACCCTTCTCCCCTCCCTCTCTCTCTCCCCCATCTGAAAACAAAAGAACCCAGATATTGCCTAACATTTTAGTACAGTATTACGAACTCTCTCTCTCTCTCTCTCTCTCTCTCTCTCTCTCTCTCTCTCTCTCTCTTGATGGGATGGATCATGGGGTCTCTTCTGCTACTCCCACCACCGCTGCACAAAATAAAAAAATCATAAAAGGAAAAACACACAAGCAAAATCGTCCACAAGAGAATCCCACGTATATATATTTTTTTCTGTGTTTTTTTATCGTCATTTTTTGTGTGTTTTATATTGACTTGTCTTTTAGGTGTTTGGTGCTTTTTGTGTGTGTGTTTTAAGTTGAGAATTGTTTTAGGCGTTTGGATTCCTTTTGCTTCTCTTCAGCACCCCTTTTCCCTTTCCCTTCCCCTTAACAACCCATTTCCTTTCCCTCTTAGCAACATCCCTCTCCCTTCTCCGTCTTAACAAACCCTTATCCCCTCCCTCCATCTTAGTAACCAAGTACCCCCTCCCTCCATCTTAGTAACCAAGTACCCCCTCCCTCTCCCTCCCCCTTAGCAAGCCCCTTCCCCCTTCCCTCGTAACCTACTTCCCCATTCCCTCCCCTTCCCCACTAACGACGTCTCGTCTCCCCTTCTTCCCTCGTAACAATCTTTTCCCTCCCCTCCCCTCACCTCACCTCATTTCCTCCTCCTTAGCAATTCCCCTACCCCTCCTCTCTAATCCTTTCCTTAGGATCCTCTGCCCTCCCTCCCCTGCCTTTCCCCCCTTTTAGAATTTCCCCCTCTCCTCCCCTCCTCCCTCTTACCAGCCTTTCCTCTCCCCTCCCCACCCCTCCCCTCTTTCTCACTAAGGGTAACTGGGCCTCTGAGTGTGGACAGTGGCTGGATGGGTGACCGTCCCCTATTCCACATGATTTAGTGGCCAGAGAATGGGGGATCATATATGGAAGTGAAGCTACCCCATAGGCTCAATTCTCTCTCTCTCTCTCTCTCTCTCTCTCTCTCTCTCTCTCTCTCTCTCTCTCTCTCTCTCTCTCTCTCTCTCTCTCTCTCTCTCTCTCTCTCTCTCTCTCTCTCTCTCTCTCTCATTCCTGTTTTCAGTTCTCACCCATTCCCTCTCCCCTTTACTCCAATTTCCTGCCCCCCCCCCATTTCTCTCCTATCCCTCCCTCCCTTCCTACACCTCCCATCACCCCTCCTCATCCCACCAACCCCCTCTCTTCTTCCCTCCTCCCCTCTCCCAATCCCACTCCCTCCCCACTCCCTTTTCGCGCCTCCTCAGTGCAACATCTCCAGCGAGCGAGGCCCAGCTGAGGAGTGTAAACAAACCAGCATTCGAGTCAGCGTGAAAAGAAATAGTGGGAAGAGAGAACAGGGGACGATCGCAGGCGCTCCCGGGGTTATAAAAAGGGGGTGATATGGAGAGGAGGAGGGAGAGAGAAGGAGAGGGAGAGAAGGGGGGGAAGAGAGGAGGGAGGGAGGGAGGAAAGTAGAGATGGAGGGAGAGAGGGTGAAGGTGCAGTGAGCGTTGGTTTATTTAAGCGTGGATATTGCCTTCAGGTTGAGCAGATGGGGTGTGAGCGAGGGAAGATGGGAGGGAGAGAGAGGCTAGGTAAGATGGAGGGAAGTGAGATACGGTATGAGGAAAGGATAGAAGGAAGAGAGATGAAGAAGAGTTCGAGGCAGAGAAGGAGAGATGGGAGGGAGAGAAGGAAAGATGATGAGTACGAGGGAGAGAAGGAGAGGGAATGAGATGGGAGGGAGAAAAGGAGGGTGAATGAGAAGCGAGGGAGAAAAGGGAAGATGAAGAAGAGTACTAGGAAGTAGAGGGAATGAGAAGGGAGAGGGGAAAAAGAAAGGGGATGGGGAAGACTACGAGAGAGAGAAGGAGAGGGAGAGGAAATAACAAGAGAGGGAGATAAAAAGGGAAGGGAAGAGAAGATGGGGATATGAAAGTAAGAGAGTCATAGAGGGAAGGATAGTGGTAATATAAAGAGGAAAAGATAATGGAATGCGGAGAGAGAAGGAGGAGGATGTAAGGATAGAGGAAGGATGCAGCACATGGAGAAAATGGAGAAAGATTTTTTGGTGAAAGAGATAACAGCATATTGGAGAGAATAAGTATGACAGGGGAATGAGAGGAGAAGGAAGGAGATATATGGAATGTGAGGAAGTGTGGGAGATGGGATGAGGATGGAAGGTAGAGAAGAAGAGGAAGGATATAGTTCTGAGAGATGGAGGTTGTGATAATAGAGGAAGAGAGGAAAGGATGTAAGAATAGAGAGAGGATGGGGTATGAAGAAGAGAGAATGGAATGAAGAAAAAAACGAAAAATACGAGTATGATGGAAGGAAGGAAGAATGAGACAGGGAGAATGAGATAAGATATAAAGAACGTGAGGGAAACGTAGAATGAAGGAGAGATGATGGAAGGAAGGAAGACTGAGATAAGGAGAGAGAAGGTAGATAAGAAATGTACCGTAGAATGTGTAATGAGTGTCGTAGGGGAAAAGCGAGCCTGGGACAATAAACAAGAAGAAGAGAAAAGGAGGGGAAATGAGACAGGGAAAGGGAAGGGGAAATACGAAATGAAAAGTGATAGGAAAATGTGGTATGGTGAGGGAGGTGGGTGGGAGGAACGACATCGGTGCAGAAAGGGAAGGAAAATCAGATGGGACGATGGAGAGAAGTTGTGCGAGGAAGGAAGCAGTATGGAAATGAAGGAAGAAGTGGGCGAATACGGAGAAAGATATGAAGGGAAGTGGGAAGGGCGACAGGGCGGACCGAAGGGGCACTCAGGGAAGATGGCACGGAATAAATCACTCCATATCGGGTCTCGCCCTGGCTGAGAAGATGAACCAAGGCGAACGCTGGGTTATGGAAGTCAACAAACAAGACAGCGACGAGAAGAGACACCCCAACACTGACTAGGCGTGTGTTTTTACTGGTAACAAAATGCTCGTGCGTGTTTGTCATTCACCCCTCCTACAGTGTTGGGTTAAGAGAAAACTGAAAAAAAAAAAAAAATGGAAGATATATGTAGCTCAGTGGTTGTGAATACCTACACTAAGAAAAAAAATGTTAGTTGAACGTCCTTATCATCTTACTTTTTAGTAATTATTAAGGTCGTCAGTGGCTTATAACCCATGGAGTGCTAGGTGGTCTCCCTCAGCTTAGACAATTAATTTATCATTTCCTAAACTGCAATTCCTTGTGAAGATACAACACTCGAACGGTTACGTATATGTTAACGGCTTTATACCTTTCCTCATTAAAATCTGCAACAAGGAACCGTCAGTAAGGGTTTATGCACAGAAAAGTACTAAAAAAAAAGTATCTACACACAAACATACACTTTTATAAAACCCAAATTTAGTCAACAAAGATAACAGAAGGAACATTTAGGTATACGGAAAAAAATACTGCACAGAACTCAGACAATTACCTTCAGTGTGTAATTATTTGACCTCAGTGTTACGTGGAGTGGTGGGGATAGGTAGAGTGAGGGGTGAAAGGAGGGGAGAAGGGGAGTTGGAGAGAGAGATGTGAAGAGTGAGCGGAGAGGGAAGGTGTGAATGAAGAGGGGAGAAGATGAAAAGCAAAGAAAGCAAAAAGGAAGGGGAGGGGTGAGAGGAACAGGGGCAGGAGAGGTGGGATGAGGTGGAAGGAGAGGTGGGGAGTTAGGGAGAGATATGAGGGGAAATGAGAGGGGAGAAAGAAGGGGTTGAGAAGAGACGAGGAGAGGTGAGATGAGACGGAAAGGAGGAAATGTGAGCGGGAGGAGAAAAGGGGAGAATGAGAGAAAAGCATGAGAGGGAGAGGAAGAGGAGAGGTGAAAAGTGAAGTGAGATGTGAGGTGAGGGAGATGGGAAACGAGAGAGAGAGAGAGAGAGAGAGAGAAGCAATTCTTTCCTAAACACACAAAAGAACACAGACACATCAGATATTGCCGGGTACAAATAAAAAAAAAACGCCCAACCCCAAAAACAATGCACCCAACCCTCAAAACAATACACCCAACCCCAAAAACAAACCATCCAACCCCAAAAACAATACACCCAACCCCAAAAACAATACATCCAACCCCAAAAACAATACACCCAACCCCAAAAACAATACACCCAAACCTCAAAACAATACACCCAAACCTCAAAACAATACACCCAAACCTCAAAACAAACCATCCAACCCCAAAAACAAACCATCCAACCCCAAAAACAATACACCCAACCCCAAAAACAATACACCCAACCCCAAAAACAATACACCCAACCCCAAAAACAATACACCCAACCCCAAAAACAATACACCCAACCCCCAAAAACAATACACCCAACCCCTAAAACAATACACCCAACCCCCAAAAACAATACACCCAAACCCGAACACTAATAACACACAGGAATACTTTAAAATTACAATATTTTCTTTTTCATCTACTGTATTTTCTTGACCCAAATTCATCTCTACCTAAAAACCACTGTATAAAAAATAAGATAAGTAGGTGAAGTGGCGATGTGAAGTGAGGGGAGATGAGGGGAAAAGGGAGATGACGGGAGAGGAGGAGGAAGGAAAGAGATGGTGGGAGATGAAGGGGTAAAGGAAGATGACAGTGGGGGAGCAAGAGGAACGAAAGAGGTAAGGGGAGAGGAGGGTAAAGGAAGATGATAGGAGGGGAAGAGGAACGAGAGGGGTGAGATCTGGGGGGAAAAGGAAGATGACACTGGGAAGAGGAGCGAGAGAGGCGGAGGAAGAGGAGAAACAGGTGAGGGGATGGGGGGGGAAAAGGGAGACGACAGGGTGGGGAAAGGGGGAAGAAGGAGAGAGGTGAGGGGGTCATGGAGATGTCGGGGTGAGAGGTGAAGTGATGTGATGGGTGAGAGGTGACGGGTGAGGAAGAGTGATGCCCCCAGATCCCTTATCACGGCCTTCAATACTCACAGAGGGCGGGAAATAAACATGTTCTCCACCTCTTCACCTGGGACGCTGAGTGAACGCTGAAGGTAGGCTGAGTGAAGGCTGCCTGCTGATGCCCTGTGCTGAAGGCTGGGACTCATACTCTATCCCTAACACCTGTTCCTTAGCGAGTTACTCTTGGATATGGCTGGTTCACATCCTTTTTTACGTTACTTATGCAGAGTATGGCAAAAGAGTATGTCAGAATATGGCAATATGGGAAGGGTTTATGACACACACACGAGGAGAGTAAGGTGCAATAAAATAAACCGCTTAGGAAAAAGTGTTAGGGAGACCCGACGAGAATACCACACCCATTACAGGTCGGAGTGCACAAAACTGCCACGCAATATTACATTAACATACGCTTCCCGTCATTAATACCTTACAGATATAGGGTTCAGAACTAATGGAACAAAAACACAGCCCTTGCACCCCTTGAATATTATTTCTTTTCTTTTTTTTAACATCGTATTAGGCTTTGACATATTTTCGAAACTGTGTGTGTGTGTGTGTGTGTGTGTGTGTGTGTGTGTGTGTTGTGTGTGTGTGTGTGTGTGTGTGTGTGTGTGTGTGTGTGTGTGTGTGTGTGTGTGTGTGTGTGTGTGTGTGTGTGTGTGTGTGTGTGTGTGTGTGTGTGTGTGTGTGTGTGTGTGTTTGCAGTTCAATACGTGTTTAGAAATACTTAGATTATATTACAAATTCTTGGTGGACCCTAACCTATCCTAACATAAAGACACTTCCTCCTAACTCCCCTCATCTCTCACCTACCCTTCCTTCCCCTCTCCTCGCTCATTCATTACTACTTCCCCGTTCTTTCCCCTCACCTCTTACTACCCCTCCTCGCATCTCACCCGTTCCCTCCCTTCTCAACAACCCTCCCTTCCCCCCATACCTCTCTCCACCCCTTCTTTCCCCTCTTTCCTGCCTCTCACCGTCCCTCACCTCCCATCCCCTCTCCCATTCAATGCTTCTTCCTCGTCCTCTCTCTTTACCATCCCTCCCATCCTCTCTCCCCACTCACTATTATTACTACTTCTACTACTGCTACTACAACTACTACTACTACATCCCTCCCCACGCCTGTCATCTCTCCTCCCCGCCCCTCTCTCCCTCACCCTTTACTTCCCCTTCCTCTCCCCTTACCCTTTCCCCTCACTGCTATCCCCCTCTCTCTCTCTTCCCTCCCCCTCCCGCTCCTCTCTCCTCTCTTTCATCACCCCTAATCTCTCCCCGAATTCCCCTCCCCTTCTCATCCGCTTCCCTCCCTCTCCCCTTCTCACCCCCTTCCCTCCATCTCCCTTCCCCTCTCTCCCCCTCCCCATACTTCAACCAGGAAGTGATGTGTGAGGGTGGGGGTGGGGGTGAGGGGGGAAGGGAGGGGGTTGGGGTGAGGGGGGGGAAGGGAGGGACTGAGGGAATGGACTGGAAGGAAGAGAGGGGAGTGAAGGAGGGGGGGGGGAGGAAAAGTCTGAATGAAGGGGTGGAAGAAATGTAATGATTACAAAAGAGTTCAAAGGAATACAAAGGAAAGCAAACAGCAACAGATCTATTAGTCCTTTCGAGGCTGTTTGATATTGTGAGGGTCATAACTAATCTAACTTTTATTTATGTTAGAAATAAGACAGTAAAGGAGAAGCGAGGGAGGGAGAGAGGGAGAAGAGAAGAAAAGGGGGGTGGAACGTAGTGAGAGAGAGAGAGAGAGAGAGAGAGAGAGATGGGGGGGTTGTTGGTGGGGTGTGTGGGGGTGTTGGGGGGGTCCTTGTCTCTTGTCAGTCACTCTAGACGTGAGGAAATTACCACCAGCACCCGGCCCAGCCCTCCTGATAAGCTGATAACCGGTGTGCTGGTGTGGTGTGGTGTGGTGTGGTGTGCTGGTGTGGTGTGGTGTGGTGTGGTGTGGTGTGGTGTGGTGTGGTGTGGTGTTGTGCGGTGTGGTGCGGTGTGGTGGGGTGGGATGGGGCTGGGTGGGGTGGGGTGGGGCGTGGTGATGGGGTGTGTTTGTGTGGTTTAGTGTGCTAGGATGAGGTGCTGTGCTAAGGTGTGCTGTGCTGTGCTGTGCTGAGGTGGTGGGGTATGTTGGTGCTGGGATGGGTTGGTGTGATGTGGTGTGGTGATGCGGCATGGTGTGGTGTGGTGTGGTGATGCGGCGTGGTGTGGTGTGGTGTGGTAAGGTGATAGGCTACTTTAGAGTGAAAAATGGTGAGATGGTGTCGTGTGGCTGTGTAGTGGTATAGTGTAGTGTGGTGTATTGCAGTGGTGAGGTGGTGCAATGTGGTGTGATGCAGTGGTGGCTTGGTGTAATGGTGTGAGGCGATGGTGATGTGGTGTACAGTAGAGTGATGGGGATATTAGTGTTAAATTTGGTGACAACAATAAGAAGCAGGGAAGGTGTTGGTGATAAGAGTAGTCATGGAGGAAATGGTGATGATAGTTATTAGAGAGAGAGAGAGAGGAAAGCCAAACTGAACTTCAGATTATTTCAAGAAAGAGCTAAAGAAAGGACGAAAATAAGAGGAATCTGAGAAATGAGAGAAAGCAACTGAAGAAGACGAAAAGAGCAAAATGAAAAATATTGGCCTTAATATAATGGTCAAGTAATGTTACAAATAGAAAGCAAATATATCATTTTAAAGAAAACTTAGGAAGAAAATGGGAAGTAGTAGGAAGACACTAGTAAAACGTGTAAATAAAAGGGGAAACCAGGAAAAAAAAAAAAGCAAAAACGAAGCAAGGGATAATAAGTAAACGAAGACAGTATGGAAGAAAAGGAAAAGATGGAGGAAAAGTGGAAAAACGAGCAGGATGAAAATGAAAACTGGGGAGGAGAGGAAAATACGAAACTGAGGACCACAGAAGGAAAGATGGCAATGAATGAATATAAAAAGCTTTTGAAGTGGAGAGAAAAGGAAAGTGAAAAAATAAAAATCGAAGAGAAGAATAAAAGGAGGAAGAAATGGAAACAAGAAAAGCGAAAAAGAATTAATGAAGTAGAAGAGAAGGAGGAAAGAAAACAAGGGACTGGAAGAAAATAAGTAATAAAAAGAGAGAGAAGAAGACAAGAAGGGGAGGAAGAGGAGAGGAAATATGAGTTTGTTATCTCCCTGTGGAGGTGACCAGCTCTCCTTCAGGATATTAACTCCCTCCCTTCCTCCCTCACCCTCCCTTGCTCCCTCTCTCGCTTCCCCATTACCTCCCGCCCTCCCACCCTCCCCCTCCTGCTTCTCCCTTGCCATTCCCCCCCTTCCTCTCCCTCCCTGCCTCTTTTCCCCCCTTTCATTTCTTCATCTCTCCCTCTCATCATCCCACCTTCGTTGTCCCCCTCTCCCTACTTGTTTTCTCTCCCTTTCTCCCCCGCTTTCATCTCTCCCTCCCTCTCCCCTTCTCCCCCTCTCAATTTCATCTCTCCCTTCCCACCTTCCTCTCCTCTCCTCTCCTCTCCCCTTCTTTTCTTTCGCTTTCTCTCTTTTCTCCTATTTTCCTCCCATCCGTGTTCCCCTCTTCCATCTCTCTCTCTCTCTCTCTCTCTCTCTCTCTCTCTCTCTCTCTCTCTCTCTCTCTCTCTCTCTCTCTCTCTCTCTCTCTCTCTCTCTCTCTCTCACTTCTCCCCATGTAAGGCAAAGTTGAAGAGTAATATCGAGCTTAGGGTGCAATTTTAGGATGAAGGAGGGTGAAGGTGAGGTGAAGGGTGACCGAGAGGATGAGGGTGAAGGTGAGGGCGACCGAGACGGTGAGGGTGAGGATGAGGGGTTAGGGTGAGGGTGTGATCATAAAGTAATGGGTGAGGGTGAGAGGTTAAAATGAGAGGTCAGGGTGAAGATTGAGGGTGAAGGTTAATGTGAAGGAGCAGGGTGAAGTCAAAGGTTGATGGGTGAGGGTGAGATCATGAAGTGGGGGAGGGTGAGAGTAAAAGTGAAGATTGAGATCATATAGTTAAAAAATTAAGATGAGGAGGGAGTAGGGTGAGGGAATAGGGTGAGGGAGTAGAGAGAGGGATGAGAGTGAGGGAGTAGGGTGAGGGGTGAGGGTGTAAGACTGATACTAATGGTCTATAGCAGTTGATTACCACTTAATGCTGATTGATGAGTCTCTCTCTCTCTCTCTCTCTCTCTCTCTCTCTCTCTCTCTCTCTCTCTCTCTCTCTCTCTCTCTCTCTCTCTCTCTCTCTCTCTCTCTCTCTCTCTCTCTCTCTCTCTCTCTCTCTCTCTCTCTCTCTCAGGTAAGTACGTGTGTTGGGGCAGGAGGAGAAACTGGTAGAGAGAGAGAGAGAGAGAGAGAGAGGGGGGGCAAAGAGAAAAGAGATGGAAGAAAGAATAAAGAGAGGGAAGAAAGGGAGAACAGGCAATGATGAAAGAGAAGGCAGAGAGAGGGAAAGGAGAGAAGAGAGAGAGGAGAGGCAAAGAGAAAAGATGTGTTAAGTAAATAAAGACTGAAAGAAATAACCAGTTTCTCTTCTAAATGAGTAAAGTGCACGAGAAGAAAAAGAGCGAAGGGGAGACAAGAAGAGAAGAGAAAAAGAGGAGAAATGGGGGAGAGAAGAGTAGGGAGGAGAAATAAAGAGAAGAATAGGAAGAGAGAAAAGCAGAAGAAAAGGGGGAAGAGCATAGAGAAGAAAAAGAGGAGAGAAGGAAGGAGAAAAGAAAGTGTAAAGAGGAAGGAAAGAAAATAAGAACAGGGAAAGGAAAGGTGGGTGACTCTTCTAAATTGCTACAATAAAGTGCATGTGCCACCACACGAGGGAGACAAGTAGGCAAAGAGGAGGAGAGTGGAGGAGAAGGAGGAGGAGGAGGAGGAGGAGGAGAAAGGAAGGGGTGTGAGAGGGGGAGAAAAAAAAGGGGAGAGGAATGCAAAGGAGTACAAAGGAAAGCAAACAGCAACCGACTTAGTGGTCCATTCGAGGCTGTTTGTTCGGAGACTACTGTGGCGAAACAAAGGGGAGGGAGGAGAGATGAAAGAAAGGGAGGAGGAAGAAAGGAAGTGGAGAAGGGAACAGGAACACAGGAGGAAGGAAGGGTAGAAAAGAAAAGAGAAAGGACAGAAAGCAGAAGAAATGGGAAGGAGGGGGAAAACGGAGAGGGGAAAGTGAGAAAAGTAAAATATTTTAAAGACGAAACAGGACGAAATGGAAGAAAAGAGAAAAAGCTATAAGAGAAGAAGAATATGGAAGAGAGAGAAAGAGAGAGGAGAGAGGTAAAAAAGAGGAGAGGGAGAGGAAAGGAGAGAAACGAAGGGACGGGGGGGGTGGGGTAATGTGGAGCAGGAGTACGAGAGACAATCCTTTGCCTTCCATTGTTTGAAATCAAGTGTAGATGTTACCATAAGGGAGAATACACTAGGCAGGGGGAGGGGAAGGGAGAATAGCAACAGGGGAGAGGAGAGGGAGAAGCGGAGAGGAGAGGAGGAAGAGGAGGGAAGAGAGGTAGGGACAAGGGAGAGAAGAGAAGCTGGGTGGGAGGAAAGGGAGAAAAGAGTGGAAAGTAAAGATGAAAGAGGAGAAGGAAGAAGATAAATGAAAAAGGAGAAAGTTATGGTGAAATCAAAGAAGGAGAGGGAAAGAACGAAAGGACAGGGAAGGGATGGAGAGGAAAAGGAAAGGAAGAGGTGAGAATCTGAGAAATAAGTGCAAGGAAAGAGAAACTGAGTGAAGAAAGAAGAGGAGAGAGAGGGAGAAGAGGAAGAGAAGGAGAGGGAGGGGTAGAGCAGTGTGGAGGAGTATGAGAGACACTTCTGTACTTCCCAATGGTTGAAATCAAGTGTGAATGTTACAATTAGGGAGACAACACAAGGGGAGGAGAAAGAAGAGAGGGGAAGAAGGAGGGGAAGGGAGGGGAGAGGGAAGGGAGAGGAAAGAAGAGCAGGGAAATCAAAGGAATGGGATGAGGTGGGATGGGAGTGGAGGATGGAGAAGAGAGGGAAGGGTGGAGAGAAGAGAGGAGGGAGGTAAGGAGAGAGGAGAGAGAAAAGAAGGGGAAAATGGATATGAGAAGAGTTAGGAGAAGAGACAAGAAAAGGAAAAGAGCAGGAAGGGAATGACAGGAGAGAAAAAAGAGACAGGAGAGAGAGGATGGGTAGGGGGCGGGGGGAATAGAGTAGAAAACTCGGGAGAGGAGAAAAGATAAGAGAGAGGGAAAGGCGAACCGAGGGAAGAGGCAGGAGAGGAGAGAGGAGATATGGAAAAGAGAAGCAAGGGTAGTGTAGAAGTAGGAATGAGAGACACTTAGAGACTTGCCAATGGTTGAAATCAAGTGCAGATGTTACCATAAGGGAGAGAAACAGCTGAGAGGAAGAGGGGAAGACAGGGAGAGAAGCAGCTGAGACGAAGAAGAGAAGAAAACGAGAAAAAAGACTGGAAGGAAGAGGGGAGGACAGGGAGAGAAACAGCTGAGACGAAGAAGAGAAGAAAGGGAGAGAAAAGACTGAGTGGAAGAGGGGAGAAAAGGGAGAGAAGCAGCTGAGACGAAGAAGAGAAGAAAAGGAGAGAGAAGGCAGAGGAAGGGGGGAGGAAAGGGAGAGAAGCAGCTGAGACGAAGAGGAGAAGAAGGAGAGAAAAGACTGAGAGGAAGAGGGGAGGAAAGGGAGAGAAACAGCTGAGAGAGGAGAAAAGGAGGAAAGGGAGAGAAATGGCTGAATGAGGGGAAGGGGAGGAAAGGGGGACAAGAAGAGGGGAGACAAAAGAGGAAGAAATAAAACAGCATCACGGAAGATAAGAATAGATATGACAAGGGAAGATAACTGAGATGGAAAGAGAGTAGAGGTGGCAGTGATGTCCCCCTGACGACAGAGTTTGGCGTGAGGGCAAGTGTGGTAAAGAGGAGAAAAGATACCAGTACGATATCATAGAAGGCAGCAAAGGAGAAAGGATACAACAGGAGAAAAGGAGAAAAAATACGATAAGACAACAGATAAGGGAGATGACAGAATGAGAGTGGAGGGCAGTGGCACAGTGCGTTCCCCAGGAAGCAGAGATCGGCGAGAGAGTAAGCTAGAATTTATACTAATACATTACGATAAAAGACATGACAGGAACAAAGATAGACTAAAATGAACGGAAATAATTACAGATATGATAAATATGATATGAGATACGAGAGACGGGAAAGAAGATAGGAGAATAGAGATGGGTAGTAGTGGCGGTGTCCCCCTAGCGGCAGAGGTTGGCGTGAGAGCAAGCGTGGTAATGGTCCATAACGCTGACCATATTTCAGGCGGGACTTCATAGCGGCCGGGCAGAGGGCGCCACCTGCCTCACCCACTGCCGACAGGGAGGTTAGGCAGGGAGATGGCAGCAAGGAATGGCAGGGAGAATAGATTACAGAGATAGGGAGACGGCAGCAAGGAATGGCAGGGAGAACAGATCACAGAGAGAGGGTAATAAATCCAAGGTCAAATTGTATTGTAGGGAGATTACAAAGGCAAGGAGATAGAAGCATGAAGGTTAGACTGTATGATAGGGAGAGTAAAGAGGCAGGGAGATCATTGTAAGGTTCATCTGTACGGCAGGGAGCAGGAAGAACAGATTTCGGAGACACGGAGATAAACGCGAGGAGGTTTGAGGTAGGGAGAGGGTAACAAAGGGAGGCAGAGACAGGGAGAAGCAGGCAGGCAATGGTAGGCAGAAGTAACACAGATGATAGGATGGAATGGAAGGGGGATAAATGAGAGAAGTTAGGTTGTAAAAGCAGGGAGAGAAGATTACAGGGAGAGGGTGATAAGGAGAGAGATATAAGCAGGGAGAGGGTGATACAGAAAGAGGGACAGGGAGAAGGGGTAAAGCAGGGAGACAATGATACAGGCGGATGGTATGAACGGATAGCAGGGAGAGCAAGTTACTGAGGTAGGGAGATAGCCACGAGGAAGGAAGTCTGTGGCGGCAGGGAGACAACGGTAGATTTTCAGGGAGAGGAAGACACAAGCAACGAGATGATACAGGGAGACAGTGGCAGGGAGACAACGACAGGAAGACACAGGCAGGGAGACCAGGCTGTGGCTCAGGGGAGGGAGGTTACAGGGAGAGAGTGGTGGCTAGGACAAGCATGGAACGGCAGGGAGACAGAGATAGAAGGACTGATTAACGAAGAGGGAGTGGCAAAGAAAGGGAGCTACAGGGAGACAGATGCAGGGAACGACAGGGAGAGTAGCAGGGACTCTTGATTGCGGAGGCAGGGAGAGAATGGTATAGAATAATGGTGGCATGTACAATTAGTCTGATGAAGACAGGGAGATTATGAAAGGGAAGGGCAGGGAGAGGAGGTTACAGGGAGACAATGGCAGGGAAGGACGGGGAGAAGATGACAGGGAGACTAAATTATGGAGACAGGGAGAGAATGGTACAGAAAATGATATGAAAAATTAGTTTATAAAGACAGGGACATTATGACAGGGGAAGACAGAGAGGGGGGGGGGATTACAAGGAATCAAGGACAAGGAAGGAGTGGCAGGGAGGCTATGAAGGCAGGGTGGCAGTAGTAGCAAAAGTAGTAGTAGTAGTAGTAGCAGTAGGTTCATGTGAAACATAAACGCAGCGGACATAAAATTTGAACTGCCCTTTCACTGCAGTCCACCATTCTCCTTCCGGGGGTCAGGGAAGCAGCTGAGGGACATTTGTGAGTCTGACAGTTGCTCCACGTGAATATATCGATGCCACCACACGAAGGCGTCCCTCTCCAGCACCAGGGGGAAGGTATGACAAGGAAGGAGTGGCAGGCAGAGGGCGATAAAGGAAACCAGTGATAAGGAAACTAGGATATGAAGACAGGGAGAGTATGAGGACGGGATTGCCAGAAGACAGTGACAGGAACCTGTATTCTCATCGTTTTAGAGGCTCCCTGCCACCTCTTCTTTAGCGATTTATTTTTTAGGCATGGTTGGGTTAATATCCTTTTGCACGTTACAAAGTAGGGTAGTGGATGTTGGAGTGGCCCTGGTGAGAGAGGATAGTGTTTGGAAACTCCCTGTACTGTTGTTTGCAGATGATACTGCGTTGTTGAGTGAAGACGAAGGGGAGCTGCAAGGCTTGGTGGATGAGTTTGGGAGAGTGTGTAAGAAACGGAATCTAAAGGTGAATGTAGGGAAGGGTAAAGTGATGGTCTTTGAGAGGGGTGAAGTTAGTGAATGTACAGCGAGGTTGGATGGTGAGGAATTGGAAAATGTGAGTACGTTTAAGTACTTGGGTAGTGTGATGAGTAAGGATGGAGGTTTGGAGGGTGAAGTGCTTGAAAGGGTACATCAGGGAAGAAAGGTTGCTGGTTCTTTGAAAGCAGTGATAAGAAACAGGAAAGTGAGCATGGAAGTGAAAAAGTTACTACATGACAGTATTGTGATACCAACTCTAACGTACGGAAGTGAAGCTTGGACATTGTTGGAAGGACACAAGTCAAGAGTGAGAGCAGTGGAAATGAGTTATTTAAGAGGAGCCTGTGGAGTCACGTGGAGAGACAGGCTGACGAATGAGGATATAAAGGAGCATTATGGTGTGGATGTGGATGTGATAGGAAGTGTTATGAGGAACACACTGAGGTGGTTTGGCCATGTGGAGAGGATGGAGGGTGAAAGACTGACGAAGAGAGTGTATGTGAGTGAGGTAGAGGGGGGAAGAGGGAGGGGGAGGCCGAGGATGAGATGGAGGGATGGGGTGGAGAGGTATATGAGAGAGGGGGGTGTGAGTTGGGAGCAGGGCAGTGAAATGGCGGGGGACAGGGCGACTTGGAGGCGATTTGTTTGTGGCCACCCCAAACGGGATTGAGGCGTCTGGCAATAGATAGATAGATAGACGTTATTTATGCAGAGTATGGCGCTATTGGAAGGATGGATATAATATAGAATAAGACAGTAAAGTGCAATATACAGAATAATTCGCTAGAGAATATGTGTTAGGGAGCCTCCTTGACCGATGAGAATGCGGCTAAGGTGACAAGGGTAGGCAGGGTTGAGACAGGGAGATACAGATGGCAAAATCCTTCCTAAGATGAAGGAAATTGTCTCAAGACGAATAAAATTGTCTTGTTGTTCAGATTATAAACCGTTTTGTTCTTAAGATGAAAAACCCGTCTGACAGTGACAAGAAAATTCAAGACGTCATCGTACTGAAGAGGCTACATCGTCCACTCGTTCTTTCATCCTTCCTTCATTTTCGTCATTCATTTCATCCTTCCTTCATTTTCATCTTTCATTTCCATCCTTCATTTTCATCCCTCCTTCATTTTCATCCTTCATTTTCATCCCTCCTTCATTTTCATCCTTCATATTCATCCTTCATTTTCATCCCTCCTTCATTTTCATCCTTCATATTCATCCTTCATTTTCATCCCTCCTTCATTTTCATCCTTCATATTCATCCTTCTCCTTCATCCTACCATCACTCCTTTATTGTTCTCCATTCATTCCCTCTTCATTATTTTTTCACTGTCTCCTTATTTCTCCCTTATTTCCATACTGCCCCAGTTCTTCTTCAACTTATTTTTCCCTCCCCCTTTTTCTTTTTCTCCCCTTCCCTTCAACAACCTCCTCCCCATCCTCCCCATCATATTTCCCCCTCTCCACCCTCTTCGCCCCTCGCCCTCACTCCCCCTCTCTTCCTCCCCTCAACAACCTCCTCCCCCCCTTCCCCCATTCATATATTCTATCCCCCCTCCATTCATATTATACCCTCCCCTCCCCTCCCTACCCCTCTCCAACAACTTGTCTCCTCCTCCCGTTTCTCCAGCTCCTGACTGTATTAAATCTCCCTCCCCCCTTCTTCCCTCCCTACCCTCTCATCTCTACTTTCCTACTCCTCTCCCTCCCCACCTCTCTTCCTCTCCCTGCATTCCTCCTCCTCTGAGTTCCTTTCCCCTCTCTTCCTCTATCCTTCCCTCGTATCTTTTCTTGCTCTCTCCCCCTCTTCCTCTTCCCTGTCTCCATCCTTCCCTTCCCCCTCCCCTACCCTCTTACCTCCTACCCCCTTTTCTCCTTCCCTCCCTCCTCCTATTCTTCCCCCCTTTTCCATCTCTTCTCACCCCTCCCTCCTCGGCAGCTGCACTTCCTTCATCTCTCCCGGAGTCATTTCTCATATCGTGGCCTATCTGGGAGTTATCACCCCTCTCCCCTCCTCCCTCATCTCTCTCTCTCTCTCTCTCTCTCTCTCTCTCTCTCTCTCTCTCTCTCTCTCTCTCTCTCTCTCTCTCTCTCTCTCTCTCTCTTTCATAACCCCACCTATTGCACCGATAGGTGTACCTGTTCTATAAGTAATCTTCCATATGCCTTACCCACAACATGCCGTAGATTTATTTAACTCTCTCTCTCTCTCTCTCTCTCTCTCTCTCTCTCTCTCTCTCTCTCTCTCTCTCTCTCTCTCTATATATATATATATATATATATATATATATATATATATATATATATATGCTGCTGACGCGAACCAAGTCAACATTAAATGATACAACATACGAAAGAATATTAAGGTGCATTAAGTAAATTATAAGACGAAAATATGTTAAGAAGTTTCCTGGGCTGATAAAACTTCAACCCTTCATCATTTCCACATATAAAAAGAGGAAAAGGGACACATAGGCCCGTATTCAGGTCGGGTACGTAAGCTCCCTAGCACCTCTTCCTTAGCAATTTATTTTGGGATACTACTGCTTAATATCCTTTTGTACGTTATTGATGCAGAGCATGGCCATGTATGAAGGATTTATGTAACGCAGGAGAGGACAGTAAGTTGTAATAACCAAAATAAGGAAGAGGTGTTAAACTCCTCCACGTATGATGCAGAGTAATGGACAGTTGCGGACACATTATACACAATACTGACTTAGCCCCCACACATAATGGGTCATTTCAGCCAGACGAGTTACAGTGGAGGAAGGGGGGAAGTGGTAACAGGAGAAGGGAAGAGGTGAAGGGAGGGGCAGATGGAGATGGGAGGTGAAGGGAGAAGGGTGAAGATAGGAAGGTGAATGTACGGGATGATGGTTGGGGTGAAGGTAGGGGATGAAGGGGAGGATGATGGAGGGGGTGAAGGTAGGGGGTGAAGGTAGGGGGTGAAGGCAGGGGGTGAATGTAGAGGGGATGATGGAGGGGGGTGAAGGTAGGGGGGATGATGGTGGGTAGAGGAAGGGGGGACAGGGAGACCAGACAGATGTAAGGTCAGAGTACAAAGCAAAGCAAACACCACCGACCTAATTATCCTTTCGAGGCTGCCTGTTACAGAAAACCCTAGGACTATGATATCTAATTCTCTGAGCTGAAGATAAAGATAGCAGAGATTACGGAGCAAGACAGCTTACCTAAATGAGTTGTGCTTCAAGTGGCCTTAGTATTAATGTGCCTTGTATGTGTATATCGGGGCCGGGATTGCATAACCAGGAAACGCTATTCATGCTTCGAAATCCAGCTCATCTTCCCTCTGAACAGCCTACGGTTCAACAGACTCGTTTGTGCGATATGGACGAGGTGAGATTCGGCCCTGAATGAAGAAGAAAAACAAATATTAAACTTATATTTTATGACTTTGCAAAGGTTCATGAGGAAGGTAATCAAAGTTTGCTAAGTCCCAAAATTCCTCTAAAACACGACTCGACATAGGGTTACTTCCAAGGGGTAAGGGGGAAAGAATGAATTCCCAATAAACCAGGCCGAGATTCGAACTCCGGTGATTGCAGTTGCGAGTTAATACGTCCTAATAAATTCACCACCAGATCCCCCCCCCCTCAAAAAATAAATAAATAAGTAAATAAATAAATCCCTACCTGAATAGCTGCTACGTTTTGTTCATAGGCCTCCAGGATTTTACCACCCATATGTACAGTAATCTCATAGAGACTGAAGCTGCATCCCTTCTCAGTCACCATAGTAGCTCGAACTGGGGATTCTGAGGGTTGTATAGTGTATTGTTTGGAAATTTCGTAACACTTTTTTCTTTGATATTCATGCTGTATAAAATTAAACTATATAAATTACATATAATATAAACTTAAGGTGTAATATGCTAAATAAATCGCTAAGGAATAGGTGCTTCGAAGCCTTCTCTGCATACTGTTTCACTATTCGATGAGTAGAGGGATGAGGGTGGTAGGGAGGGAGGACAGGAGTGAAAGTGGGGGGAGGGAAGAGGAAGGGGTGGGGGGAGAAGGGGGGAAGACAGGGCAGATAGGCCTATGGCAAGGGAGGGAAGAGGTGTGATACTGAGAGAGAGAGAGAGAGAGAGAGAGAGAGAGAGAGAATCAAGTCATACAATGTGAATAGAGGTAGAAAAAACCTAGACAAGCATCCTTAACCCCTGTACTACAATGACATAGGCCTACTTGGTTTTATTCTTGCTACCTCCTGACGATTTTACTTAACTCTGGGATACTTTCGTCTTGAGGTAACAACAATACAATAAGTACTATACGCCATGTGATTCAAGGGGTTAAGTCTAATCTGTCACTATATATTAAAGCCCCGATTGGTAAATCACATACCCAAGCCCTAATACACTCTCCACACCTTGATTTTTAGTCCAGCTGTGATAAGGCTCTACCAGACCCCCTTTCTCTACCCCCACCCCAACCTTCCCCTTGTCCTCTCCTAGATTTTTTCCCTTGCTTGTTGTTGCCACTTCACCCACTGTGGCTCGCAGAGAGAAGCGACTCACAACATATTTGTTCATATCTGAACTCAACGATTAATCAACTAACATAACTGTAGTTATCCCAGAAATTTGACAATTTTCTGTTAAACATCTTCATAGAAAACGTTTAATTTTAATTTTAGATAATATGCTCTTTAGCGGAGCTGCCCATATATATCTTTTCTTTCAGGGTGTCATGGACGTATATTTAAACATGATTATCAAAGAAGATAGGGAGAAAAATCGGCAGAAAGTAAGAAATTTGCGTTTACCTGTAATGGCGACATCTCTTGATGGGGCCTGGGCCTGGGGGTATGTTGTACAGTCTCAGATATTGATCACCTTAGCTAATCAGTCATCATAATAAACCTAAAATTGCATCAGTGTTGCACCATAGTGGAAAATCCCACTGGATATACTGGCTTGATTCACCCAAGATAAGACTAGAACAAAAGAAGACTTGAGCAGAAGCAAACTGTCCCTGGTCGGAGAGGGAACCATTGGTACGAGGTTGTTGTTAACGTATTACTCCAGAAGATTCTCAAATTTCCTTCACTATGAACGACAGCGACTGGGACACGGTTACATACTTACGCAAGAAACCACAAAAGTCATCACAGCTGAAGAGTGAGCAGGTTAGTTAATGGAGAAACACGAATTTTTAAAGATTCATTGTCAATCGAGGTGTGGTTGGGCTGCTCTCATGCCTTTCTATTTCAAGGGTTATTAAACCAGGAAGTGATTTCTCATTGGGTCCAAGTCATATCTTGGGGCGTACACGTATTTCCTGTGTGAAAGCAAATTGTGTCCATAAATGCTGAGGTCAGATACGCTGATTGGAACCCGTCACAGCCTGTGTTGTAAAGCCTCTACGGTAGTAACATTATGCAATTTGTAATGGGCCTGGGAATATTGATTGTATTTAGTAAAAATGAGTACAAGTCCAATTGCTGTTGATTCAGTATTATGGTAGGTGGTTGCCAGTGAAACTGTTTGACACATGTCATTGTAAGAGATTGATCCAACAAAGTTTGAGAATGAGTGACCACCCTAGCAGAACAAAATCATTTGGTGGTACTGTACTCAAGGGTTCCATCTCTGTGAAAGGATTTATGGTACTCTTTCACTTCTGAAACGAATTTGATCCTCAGTCCACTCAGAAAACAGTTTCATTGTCTGAATATTTTGCTTGTAAGTCATATTGGCTGAATATTATGATTAATATTTTTTCTCTTGGTGTGTGGTGAAAACTTGTCTCTATAATTGTGAAAAAACAACAAAATAGCTCATTAAGAAGTTACATAATTCTAAAATCATAATTTACAAAAAAGGGGAAATGTAAAGAGTTGTAGAAAGAATAGAAAGCAACCGAAGATTGTATACCCAGTATTGCTAAAATTAGAATCATGGAAAAAGTTTTAGCAATGAACTCTCCCAAAAGATACCATTATGAAAAATTCCATAGGCAGAAGAAAAAGTAATATTCTTAGTAAGTAGTGCAATATCAGAATTGACCTAGTAGTTTGTTATATTTACCTTGACTTCTTTGTTTTGCAGCTTGTTTCTTATAGCTCTGGCAGAATGAGACATAAGTGTAGCTTTATATCCATTTCAGAGCACATCTTTATTAATAGCTTGATATTCTAGTGTCAGACTCATACATTTCACAGTTTAAGATGGAGAAAACGGCATACCACGTTGAGTACACCGCTTCCCGTCCGATCAGCGAAGTTAAGCAACGTTGGGTCTGGTTAGTACTTGGATGGGTGACCGCCTGGGAACACCAGATGCTGTTGGCATCCCTACGTGTCAAGTGGGGTTGGTGGAGGATTAGTGCCCCTCCCTGTAAAACAATTAACTCTAAGCCCTTGGCCACCCCGTTTGGGATACATGGCGTCTGGCAATGAATGAATGAAATGAAGATGGAGAAAAGATAATTTTAGGTTCATTTAAAGTGGCCAGCATTATAATGTGTGTAGGATACAGGGGTGATGAGTCTTTAGTGTACAGTCATTAGTTTTGTGGCTCTTCCCTTTTGCCTGCAGTTTTTGACCTGCATTAATTTGGTTCTCATGTATCTGGGACATTCATGAAACATCAGTTACGCTAGACCTCCGTGGTGTCCAGTTAAAAAAAAAGGGAGGGAGGGATGTTGGGGGGTAAGATTGCGAGAGGCACACCAACAATGACGAGATGAGGTCATACAGTAGAGAGTCATCTCAGATAAGGAACCGAATAGCAGGGCTTCCAGAAATTGAGCAATGTGGAAAACCACCATTAAGTGACCAAGGTCAATGCATGCAAGCACGTTGGAGGCTTTGTAAATGATACGAAAGGCAAAAATTCAGTGTTGTGGGAATTTACCAGTACAGTACTTGTAGTTTGAGTGCTGTACATTTCATAGTAATTGGACAATTTGTGTCCTTCGTTTTGTGTATCGGTGTATGTTTATAATTGCTTAAAATTATTATTGCAGGCTGTGAACCAGGCTAGAAGAAGTGGTTTGCAAATTGAAACCAGCTCCAAATGTACGTATGAAGAGGTGTGACCGTGTACAGTACTAATTCTTACGAACATTAGATGTTAGCAGAGATATCCCTTAGTTTTTTTAAACAGAAACTTGCATTTAATATAATACATTCCTTTCCTCTTGTATGCAGTGAAACTTTAACCTGTATAGCACAAATCCTTTTATGTTTAGAGTTTCTGTTGTAAAAATGTGGTCCTGTCTGATGTAGTGAGACATTATTGTATTGTTGATTGCTTTGGTACTGTGTATTGTTGTGCCAGTTTCATGATCTTATTAGCTTTGAAGTTAAAATGTTACTTTTAAGGCATAGCTAATTACTTATATCATTTCTTCATTACATCACAGCTTTCTAAGAGAAACAACTTCAAACCATACCCACCCCATTTTTTAGTGGGAAGTTAATCATTATTGGTTTGAACTCTATAGAAGAGATGATATATTTGTGGGAATAATTTGGCAGGAAATTTTGCCCTCGGATACCAGAGCTTCTTGTTGGGTATCCAGAAAAATTATTAAATTTAACAACTGCCATGATTTTTCAGAGGGAGTGAAATGGTGCTTGAGAGTTACACGGAAAAAGAGTGGCTTTATTATCAGAAGCATATAAAAATAATGAAGCCTGAAGCAGTTTCTATTTTGGCAGTCTGTGATGATGAAAATTTAAAAGCACAGGTGTGCACTGTGCTTGCAGCCTGAAGAAGGATGATCCCAGCAGCATAAGTAATAACCAATACGGGTATATGGTATTCTTCAGATGGAGCTGGTGGAAACAAGCAGCACAGTACTTCTCTTAACACTGCCAAGCTGGACCGTGAGACTGAGGAGCTGAAGCATGAGAAGGTGTCCCAGGATGTAGGCCGCCTCATCCAGCAAGGACGCCAGGCCAAGGGGTGGACACAGAAGGATCTGGCCACTGTGAGTCACCCAGCCTCCACTTTTCACTATGAAACTAGTACTCTACAAGTATTGTGGTAAATTGTATGGTAAATCCCATATCACCCACTCTGTTATGAAAGTAGTTCTAGTTTTGTGAATAACTTTTTTAAATATTGCACTGTTATTTTGACTGGCTGCCACCAGATAATTTTACTGATCTTTTGGAGAGATTTGTTATTGCTGTATGGAGATTAGATTAGGTAGTACCACTAGAAAATGCCATTATATCACACCCTCCAAAACAGAATGCTAGCAACATACTGTATACTGGTATGGATTTTTTTTTTTTTTTTTTTTTTTTTTTTTTTACTAGAAGAATTCATTGAAGACCAGAATTGTCATTGGAATATGTCATGCCTTCCCTGCTTTGTTTTAAAGTGAGCATGGCAGCGTCAAGATTGACCCAATCGGATACGCAGTGTGAAGCTGCAGAATCTGGTGAATGTTTTGGGCATATTAGGTGGAGCCAGGATTCCGGGGGCTTGAATGATGAGCGAATGGAAGTGTGGCCTATTTGGATTGGGCAAGGTTGTGCTGTCTGGACATTGCTACTCCTCACCCTGCCCTTGGGCGGGAAAGGAGGTCCAGATGATGATGATGATGATGATGATTGATTTCATTTATAATAAGCACCATTGAATAGTTTGATGGTGGCTTATGGACTACTGGGCTGCTGGTTAAAATTTCCCCAGTCTAAGTGACAACCTTACTATTGTGCAATGATAATTGGAGTCTGCTACCACCATCCCTGCAAAGTACTTCCACAAGAAAGTTCATTATGTGATCACTCTGACCCCTCAGTCCCCAGACTTTATTCATGTAATTTTTTTTCTCACCGTCAGCGCATCAGTGAGAAGCCACAAGTGATTCAGGAGTATGAGCAGGGTAAGGCAGTGCCAAATCAGAATGTCCTCGGAAAAATAGAACGAGCTATAGGTAAGTGCATTCTTTGGCTCCTGGTAGTGCAGTTGTAATTAAGTAGCTAGTAACTAAAACAGTGTTTCAAGAAATGTTAAGATATTTTTGTACGTTATTTAAAGCTGTCATGTAGTATATATTAAAACTGAAACTGACCTATCTTTTCCTTTATTTTTAACCATACTTGGCCAGTAATAATGTATTTTAGTTATGAGTACAATATACTAAAGTTTCATGTTGCTGCAGTTGGTCACCTTTGGTGTGCTTGATGCCAGAATCCACCAAGGCTTACAATTTAGCTTTAAACTGTAATAGCCCATGCAGTGGAGAGTATTTAGTTAAGTTTGACCTGATTGTCATCGTATGCTGCAGGGCTGCGTCTCCGTGGGAAAGATAAGGGCCAGGCCCTGCAGCCACCTGGGGCCAAGAAAAAGTAATCCCAGCTGCTGCCTCCACTTGCATCTCTATCTTCTACAGTAATCTCTTTCTAGGCTGGACTTTCAAACCCTGAACTTTCTCATAATGGCCTAGGAAAAGCTAACTGTATTTGCTGGAGGCTGCACTGCAACCCCATGCATAACCACTTTCTTGTAACCCTCCAAAAACTTGTCATCGTCCCGGGGTTAGCTGTAGGAAACTTTTTCGCAATAGCGATATGCAATTTGCTTCTTTGGTTTTAATTTTCACTTGCTATCAGAGTGAGTTTTTATATAGCTACATTTCTTTCTATGTATCTTGTGATGAATATACCATTGACTTGTTAATGTTGGAAGTCTGTCTCATGGTTAACTTTTTATTGTTTAATGCAGTGGCAGCATTTTTATGGCAGTTGTTATTTATCTTTAAAAATGTTTTGTCTGTCACTAAAGCAGGCCCTGAATATTCAATTTCCTGCATATTGCAGAATATCCAACTGTGTGGGAGATTGTGCCTGTGCTTTTTCTTTGTGAGTATTTGGATACTTCATTAGCTTGAGTTGGATATATACGGTAATAATTCTTTGCAATATACTGGAGGTAAATGGGTTAAAATATGCAAGATTAACAGTTTGTTTGGCCTACTGTTTGTATCCTTGGCATACTTTGGTGTTGAACCCCTCTTGTCCACTTTCTATAATGTATGCTGAATAAACACCACTGAGTAGTTCAATAGATGATTCATTTATAACCTTACAGTACATTCATTAAGAACTTTACTAGTACATTCAAGAAATATGCAAAAAAAAAAGAAAAAAGAAAAGAAAATCTTTTAAGGAAGTTAAAAGTTCCAAAGTATAAACATGCTCTGGTAACTACTTAATATGAAAGTGAATAAACAAGGGTTAGATCTAAAACTATGTGGATGAATGGTTACTCTGGAAGTAATAGTCATGAAATGTGCTCTTATGAATTAGTACGACTATCATAAACTGAATATTTTTTATAATTTTTGGGAATCTAGTATACTGTGTGCTACAACATATAATCTAGGACTACAGTTAATATGATAAACTACAGTTAAAAAGTGTTAATGTCTAATCACTACATAAATCCAAAGACATGCTACATTATATACAAACAATGGATACTGATAACCTACATAATAACTTCACATCTTATCCACAGGGAATATCTAAAGCTTTGACTATACTGATTAGAAACAAATCAATGGCTGATATCATTAGCCAAATTACGCTATTCTCCACAATTTTCTCCTTGTCGCACAGCACTGTCAACTGCAAGGGAACATCAGTTCAATGAGATGGATCTGCTTGGCCAGACAGACTGAGACTGCTCAACAACAACAACAACACCTCTGTTGTGGCCTCATGCTCATCTGAACATAAATGTGATGGAATTGCAGGCTGAAGCTACCCTTTTGCAGTCCACCATCCTTTTGGGGATTAGGAGGGGATCTGAGTGACATTTGTACCCTATAACTGTCGGTTGATTACAGTATATTGGTAAAACCAAGTGGTATCCCTCTCCAGCAATGGCCCAGTTATGCAGAAGGAGGGCAGTATTTAAAATCAGCATGCTTTGGTGATTTTTCCATATTGAATTAAAACCTAGTAAAGTCTAGCCCCATGCCCCTATGCTCCTGCGGGTACAATAAATGACTGGATAATTGTGATGAATGACAAAATTGCAGAACATAAGACAAAACCAAACAGTACTGATCACACATGGAATCATTTATCATGGTTGAATGTCCTGCAGAAGGAAAGTCCGATACCCAATGCACCATTTACATAAATGTTTTAACATTCAAACTACCCAGATTTAAGAGTACTACTGTAGAACAAGCAAAATGGACTCTAAAAGACTGGAGGATTCTTAACATATCATATTCTGCACGTTTACACTCATTCCACTGTGACTGATCAGTGAGACATCCCACCTGGCATGGTGCTCATTTCTCCTCCAGTAATGTTGCTTCATCATCTGAGCTCATGATGCTAGATGGCTCCTCCATTGCCAGGTGAATCCAAGATTCTACATTGTCTGCCTCTCTCAGCAAAGTTGTGGTGTCTGAAGACTGATCAAGGGTAGAGGAATGATCTAGGATACAAGGGTCATCAAGATTGGTTTCTGTTGGAGGAGTCCTGTGTCTTGGAGATTCCTTTGGGGCAGTCTTCATTTCAATGGGCTTATGTTTTTCTCTCTCCTCTGATGGTGGTGAAGGTGACATAATGCCCTTGTCTGAGGGAGATGAGGAGGAAATGTTTGTTGATGAAGGTTTCTTGTCAGAGGGAGGAGAAGGAGAAACAGTGGCTGATGGAGGAGTGGTAACAGAGGCAGGGATGACTTCAGAGGGCAGGAGTGGGGTGGTGTCTGAAGTGCTGACTGACTGCTGATCACTGGCCGTGTCCTCAGGGTCCTGAGTTTTGTCCTGTCTTTGAAGTCTGGCCTGCTGTAGGGAGCGCTCCACACTATCCTCCTTGCTGATCTGTTGATAAAGGTATTTCATTAAAGTAACCTGGTTGGTGATTTTTCATCCCAATGCTATCAGTTTTAATCAACTGTCAAATATCTAAACTGATTATAACAGAATGCTGCCAAGGGCCTATTCCAATCTCCTCTCTTATATACTTTAATTTTTTCAGCCAAATCTATCATCAGAGGTGCTTTTATAATCACATCATACTTTCATTCTCCAAACATTCCAAATGTCAATTTATCTACTTTAGTGCTACTCTGCTCCCTCCTGGTGTCTCTCTCACAGGGAGTACTCTACAAATCTCTAGGTTATTCTTTCCTTACCACACTGTTTGTTCTCTCTGACTCTCCCTTTCTCCTTGCCTGCTCTCACTATTTAACTGGTTAACTCTTTTCTTTCTTTTTCACTTGCAATGCCACTCAACTCGCTTGCTTTCTTCAACACAAAATCCATTCCAGTTTTAAAATAACATTTTCTGAGTACCATATACTTTGACTTAAAATCAGTAACTTCATACTATTGCTTCTCATAGGCCATTTACCAAAATCTAAATGCCTTCAGTTTTCCATTTCTCGCATATCACTCTCATCTTAAATGTCAGGACCAACTGCCTAGCCCCGGGCTCCTACGCTCCTCGTGGGGCAACATAGGATTAGATGATCAATGGATGGGTGGATTAATAACTCACAAATTACCTTCTGAAGTTACTTCAGATTCTGACAATAATGCAGCAGCAGCTGCACACAGGCAATGTAATATTCCCCACACATTTCTGTCATGATTCATTCTCACTCCAGCATTTGCTGTTCTCACCTACTGTATATTCCTCATATTACAGTTCCACCTTTGTATATTCTAAATAACCACAATGATAAGACAATCCTTTTTCACTACTACACTTACACCAAAATTGTCACTCAGTCTCCTTCTCACTCACACATG
Organism: Coenobita brevimanus; assembly: GCF_032717465.1. Taxonomy (NCBI): domain Eukaryota; kingdom Metazoa; phylum Arthropoda; class Malacostraca; order Decapoda; family Coenobitidae; genus Coenobita; species Coenobita brevimanus. The sequence goes on along the minus strand of NC_136998.1, from coordinate 37,231,444 downwards.
CACTACTAACCATACTGAATGGTTTTTCTGCATCTGATAGATTCCCTCAGATCTTATATACTCTTAACCTCTACAGTACAAAAGTGTGCTCATAAATAATACCTGGTAGTTATCAGAGTAAAATCAAACACTGTTGTACTGAAAGGGTTTTAGGGTTTTAGGGACAGCTGCAAATACTGCATGAAAAAGTGAAGGGTGTAAGCATCAGTATACCAGTCAGGTGACAATAAGTACTGTACATTGTACTGGTAGTTCATTACAGTAGTTTCTGTCATGGAGCCAGTGACAGTACCTTGATGACTGGAATGGTGTGAAGGCTCTGAGAGTCATCTGAGCTGCTGCGGTGGTGACTGGGTTTTGCACTGGCCTTTGGCTGAGTCAGTTCCCGGCTGCTGCGACCCTGGGAGTTGCGCCGTAGATCATCTATTTTTAATATGGGTGGCTCCCGCCTATGACGCGCAGACGTTTTGGCTGATGTGTCTGGTTCTGTGTTGACTCTATGAGGATCAATCTTACCCACAACTCTTGGAGATATGCTCTGCTTGGCTGCCTCCTTTTGGTTCACTACTTCATTGACCTCTTGCTTGTGACTGTCAAGGGGTCTGTACTTCAACTTGCCAGACTGGCTACCAGAACTTCTCCTCCTCTCTCTTGGTGAATCAACATACTGTCTGTGCCCAGATTTCACTTTTGTTGGTGAATCTCTGCAGATGCTTTCATCAGACTGCTTTCTTTCCTGAGGTAGTCTGGAAGACCTGGTCTGGCTCCCCGTTGTTTTATGCCTCACTCGTGATCCTCTTGGTGCACCCATGTCATCTTCATCTCGGCCAGAAGGTGGGTAAGAATTTTTCCTTGACTTTTTCTTGGCATGTGGGCTTTTCGGGGCAATTTCTGAGTCCCTCAGGCCTTTTGCATCCATTAATTCTGCCCCTTTGTCTCTCACCTGTCTAACCACTGGCCCTTCTATGTCTTTCCCAGGCTTTCTTGTTTCTGAGAGTGAGTCATCAAATACTTCTGAATGTCCTAGATCAGTCACGTCATCTGGCCATGGCCCCTCGTCCCGGCACCGCCCTACCTCTCCATTGGCTTGAACCGGAACTCCTTCACTCTCTGGGGATAAAGCTGCACAAGGAAAAAATAGCTTAACATCTAATCTAATACAGTCTAAAAATGATGCCGTGTTTCCTCTTCAGGAATCCCCATACTGGGGTTAACCATGCTACAGTTAATGCTTTCTATGGACAGGAAGTTAAATCAAATGCCAATACTAATGAATTACTTCCCAACAGTTGCTGGTACCTGTTAAGAAAAACAAATCTGATATGTGGAATAAATTTTTTGTAACATTATAACTCTCAGCTTAAGGAAGCCAGATAAGGTACAAATAATCACAGCACTGTATAACTCAATATACCTTAAGACATCATACCTGTAGCTGATTTCTTGAGAGGTTTCTCTGGATCACTGGTGGCATTGAGGCGGAGACGTGGCATGGGTGTCAGCGGCACCACCTTACCCCACCTTACCATCATATAAACACATATCAGAATTATAAATAAAAGAACAATTTCGTTAGAATGACCTTGTGCATGTGATCAAAAATCTATCCTGCATCAGATGATTCACTGTTTCACAATGAGCCTTGCAGCTGTTCACAGTTTTTCTGAAGACAACTATTTCTTAAAGGACAGTGTATTTCATATGTTACATAAAGCTCCATCTTTAGCCTGTACTAATAAAATCACCAGACAAACATATTCATATGAAGTTACTAGAAAATGTTTTTATACATTTCCATTTTCTGCTACAAAAACATTATAATAAACAACTGTAAACGTCCTTTTTTAAATCAAGTGTACGTGCTTGCAAGTCTAAGCCTTGTTCACCTAACAGCATATCTCTATCAGCATCTCTTTCCAATTCAATTTCACCTAACAGTAGTCTTTTAGTGCGACACATCTCTATAAGCATCTCTTTTCAATTCAGTTTCTTAGCTGACATATCTCTGCCATCATCTCTATTCAGTTCATCACCTTGGCTTACCATGCATCCTCCCACCTTCAAACTCATTCATATGTACCCTTTTTAAATCCATTCTTGCTATATAACCATAATATCGAATCACACTCTTCTGCTTCAGCATTCAATAGGCTTTTGTACTCAGTATCTTTCCTGAATCTTTGTTATCCAAATACTCAACCCATATGCCTGTATTTCTAAACAGATTTTATTCCTCTGTTCTCCCTCTTCACACCTTCATGCAGTCCTCTTGCACCCTCTGTACTCAAGTTATGTCAAGGCAGTTATGATATCAACTACTTCCCTAAGCACTCCACTTGCCACTTTTTTTTTTTTCTTTAATGTAAACAGAACATTCAAAATAATTACTTTTTTTCTCATCATCATCATCATCCAGACCTCTTTCCCACTCTAGAGCAGGGTGTTTGCCCAATCCAATAGGCCACGCTTCCATTCACTCATCATTCAAGTCCCCAGAATCCTGGTTCTATCTGATACTTTTTTTCTAGATGGAGAATATGGATTATCTGATGCAATTCTAGTCCTGAATCCTGAAAAAACATACATTCATCATCATTATCATCATCATCCTATCTTTTACCAATCAAAGGATGGGGTGATCAAGAAAAAACCTCATTGAGAGAAAACTATCAAACACCTGCCCAGTTAAATGGACCACACTTACTCACAATTAACCCAGACGTACAGAAATGACAATGATTAGGTGGATGTGCAGTGCGTCCCTGCGTCCAAGGCCTGGAAGGCCTGAGTGTACAATGGAAGAGTTGAGAGGTAGGCTGGCATTGGAGTGTATTGGTATTGTAATGAGGAGAGGTAGATTGAGATGGTTTGGACATGTGGAGAGGATGGGGGATGATAACTGGGTGAGGAAGGTGAGAAGTATTAATTTTGGGGGTGGGGTTATGAGGGGTAGACCGAGAAAGACATGGGACGAGGTCATTAAGTGTGACCTCAGGGTTAAGGGACTGAACAGGGAGGCTGCAATGGATCGTGCAGCGTGGAGAACTGCCATTAGGTGACCAAGGCCGACACATGCAAGCATGTTGGAGCCTTTAAAAACGAAACGAAACGAAACGATCCGGGTGTCATGTATAGATGATCGCCTGGAGACGTCCGGGTAGTATGTATACATGATCTAGTGTTTTGTGGCATTCCTTGAATATTTCGCGGGTAATTACGGTAAACCCTCGATATAACAAACCCCGGTATTGCTAATTTCAGATATGATGATCGGCAATATCACAACAGAATATCCCCCAGATTTTGCAAACAAAGGTCACTAAATGAAGGGGAAGTTTGAGAATCAGCCCACGGTGACAACAACATCCCTTCCTGGCACAGTAGGTGTACTGTAACAGTACTACATTATACTGTATTCTTATTATAGGTATTGTATTTATATGTATAACTTCATACATTATTGTATTTACATGTACAACTTCATAAACCATTGAATTCTCCTCCTGCATGCATCCCAGTCACATTCCAGTTACCTGCATACCTCCATCATGGATATACCTACGCAAGAAGTTTTCCCTGTGTCTGGTGAGATGTCAGCCAGCCTGCCCCAAGGTCGTTGCCATAGTGACCTCACTCCCCTGCTCACACCACATTTCTCAAAATCTACATGAAAACGGTGTTTGTGGTTGACTGCAGTATTCTTAAAGTGTTTTTTTATTGTGGAGGGCTAGTATAAGCCTCACCTGTGCCACGCATATGGACACAGCCACAAAAAAACATGAAAAGCTACCCCACTTCCAAAGGCTTTCACTCTGACTATATGCATTACCAGGACAATCTGAGGCCATCAGCTTGAAGTCAAAGCATTGGTGAGTATTATGACACTTAGTTTTTTATTTTTGGCTACGTATTAGCTGAGATACTACAGTAAAATAAAAATAGTTATTTTCCAGAAATCCCTGGCTGGGGGAAGGGTCTGTGGAAATAAACACCAGATGCCATGGGTTAAAGGTCCAGAAATCCTTACTGCACCCCATTTGCATAAACATCCATACAGAATAAATACATATAAATAATGTTTAAAACTGACCTGGTAGTAGGTGTCTCAGGTCTGTTTTTACCAGAACGAGCATCCTGGGCTTTCCGCTTCTCTGCAGATCGTTCATGACGTAGTTGGTCCTTGGGGGGAACAGACAGAATTAAGATTTAACCTGTTTAACTGTGACTAACAAGGAAAACACCCAACAAACATTCCTCCAGATTGTGATATGCTAATTTAGCTTTCCTAATCCACATTCTTAATTCAGTTCTAAGTATGAACAGACTAGAATAAAGAGATCCTGCCTGGAGGTCTCATGGTCAACTTGGAAAATGAATCTGGGACCACTTAGTTGTGGGATGAGTGATCTAACTACACCACTGTCATCCCAACCCTTCAATACCAGTCTGATAACACTTTCTCAACATTACAGTACTTTATTCAGCTGAGGAGAGACTAACTGGAAGGGTTAAATATTGTGCTAATTACCCTTTTCACCAAGACAGGTCATCCCCAAGTTGAATGGAATCATTTGGTGGTAGCTTAATTAAACTGAAAAACACTGTACATCATTGTGTTGAAGAGTTAAATGTGAAAGTTGCCATTACAATCCTCTGTATGTTGTCCATATTATCACTGCCACCACTGTTATCATACTCTAACCTGAAAAAAAAGGGGGAGGAGGGAGGAAAATATTGCTGAAGTTGCAATGAATAATGCAGAACATGAACACTGACCCACATCAGCGCTGTGATTCTGTTCCTTTACTACTGATTCCCTTATTATTGAGTTCTATATGATGTATTTAGTGCTTTATTTCTGCCGCTGTCATGGCTTTAATCAGTTACAGATGGCACCCTAGTATGGCAATGAAGAGGTTAATTAAGGCTATTTCTAATCTCTTAAGTTTAAAAAGCCTATCCTTAGGGGAATGAAACTGTACTGAGATATGAGGAATAATATAAATGTCATCAGAGAGAGGAGGTTAATGATATCAGCATGATGAAACTAGATAATAATGTATATTAGATAGCTGAGTTATTTAAGGGGATGCTTGTCAATGCTCCATCTTTTCTCGTTTTATTATCAAGCAGCGAGGAGGTACAGTAAATCAGACAAAACTGAACTGGATATAATGCTACTACAGTAAAACCTCAATATAAAGGGCTTCAATAGACCGGAATTCGCTTTTATCGGACTTGAGGAGCTATCGGACTAAATTCCTATCTATCAGAAAAAGTCCGATAAAGCCAGAAGCAGTCCAGACTGCCTGACCACTTCAGCTATGTTCACCACAATAAGGTAAATAAAAGACATGTTTATCAGTGTACAGTACAGTATTATTATATATATTATACCATTTGATTAACCCTTTAACCGCGGGTGTCATTCCAGAATGACATTGCAAAAACTGGACCAAACCGCGGGTGTCATTCTCGAATGTTTGTGAATATTTTGAATACCCCGCGTTTTTTCCGTGCGCCAATCGTTTCAAGGGAGAGTAGCTATTAAGTTCTTTCACTCCAGCCAACCCTCACCTCCCTCCTCCCCCCCCCTGGGGCCCCACCTCCCACCCCCTGGGCCCCCCACCCCGCCCTGGACCAAACACGCATCAGTATCTGTCCAGCTGTGTTAGCGACAACACTGCTGATGTGGAAGTGAAGTGCAGGCAGTTACAGTGCCTTTTACCTGCCTCAGTGAACACAGAGTGGGTGTTTATCGTATGTGCAGTGTTCATATATGTTTATAGTATTATTATCAGAATGAGGTTGGCATTTGGTAATGGTGTGTGAGCGAAAAATAGTGATTACAACACCGCTGATGTGGCAGTGAAGTGCGGGTAATGACAGTGCCTTTTACCTGCCTCAGTGAACACAGAGTGGGTGTTTATCGTATGTGCAGTGTTCATATATGTTTATAGTGTTATTATCAGAATGAGGTTGGCATTTGATAATGGTGTATGAGCGAAGGTAATGGTGTGTGAGCGAAAAATAGTGATTTTAGATCGCTCACTTCTAATGGCACTGCCCATCCAGTGATAGTCAACGAAATCATGAAACCTACATCATTGCAAAGCCAAAGGTTAGTACTTTCTAATGGTACCTTATTTTTCGCTCTAGATTTATTCTGTGCAGAGTTACTGAAAGTGACAGTGATATACAGTGATGCGACAGTGATGTGCTTTACCAATAATTGTATAATGGATAATGTAGTAATAAGGGATATTTTGCCTAGAAAAAAATGTAAATATTGGCCAGTATAATAAGTGATATTGTAATAAGAGAATCTGCGGCACTTGTGTAATTCTGCGGCACTTGTGTAATTCTGTGATGCGACAGTGACGCAATATAGTAATAAGTGCAGTGTAAATATAATGTATATTGCCCAGATTATATGTAAAATAATATTAGAAGTTAGAAATAATGAAAAGATCGCCTGAAACATCAGTGAGCGGGTGACGCCGCAGTGAAGTGAGGCGCAGCCGCAGTGAAGAGAGGGCGCAGCCACAGGGAAGTGCCTTTTACCTACCTCAGTGAACACAGAGTGGGTGTTTATCGTATGTACAGTGTTCATATATGTTTATATTACTATTATGAGAGAGTGGTTGGCATTTGGTACTGGTGTGTGGGGCGTAAAATAGTGATTTTTCACCCCTCACTTCTAACGGCACTGCCCGTCCTGTGGAAGTCAACAAAGTCATGAAACCTACATCAATGGAAAGCTGAAGGTTAGTACTTTCTAATGGTACCTTATTTTTTTCTCTAGCTTTATTCTGTGCAGAGTTATTAAGGTTTAAAGGTTTGTTTACATTTGGCTGAAACCCCCGCGGGAGAGGACAGTCAGACCAAAACAATACCCGCGGTTAAAGGGTTAATGTGGTGAAGTTATAACACAGTACTGTACCGTAAAGGTAGTCAAAACAGTTTAAAAACTGTTCATGCGATCCAGACTAATGTCTGATATATCGAAAAAAGTCTGGGTTAGCAGGGGGAAGTCCAGATGTCGCTTTTATTGGAATTTCGCATTTTTCGGAACGGTTTGGGCCCCAATTAGTCCATTATAGTGAGGTCTTACTGTACGTGTATAGTTGTGGACATAAATATCAGTAAACTTCATTATGGTCAATAACAAGGCAGTAAGTGATGACTTTCAAAACACAGGAATACCATCTTCAGAGTTCAGCTTTCAGAATATTATGTGACCAATAGACTAAAACACGTATCCTACTATATCAATATCTTTGTTCACAATTGTACTATCATACGTCTGTTAACATTTCTTTGCCAGTTATGGTGATGGAAGAATTTACAGGAACAATTTTTATGTCACTGTAATATGAAGCACATAACAAAAGGAGGTATGACAAAGAACAATACTGTACCCTTTGATATTCAGGTAGGAATGAGAAGTATAGAACACTGGATACAATGCTAGCAGGGAACTGTTGGTAAATGTTGCTTGTGGGAGTAAATATCTCTCCCTATGCTAGTTTCAACCAAAAACAAGAAAATGAAAAACAAATTAATACACAACTTATGAGATAAATTAAGGCTGAAGAGACACAAATAAAGCTGACTGAACACATGGCTCACCCTAAGATCACTATTAGCTTCCCTCAGTGCAGTGGTGAGAGAAACTAGGTAGTAGATGATCAGGATTAGTAGTAGGCCAGCTGGGATGACAACACCAGGGGAAGAGATATAATCAATAACCGGGTGAAGGGAGGAGGGAAGGCCACCAATGAGGGTCGACGTGGCATACTGGTAGATCTTAGGCCAGTCACTGAATGGACCACAGTGCCATGATGGTTCCAGTGCCACCACTGCATACCTGGGGACGGATTTGATAATTATAAAAGCCAAACCCATATTACTCTCTTAAACAATAGGGTGGCATGAAGCAAGAGACTCTTTGATATGGAGACAATAAATACTGTACAGCTTCCATTAACTCATACACCCTAACAATGGCCTTTTCTAATTATTCTTGCTATCTTCTGATGATTTTATTTCAGCTGAAGACTGACTTTTTGAATTAGTTGTGTTAAATCTCTAGACCTTATGAACACCTTTGATATGAAGGGCCTTTCCTAAGTCAAATACAGCAATATTGTCTGGTAGTAACAAGAGTACACTAAAAAGGATGTCACTTGGATTCAAGGAGTTAAAACTTTTACTACTAGAACACTCTCCTATGCTCAACCAAGTGACTAACAGTAGCAAGAATAAAACATAAAAAGACCACCATATCAATAAAGCTCAAGTAAACTCACCCGACAGGCAATGTGCAGAGGAAGAGCATAGTGAGGAGGAACATGAGATAAAAGTTGTTGTTGTTGGAGGCTTTGAACACTGTCTCAGGGGGCACATTGGAAGTCACCACCGCCCAAGACCGCACATACAGCAGGATCACTAGCTTCACTGTGTTTAAGGCAGGTAGGCCAGGTGCAAAGAACATACCCATCCTATTGGCAAATATGAAAAAGAATTGATGTAAGAATGACTCAAGACTGTTGATCCTAAGTTTGGCTCCTGAATAATTATGAAAGGCAGTTGATTTTAAGTTTCTTTGTAAATCTGGTCTTGAGTAGTTATACAAGAGGCAGCTGATCATACATTTGTGAATCCAACCACTGAATATTTACAAAAGACTGATCATGGTAAGTTTATTTATGAAACCGACCCTTGAAGTTACATGATGCAGTTGATCTTAGGCTTATATGTGAATCAGGCCTTATACTGTACTATAAGTCTGTTTGTGATTCCAGCCCTTGAATAGTCACAAGGGGGACCCAACTATAAGTTTTTGTATTTGGCCTTTAAATAATTAAAAGATGTAACTGATCTTATGTTGTTTGCATATCTGACCACTGAATAATTACAAGAGGCAGTTAATTATATGTTTCTTTGTGAATCCAGCCCCTGAATACTGTAGCTGCAAGAGGCAGTTCTCCCTGTGAATCGCCCTCGAGTCTTACCAGATCATGCCCTGGTTGTTTACAAGATGCAGGATGTTCTCTGCAATGGAGAAGTCTGGGTAGCCTGGGAACTTCTTCTCAAGATCCCAGCAGCACCAGTTGCCATTAAACAATCGCACCACCACTGCTCGCACATATTCACCAAACACAATGGCTCCCACTGTCATAACCTTTCATTGGGATGGAAAGAACACATCACAAAAATGTCTTGCTTTTCAGTTTTACTAAAAAAGCCAATGAATTTCACTAACATTGCCACTCCATTTCACTAGCAAAGCCAGTCAGTCATACTGACAAAGCCACCCACTTTCACTAACACAGTTACTCAGTTTCATTGACAAAGTCACACATGGACACACAAGTATACTGAGACAATTAATCAGATGCTATATTTCATGAACAACACACACAAAAGATAATCACTGCATACTTCATCATCATCCTAGCCCCACTCCACTGTAAAAAAACAAAAAATGATGGGAGTAACAGTTCATCAAGACACCAAGGTGGAATTACAATCTAGAATAATGTCTTGAGACCTGGAATTGTGATCTAAAACATGGCATGTATTAATAATATCTAAGTTAAAAATCTCAGTAACATGTTTCAAATGTTACAGCTAGCAGATTCCTCATATGATTGGTATGATTTATTGGGGAAACTGGCAATCAGCTCCACAGGTGACAGTGGAATGTTAACAGGCAATATTTTTGTAATTCATAATGAACTTTGTGTAAAAAGGAAAAATAAGTAAGGGCAACAAATAGCAGTGGTACGTGGGGGGTGCTCACCATCCACTCACTCGATGTAGTGTTGCTCTTGGGTGACTGCCCTTTCCTCTCTTCCTTCCTTCTTTCCTTCCTTCATTTTCTGTGTTTCTTTCCTTGATTCTTTCCTCTTCCTTCTGTCAACAGGTGACTCTACACTGAGTGACAAGCCAAATGGTTTCCTGTACACCAGGAAACCATTTATTATGCCGGGTGGTAACCATATAACCAAATTATGGCACCCAGTGGTTTAGTGAGTAATTAAGGCACTCCACCTAGATTGAGTCTGTGTAGGTTTATATCCAAGGGATGGTTGGGGTTTATTCCTCACATAATGCCACTCAGGAATGTGAGAGGCTGGTCACTCTCATCTTAAATGTTAGGACCAACTTTCCTAGCCCCGGGCTCCTACACTCCTCGTGGGGTAACAGAGGATTAGATGATAAACAAACAATAAAACAAAATAGTGATGACTTACTACACTTCATTTGTGGTTGCATTAATTTTCACCTTCCCTCACTTTTTTACAAAAACAGACAAAAATGGCAACAACAATGCACTGACTAACTATTTTTCACCTTCCCTAACTATGTACATATAGTTCTTTCACCTTAACATGACAGATATTTTCATTCATTTCCAGCTTCATTTCCTGAAGCTTGATGGCAGAATAAAACAATTTTATGGCTCTATATCCCTTCCATAGCACTGCCTCATGACAAGAATTATGTTTTTATGTTACCAGCAATCTGTTGTGACCATTCAGCATTCAAGATGAAGAAACATTCATTTTATGCCCGACTTTCTTTTCTTTACCTTGGTTCTTACCTCAACCTCACCTACTTTCTTCCTATCTTTGTAAACTTCTGCCTTTTCCATCAAGACATCTGTCAAATTTGCTTCTTAACTCTTATCCTTTCTACTAACTTCTCCACCTCCATTCTACTTCCTCCTAAGCCTGTATACTCCAAAATTCACAACTTCATCCATACAAATGATACTGTAAACTGTGAGAAACTGTTAAATCAGCCTTATTGGTAGAATAATAGGCTATAACAACAGAACTTGAATAGTAAACATTTCTGCAATTTTTTGTGAACCTGGTAACAAATAATAATAACAAATAACATAAAACAACCAGTAGGCTACATATGGCAACATATGGCATTACAAGAACTGAATATAACTCACCAGATCCATGACAGTCAGCTTAACTATCTCTTGTCCAAACATGGTCTCCCAACACAATTTCCTTAGCCGCTCTCTCTTTTCTGGCCCCAGAAGGCTGGCCCACTTCTCAGGGTTGTCCTTCATTGGCTGCACCAAGAAAGAGGAATCTTCAGAGGATGGGCAAGACATGAGGGTTGTGCTTTCATATTCAAATGTTGTCTGTGGTTCCATGGTATCCTCCCAAAGTGGTGGGGTTATGGAGGGAGGCACAGCTGAGGTGAAATGCGACGCTGACGAGGCTGACGTTACACTTGATGTTGGGGCTGCTGTCATATCAATGGGTCCTGGAAAGGATTTTGTATTAAATATTACCATGACTTTTTCTTACAGCATTTTCTATCACATGACAGTACAATACAAAGCTGTATGTATTTAAGTCTTTCTGAACCACAGTCAGATTACACATGCCATTTAGGTTCTGTATACAAGTACAGAGTGCTACACTGTGTTCTCATGCTAATTTAAATATCCATTCCAGACACTCACCATCACACACAGTAACAACACAATCATATTCTTCTTCTCCCACAGCTCCCTCACCATCCTCAGCTATATTTCTCTGGTCATCAGCAGCAGTCACATTCACTGCTTCAACATCAGTTGTAGATATAACAAGGACTTCATCATCAGTCATATTTCCAGACTCAGCTTCAGCTGTAGATAAACCAAGTGGTTCAGTTGTATGTTCATCATAATTCCAGCTACCTGTGCGCTCTGTGGTACTTACATTTTGATATTCTGTGACAATACCTAGCAGTGCATTCCAGAAGTGCTCCAAGCTGCGAGATGTTATGTTAGGAGGATCATGTGGAGCTGGTGTGAAGTACTTAATCACCTCCTCACTGACAGTGTTGTTAGTAGTAATATTAGTCACACCTCCTGCATCTTCTGATTCATCTACTTCCTCTACTTCAGCTGATGTAGAAATCAGTGGAGGGTCTTCTAGAATGGCAGTGTTATCTATGCTGCCAATTCCCAAACCTCGGTGATCATCGTAATCAACAACACGTTTGACACGATCACTGCCATGCAGAAATTTTCCTTCATTGTGGAGGTTCTGATCATTTTGACTTTCATTTTTGTCAAAGGCTGCTGTATTTGGAAAGTTATTAGTCTCCTGGTCTGTAACACTGTTCTTACCATTATAATCCCAAATTTCTGTCACTGTTCTTTTCCTTCTCTTAACCTGAATATCCTTCAGCTGGAACTCCACTGGGTATGACACAAAGTCAGCATTTCTTTTCTCTATTCTCCTTTCAGACTCCTCACCTCCCACACTGCTATCAATAACATGCTCATCTCCATTTTTATCTATGTCATCAGGAATAAAATGGTGGACTGATTCACGTGCTGAGTTTCCATCAAGAACAGGGACAGGAGTTGTGGAATACCGGTCTTCCACATTCACTGACGCCGCTGAATATTTATACTCGTTAGCATCAGTAACATTATCTGACATCATGGAACTGACTGTGCTGGTCATTATCTTTAATTCCTCAAGGTTTTTTGTGGAAGGTTCACTTAGATTCTCGGACATCAAAATAGATGTCATGTTTGGCTGAGATTCATCAATCAAGCTTAAATCTTTCTCCATGGAAACATTTTTATAATCTAATGTTTCGTTACTGATAGCAGTATTTTCTCCCATCAACTCTGATTCATTTGATGGTACAGTAGCCGTAATATATGCAAACGGCAAAGTGTTGTTCCTGACCTCGGCTACTGTGTTTAATGGCCACCCTTTTTCTTCAAAGTCCGTGTTGTTGTCAATGTGAGGACTGCCTGTAGTGTGCATTTTAAGTGTGGTGCTATTTGAAGGAGGCAAGGTGGTAATACTATCATCTATGTAATATACCGGCTCATAATTGTGGACATTATCCCCATCAAAATCTTCACCATAAACAGCAGCATGCCAGTTTTCTTCACCTGGAACTGGAGTGTCTACAGAATTAGGTGAGTTAACTGTAGTACTGGAGACAGCTGGATTGATCAGTAGGGTGACAGGAAAGGTGGCAGGGGTAAGTGGGTCCAAAAGAGGCGAAGCAGTTGAGGAATTAGACAGCGGTGAGACAGAGGTGAGAGGATAAGAGTGTGGTAATGACTGCGTAGAAGTAAGGCACGGTGCTGGGATACGGTAGCAGCCTGGAGGAGGTGATGACTGTAGACGTGGGTCTGCCTTGGATATTGGTAAGCTGAAAAAAATGAGGGAACTCTATAAACAGACAGTACTACAAATTATAACAATAATATCACAGTACAGTAGTTTCAATAATCAATAAATAGACTATCTATCTATCTATCTATTGTCAGACGCCATAATCCCGCAAGTGGTGACCATTTGACTTTGAGTTATTTGTTTTACGGGGAGGGACACCAACCCTCCACCAACCCACTTGTTGACACGTAGGGAGCACGTATGGTTTGGTTATATGGTTACCACCCAGCGTTGTAAATGGTTTCCTGACTTACAGGAAACCATTTGGCTTGTCACTCAATATAAAGTCACCTGTAATGGAAAGAAAAGCAATAAGAAGTGACTCGAAAGATGGGAGAAATAAGAATAAAGGAGGGCATTACTACAAATTATAAAAATATTACTACTGTAGGTACAGTAATGGATATTAGAAATACAAACAGCATTATTACATCAATAATTGTTGGATGGGACATGACTATTCTACCAGAATGTACATGGCATACATACAAAATATCAAAACAGTTCATACCTGGTGAAGGCAGCAGCTGTGACAACTGATCCTAGAGTAGAACTGAAGCCAATGTCTGAGAGATTTTGGGTCAAAGATGGCAAAGAGACTGTCAGGTCAGTCCATGAGAGATTAAAACCAGGTAGGGATGAGTTAGATAAATCACTCAAACTGATGTTGTAATCATCAGTAACAGTGAAACCATATTCATCAGTAAGAGAGGCATTGCTGAGGGAGAGGAGAGATAAATCTGTTGTGTTGTAGGTAGATGTAAAGGAGGTCGGGGAGGATGTAAGCGATGTCCAACTCTCCTTAAGCACTGTCACATTTGCCTTCATATTCTTTAGCTCAACAGTCTGAAATTTATTACAGTTACATTATTTACTGGAGATTCAGGGGCTGATGAGAGAGAAAATTATTATGTGAAAACAAAGCCAAACACCTTTTCCCATTAACCCCAATAGTATGAACATATTTATTTCACTCCATTCTTGTTACCAACAAATTACTATATTCAACTTTTGAGACATGAGGGACTGAATGGGTTAAAAGAAACTCTCATAACCCCTTCAATATGAGGCACATTTCCTGGGCTGAAAAAAAAAAGATTATCTGGTGTGACAGGAATACAACAAATAGTATGTCATCATACTGACAGAACTTAATCTAGTTCATCATCATCATCATCATCATCATCAACAACAGTAACAACAACAACAACCCATTCCTTACCCACCATGTCATTTACTTTCGAGAAAAGAGCCAAGATGAGCGTGTAGAGATTGAGAAGATTGAGTGCCATGATACGAGCCAGCTGCCATTGTAGCTGGTTCCTCGGGTGGCGCTGCTCCAATAAACCTACCAGCTGAGGGAGGAGGCCAAAAGAAGTGTTGCTTATACTCAAACTCAATTCATCATCATCATCATCATCATCATCATCATCATCATCATCATAATTCCAATCCCTACCAGCACAGGACCAAGGAGTGTTGCCTCTACCCAGTCATCACCATCATCATCATCATCATCATAATTCCAATACATACCAGCACAGGGAGAAAGACCATAAGAAGTGTTGCCTCTACCCAAACATCATCATCATCATCATCATCATCATCATCACCATCATTACCATCATAATTCCAATACCTACCAGCACAGGGAGAAAGACCATAAGAAGCATTGCCTCTACCCAAACATCATCATCATCATCATCATCAATTTATTTACATCATGGAGAAACTTTTTGAACTGGACAAATTAGATTCAGCTTTTCTTAACCCCCTTCACTGTTACAGGGTTCTTATAAACTGAACTAAATTGTCTCACAATGGAAAGAAATAAAATGAGAAGTGCATCATACAAAAAAAAAAAAAAAAAAAAGGACTCACATCAAAGGGTTTTGAGTAGATGAATGAGACATCAAGAAATTTTGCAAGATGAATGAGACAAAAGTGAATATGAATAATATGAATAATACTCACATCAAAGAATTTAGGGTAGATGAATGAGATAACATTAAGGATGAGGGTTAGTTCATTCTGTCGCCACCAGGAGGAATTTGGTCCAGCACCTTCTTGGCGATGCACCAACAACACAACAGCATAAACACTCCCAGCCACCAGCAGCATCACCAAGAGGTGAGCCAGCACTCTTCTCCCCCGCAGCTTCCAACTGCAAGTGGAATGACCTTAATTCATTGTTACAGGAGGTGTAAAAGTCAAAAACATCTATATAAAGGCACATACTACCAATGTCATTCTGACATTTTATCCTCACTTGATCCTAAGTGGCAGAATGTGAGCAATAAACACCAACTATCCATTCATCCATCCATCCATCTATCATCCAATCCTATGTTGCCCCATGAGAAGCGTAGGAGCCCAGGGCTTGGCAAGTTTGTCCTGACATTTAAGATGAGAGTAACCAGTCTCGCTCATCCCTGAGTGGCATGATGTGAGCAATAAACCCTAACCACCCCACCCCTTGGATATAAACCTGAACTGGCTCAATCCGACTGGAGCACCTTAATTACTCACTAAACTACCAGGTGCCATAATTTGGTTATATGGTTACTACCAAGCATAGTAAATGGTTTCCTGGTGTACACAAAACCATTTGACTTGTCACTCAGCATTGAGTCACCCACAAGCAGAAGGAAGAGGAAGGAATGAAGGAAAGAAAGACAGAAGAGAGATTCTAAAGTCACCTGCAGGCAGAAGGAAGAGGAAACAATGAAGAAAAGCAAGATAGAAGAGGAATGAAGGAAGAAAGGAAAGGAAGGGGCAGACACCTGAAGCAGCACTACATCAAGTGAGTGGGTGGTGAGCACCCGCACCTACCACATTCCTTTGGATGTAAATCCGTACAGACTCAATCTGGGTGAAGCACCTTAACCCACTAAACCACCAGGTGTCATTTGCTTATATGGTCACCACCCAGATTGGTTTCCTGGTTGATATGGAATAATTCGGCTTGTCAGTCAGCGTAGCTACCTAATGGCAGCACTGCACTGAACGAGTGGATGATGGGCACCTCCACCTACCACCAACAACGAACCATTTACATCCCACATAGTTTACCTCACTTTCTCACACACTAGTGTATTTACCACATACATTCACCCTGGCTCACCATGCCTCCTCCCACATTCAACTCACTGATGCAACAGAAAAAATGAAGGTAGAATATCAATGACGCCTGGTGATTTAGTGGGTTATTAAGGTGCTCCAGTCGGATTGACCCTGTCTAGGTTTATATCCAAGGGCTGGTTGCTCATGTAATGCCACTCAGGAATGAGTAAGGCTGCTCACTCTCATCTTAAATTTCAAGACCAGCTTGCCTAACCCTGGGCCCCTATGCTCCTCATGGAGCAACACAGGATTAGATGATGATGATGATGATGATGATGGAAAATAGATGCATCCGGCAATGTATACACCATTTATGGATTAATACCAGTACTTCCTCACCTCACTGGGCACCAATACTAGTACTCTTCCATCTGTATCTCATCCAAGGACATTTCATTTTTATCCACTACTTCTTTCCTCACCTATTATAATCCGAACTTCCTCCCCTACAACATTATGCCTCTCTTTACATGGCAGCACTGCACTGAGTGAGTGGATGATGGGAACCCCCACCTACCACCAACAACCAGCCACTTGCATCCCTTATAATTCCCTTGCCTTCTCAAATTCCATACCTCACTTTCTCACATACTACTATATTTACAGCATCCTTTCACCTTGACTCACCATCCCTCCTCCCACATTGAACTTTCTGATGCAGCAGGAAAAAATGAGGGGAGATAATGGATGCATCCTATGATGTATATACTGTTTATGGATTAATACCAGCACATGGAGAGGCTTCTTTAGCCTTTATCATTCTTTTTCTGTGTCTGCCCTCCTCTCTTCCTATTTCTCCCATCTTTCCTATCACTTCTTATTGCTTTTTTTTCCTTCACAGGTGGCTTTACATTGAGTGACAAGCCAAATGGTTTCCTATAAGCCAAGAAACCATTTACAACGCTGGGTGGTCTTAATCAAGCCATACGTGCTCCCTACATGTCAACAAGTGTGTTGGTGAAGGGTTAGTACCCCTCTCCGTAAAACAAATAACTCAAGGTCAAATGGCCACCTCTTATGGGATTATGGCATCTGGCAATAGATAGCTAGACAGACATGCAGAGATGTGGAGGATGTTGAGAGATGGAAGAGAGAGTTATATACAGTAACGAGGAGAGAGATGAAGAGATTAGTAAGACAGAGTATATGAGAGTGGATGGGGAATCTGGAAGGAATTTGAGTGTAAAGTGGAGAGAATGTAAGAAAATGTTCTGGAAGGAGGTAAAGAGAGCTGGACAGAGTAATAAAAAAGTTGGTCGGGAAGAGAAAGATAAAAATGGTAGACTGATAGTGGAGAAGGGAGAAAAAATAAGCAGATGGAGACAACACTTTAAGAAACTGTTAAACATAGAGAATGAAAGTAATGAGAGTATAAGTAACTAGGGAATGCATGGGAGATGGAGGGAGGTGAGAAGGAAGGAAGAGATCAGTAGAATGGAAGTAGTGGAAGCAATGAAGAAAGTCAATATGGGGAAAAGCCCTAGGAATTGATGGAGTGTGTGGTGAAATGATGAAGCATGGGGGAAAAGACAGAAGTAGACTGGATATGGAAGATGTGCAAATTGGCCTGGGTGGAAGGTAGAGCCCCAGAGGATTGAAAGTCAGGTATAATTATTCCCCATGTGGAGGAGATGGAGGGTGAAAGACTGACAAAGAGAGTGTATGTGAGTGAGGTGGAGGGGGGAAGAGGGAGGGGGAGGCCGAGGATGAGATGGAGGGATGGGGTGGAGAGGTATATGAGAGAGGGGGGTGTGAGTTGGGAGCAGGGCAGTGAAATGGCAGGGGACAGGGCAACTTGGAGGCGATTTGTTTGTGGCCACCCCAAACGGGATTGAGGCGTCTGGCAATAGATAGATAGATAGACAGTACAAAGGAAAAGGGGAAAAAGAAGTGTGGTAATCACAGGGGCATTTGTTCTCTTAGTGTAATAGGAAAAGTATATGGTAGGATACTTACTGACATAGTTAGGAAAAAAAGGGGGGGGGGAAATTAGCTGGAGAAGAACGGGGAAGTTTTAAGAATGGACAAGGTTGCGTTGATCAGATATTCATCTTTAGGTCATTAATGGAAATGTCTGCAGTGAGGGGGAAGAAGTTGTATGTGGCCTTAATGGATTTGTAGAAAGCATATGACAGAATGGATAGACAAGGAATGTGGAAAATATCAAGAATATATGGAGTAAATGGGAAGTTGTTGAATGCTGTGGAGAGTATGTATAAGAGTGCTAAGGCTGCAGAGCATGTGGACAGTGAACTGAATGATTTTCTATCTGAATGTTAAACTAAAACAGCAATACATGTTTGTTCAATCTGTATATGGATGAAGTTATAAAAGAGATACAAGGCAGGGCAGTGGATGTTGGAGTGGCCCTAATGAAAAAAGAGCAGTACAGTATTTGGAAACTTCCCGTGCTATTGTTTGCAGATGATACTGCATTGTTAAGTGAAGACAAAGGGGAACTGCAAGGCTTGGTAAATGAGCTTGGAAGTGTGTGTAAGAAACGGAATCTAAAGGTGAATGTAGGGAAGAATAAAGTTATGGTCTTCAAGAAAAATTAAGTCACTGAATGTACAGCAAGGCTGGATGATGAGGAAATGGAAAACGTGAGTGCATTTAAGTACTTGCGTAATGTGATGAGTAAGGATGGAAGTTTGGATGATGAAGTGCTTGAAAGGGTACAGCAAGGAAGAATAGTTGCTGGTTCTTTGAAAGCAGTGATAAGAAGAGGAAGTGTGCATGGAAGTAAAAAAGTCACTGCATGATGGTACTGTGATACCAACTCTAACGTATGGAAGTGAAGCTTGGACCCTGTTGGAAAGACACAAGTCAAGAGTGAGAGCACTGGAATGAGTTATCTGAGAGGGGTATGTGGGGTTAAATGGAGAGAAAGACTGACAAATGAGGATGTGAAGAAGCATTGTGGCATGTATACGAAAGTGACAGAAAACATTAGGAGAAATACACTGAGGTGGTTTGGCCACGTGAAAAGGATGGAGAGCAAGAGACTAACAAGGTGAGTGTATGTGAGTGAGGGGGAGAGGGAGGGGGAGGCAAATGATGAGAAGAAGGGATGGAGTGGAGAGGTACTGTATATGTTAAAGGGGAGTAAGAGCTAGGGGGAAGGGCAATGAAATGGCAGGGGAGAGGGTGACATGAAGGCAAGTTGTTTGAGGCCACCCCTCATGAGATTATGGCATCTGGCAACAGACAGATAGATAGATAGAATTCCTCACCACACTGGGCACCAATACTGTCTTCCTCCTGTATCTAATCCAAGGTTACTAAATTCGTATCCACTTCTCCATGTCTCACCTATTACAATGTGAACTTCCTCCCTCACAACATTATGCCTCTCCTAACATACCTTATGCCTAATCTCAGTCACCTTTCATTCCTCTCTGCACACCATTCTTACCTTTTCTCCTCCTTTTCACTTTCCTGAGCCTCCAAAAGAGCTTCCCTAAAGCCATTGTTGATGGCTGCCACCTTGTTCTGGGCTGCCTCCATGTTACCAATCGTGAAGTCCCACCCAGCAAGTAAGCGCCAAGTGAAAGTGTACTCCTCATCCTCTGAGAGCTTAGACATGCGGGAGTTGGCTGCCATTCTGGAAAATAAACGAAGATGGAATGGGGAGAGATAGCATTAAATTCCAAGGGGTCTTCTATCTCTATTGCAGGGGGTTTATTGCTCACATAATACTGCTCAGGAATGAATGACTACCTAACCCTTGTTTTAAATGTCCATAGTAAGCAGCCTAACCTGGACTCCTACCCTCATGGTGGGGCAAAACAGGACTGGATGATGGATGGACGGATGTTTTTTTTTCTCCATATAAAACCTGGGGAATCCTCTGAGATGGTATCAAACATATAACTCTAACAACTACAGATACAAACAAAATACTAGCTTCTCTGAGGTGATACGACAATAAAGTTAACATATCTGACAGTTTTCCTCTGCGGCAGAAGTAAATATAATATACTTCAAAGTTGCAGTTTTATATTAATACAGTATAACATAGCTGAGAGATTCTTTGATCAACAGCTACAAAAGAAATTAGATAACTATTGTTGATGTACTTTATGCTAAGATATGACCTGTATGGTACATACGGTACTGAATTTTCATACATGTATCTGCAATGTGCTATATATCATCAGAAGGTTATATGACTCACTTGCGCAGTATGGCGACAAAGCTGTAGACATAGACAATGATTGATGTGAGGAAGTACGCAAGTGGCAACCGATAGCCTTCTCTGGTGGATTCTGCCTTGCTGTAGTAGCCATAGAAGATAGGGGTGTAGCGCAATACTCCTTCAAAGTCCCACATAACTTTGAAATCATAAGCAGTTGTCACATCTGCATCAAGCAGGAACTTGCGCTCTCCAGTGCCTTCCTTTTCGGCTGCTAGGAACTGTTATGACAACAAGTGACTCTGTGTTACTGGTACTTGTTTTCATTTTTATAGTCTTACCATCTCCTGTCTTTAGTTACCTTGGAACTGACTTCTTATATAAAAAGCATTAGAGATGGCCTTAATATGCAAGAGGCCTTTACTACGTTGACATAGTGGTAGGTGGTGGCAACCACCATCCACTCCCTAGATGTAGTAATACTGACTACTTCTTCCTTCACCTTTATAATTCTTTTTTACGACTGCCCTCCTCTTTTTCTGTTTCTCCCATCTTTCCTGTCACTTTTTATTACTCTTCTTCCACTTCTTGTGGCTCCACACTTTCTTGTAACCCAGGAAACCATTTACAATGCTGTGTGGTAACTATATAATGAAACAATGGGGTGATGTGGTAACTACTAGAGTGCCCCTGTCAATTAAAAGGAGAGATGCAAATGTGGCATCCATCTAGGAACCATTACTTTATGTAATAACTGAAATAAAACTTAACAATTAATCACACTGTCCTGGCTGAGATTCGATCTCAGGCCCTCGCGCTTCATATGCACGCACGTTACCACTGAGCCAAAGAGAGGATCCCCGCTTTGCCTCTAAGCAACGTAGGCATTTATATACCTCATTACATTCATGCTCTTCTTCACACCTCACTGAGGTGAGGCATTATATACTTTAAGGGAACATCACTCCACTGCAAAGGATGGCCCTGCAGGAATGGTTGCTTGCCTATGGTTAATGGGTCTGCTCACCCAGACAGAAAGTGACTACATAACATCAACAACTAAGTTGCCAAGAATCATCTGGTAGTACAGGAGCAAAGAATAAAACTAAAAGATGTCACCAGCTTCAAATGTTTAAGTGGCAACAGCCAATTTCATATTATCCCCTTGCATGGTGTAAGGAATCTTGGCTATGTTACCTCAGCTCACAACATTTTATGCTAGGTGACTGCCCTACAGCCACAGCAACATTATGCAATCATAAACCCTTCAGCTGAAGATTCAAACTGATTTGCACAACACCTGATCTTTTCCCCCAATTGGTTAATTAACATCATCATCGTCATCATCATCATCATCATCATCATCATCATCATCATCATCATCATCCAGAACTCTTTTCCCACCCAAGGGCAGGGTGAGGAGTAGCAATGTCCTGGCAGGCCAAATCTGCCCAATCCAAAGAGCCACAACATTTGGTTGGGGCCCTGGGCAAGTACTGGGCCCTCCAAGGCTCTCTGAAAGACTGCCATGATTAGGTGATTTTGGAAAGGGGAATCTGGGGAACACTTAACCCTGCCAGAAACCCTGGTTATATGGTTATCACCCACCGTAGTAAATGGTTTCCTGAGTACAGGAAACCATTTGGCTTGTCACTCAGTGTAGAGCTCATATGGCATCACTACATTGAGTGAGTGGATGATGGGTGGTTAATTAACATATAACAAAATTTGCATATAAGCACTATCATAGTTCTACATACTGACTACCAGTATAGGCCTATGTCCATGCTCCTCTTAGGGTTATACACAGTACTATGCTGGATGGGAATAAGAAATTCTTTAAACTAAAGAACTGTATGGTCCCATATCTTTTAAGATGCAAAGTAAGGTTTGGGAGCCAACATACAACTATAAATGCATTTCCCTGGCACAATCACTCTTCTTAACAATAAGCACTCCAAAATAATGCGCATTCTTTGTCATTCCTCCACCACAGATGACTGGAGGGTTTCCTAACAATATACTGCCATGGGTGGAGGATGATCCCTTACCCATTAGTGTTCTGCATTATGGTAACCTGGCCTCGACCCCTATCTCATGAGATTGATTTTTACTGTTATTCCCAGTCTGATATGAATGCTTGTCCTTTTTCCAACATTCTACCTTCTGTCTGAAATGTTACTAGAATTTCAAGCTATTTACTAAATTTTTTAAAACTTAACAGATAAGTATCAGATATGACAATAACTGGACAATAATATACTGCTATAAACTGTGTGAAAAGTGCATCTTACTTTCCTCAAATATGGATCACTGAGTTAAAACAATGAACTTTTAACCCAATCACTCAGTTCACATATTCTATTTGTTAAATACTGCTACCTCCAGAAGGATTCTACTTATCTATGGGGAGATCACCTGTAGTGAAAAAGTCAGTGAAAGCTACATCTAACCCTTACATCCGAAAAGTTTAAAAAGTCTCTTGTAAAGTGAATTCAATTTTCTGGAGGCAGCAAAAATGAAATAAAGAACACATTATCAGACTGATGAGGTAAAATTACCTCTGGGATGATGACAAAGGCCCCTAAAAGAAGAGCAAGGACCAGATTAAGTCCCAACACCCAACGTAGAAATGTAAAATATGATGCCACTGCTGATCCAAAGTGAGACTCTATGGTCTTGATGCGCCCCTGCCATGCCTCAAGTCCTCCCACCCACACGTACAATGCCCCCAGTCCCGTACGCACCACCTGCAGTGCAAATGGCAAGAGTGATGTAAGGGAGAAACAACACACAGTTCACATAGTTACTGTTCATGTAGGACATAAACGTACCAAACCATCAAAAGGCATTCTCTAACCCATCAAAGTATCAGGATCATCATCATTATCATGAACCATTTCATCCCCAACAACACCTGTGACACTAGAAGCCCTTCCCAAGATGAATACAAAAAATCCTCATTCTGTGTCACCATTTTTTTTTTCTTATTTATTTTTGCTGGTAAATCCACACTAATTTACAGAGAAACTGTCTCTTAATATTCCACTGCTACCTATAGAGCTGAATTGACAGTTTCACACAATTTACAGCACCAGCTGTATGGAAAATGGTGTGATATTTTGGAACATATCACTAGCATTTAACAAGGACTTACTGTTAAATCATCTGGCAGCAACAAGAATAAAACATAAATAACTAAGCTGCTGTGGGTTAGATACAGCCTTCATTAATCCTTCCAGCACTATAATGGTCACTTCCTGGCAGAATAAAATTATCGTTTTCGTTTTCGTTTTTAAAGGCTCCAACATCCTTGCATGTGTCGGCCTTGGTCACCTAATGGCGGCTCTCCATGCTGCACGATCCATTGCAGCCTCCCTGTTCAGTCCCTTAACCCAAAGGTCACACTTAATGACCTCGTCCCATGTCTTTCTCGGTCTACCCCTCACAACCCCACCCCCAATATTAACACTTCTCACCTTCCTCACCCAATTATCATCCCCCATCCTCTCCACATGTCCAAACCACCTCAATCTACCTCTCCTTATCACAACACCAATACACTCCAGTCCCATCCTACCTCTCAACTCTTCCATTGTAAACCCACCCCCTCCAGGCCTTGGACGCAGGGACGCACTGCACATCCACCTAATCATTGTCATTATGTGGCAGTAGAAAGAATAAAATAAAAAATCATCACTACACTTAAGGGGATGAGCGACTGACCCTCCTGACACGGATAAAGTGACGTAACAGGACATCTCTGGTGCTGGAACTCTGAGCCAGGCGTTCTTCAAGTTGACCTTCATGACGATTGATGTATTCACGTGCAGATCTGGCCAGACGCAGCTTCCTGGGTGAGTAAATAATGTAATGCAATGTGGATAAATTTAACAGATGGACAATTGTATAGCCTCTATGCAATGGACAGCTACGGTAAATGCTGTACAAACACAGTGATTGGTCGCAGAAATTTTGGTAATTCCCTTACTTAACATTATGTTTTCTAAAATCATCATCTGGTGGCTGATCTGCTGAACATGAACTCTGATTCTGCAATGATGAGGACTGGTAAACTGGGAATCTTTTCATTAAATTAACCATCATTGATATAATTTCTTTTTCTCTATTCTGTACTCAGTTGTCTCAATTTTGTATTGTGATAATTTATTACTAAAACTACATATATAAATTAAACATGAGAATTTCCAGTGGTGGGAGAAAGCATGAATGGCATAAAGTAAAATGTGTTACCTTGCAATGGGCCACGGCTGCAATTTAACTCCTGCCAGCACCTCCTTATGGATCCTGAGTGTCTCAGCCATCTCCTCCTCTTCTGACAGTCCCTCTACCTCCACCACAGTCCTGCAATATGTATCCCACTGAACCGATCTATTATACACCTGAACTCGAAGCTTCCACAAATTTAAGAAAAAGCAATTTATTTGCTAGTAGCTGTTGTTGCCATAAACCAAAATTACAACCACCTCTGCAATTACACCAGGAGTTTTTAATTTCCTGTAATCCCAGGTTCACATAGCTATACACACTTGAAAAACTACAGATACATGAACATACTTACAATGTCATCATCATCATCATCATAATCATCATCATCATCATCATATCATCATCATCATCATCATCATCATCATCATCATCATCATCTTATGTTTAATTTCCACCTAAGGATACACTTAGATAGTACTGTACATAGATGCAAGAAAAGAGAAAGTATGAAAGTGGGAGAACTATCTATAACATGCCCACGGAAATGGGTCAGACAATTATTCAAACATCATTTGTGGAGGGAGTGGAGTGATATTTTTCTTCATAGCTGCATTAAATACACACCTCCCCCAAAGTCAGTCCAACCGCTATGAAGTTATAATGGGCTTACCAAGAGTACTGCAGTTCAAATGCTGTACAAGAAAACATGACTGGAGTGCTATTCACTCTGCATCATAATTGTGATCCCTTTCATTGGTCATGCACTTGATTAGCTCTCCCTTAATTGTGCTTTATTCCCTCTAGTAGCAGGTGCTTGTGACTATCATTCACTCAGTTGATGTTGTGATGACTACTTCTTCCTTCATCTTTATCATTCTTTTTCTTGTGTCTGTCCTCCTCTCTTCCTATTTCTCCCATCCTTCCTGTCACTTTTTATTACTCTTCTTTCCACTTCTGGTGCATCTACACTGAGTAATAAGCCTAATAGTTTCCAGTAACCCAGGACACCATTTACAAAGCTGGGTGGTAACCATTTAACCAAATAAACGGGTGATGTGCCAGAACCTACTATGGTGCCCTGTTAATCAAGTGCAGTGATGCAAATGTGGCATCAATTCAGGAACCAAACTCAATGATGCTTCCCCATGCCTTCCAGTGCAAGGTGCTGTCTACTGCAAGAGAACATCAGTTCACTGCACAGGAAGATCCTACAGGGGCAGCTGCTTACCTGCAGTTGATGGGTCTGCTCAGCCAGACAGACCAGAGTTATTCAGCAACAACTAAATCTTTATTTTCTGGATTCCTCAATTGTGCTTTCTCTTTCCCTGTTTTCTAGACTGCTGTATTATGTTTTCTCTTTCCTTGTTTTGGAACCTATCTCACCATAGCATTAAACAGGAAAAGGATGATGATGATGATGATGATGATGATGATGATGATGATGATGATGATGAGGAGGAGGAGGAGGAGGAGGAGGAGGAAGAGGAGGAGGAGGAGAAGGAGGAGCTAAGATTCTAACTCACTCTCCAGAGCTGGTGGTCATGGTGGAGGTGCGTCTCATTTTCTTCTTCTTGCGTGAGCTTCGTCGCGAGCTGCGTGTGCTGGACCGGCGCAATATAGCTGACACACTGGCACTCAAGTCTTCCTCTTCATGCACCGGTTGATCCAGCAAGCTCCCAATAGCTAAAGGTACAGAAATTTAATAAGATATTTTTATCTTTTAAAACTGGTAGTCTCTCAATTCTTGAGGGTAAGGAAATTACATAACTTGGAAAGTTAATGTCTTTATCCTCCGGCAGGTTCCCAACAAATGGAGGGTGATGAAATTAACACCTTAAAGGATGATGATACATTCTCATTTTTATTAAGCTACCACCGGACAATTCTATTTAACTTATGGAGGTCCCCCAACTTGGAATGAGCTAACAAAGACTACATCTAACCAGTCTAATTTAATGCTAGTGATACACTGCATCAACAAAATGGTAGGGTTATTGATGTGGGGTAGGGGCAATGTGCATTACTCAGTACAGTATCCAGTGTCTGTAGTTTTACACTGTTTTTGCAAAATGCGTACCAACACTTTTTCGGCCATGTACACTATACAGTCAAAAAAGTAAATGCCTTCCCAGAGTCTGGTTCACACACTCTGGAAAAGTTAAACTGTTTGAGTTAAATATTAGTCTAAGTAAGATTCTGGTTATGCTTTGCAAGTTTTAAACAATTTTCACACAAAACTAGGAAGATACCGATTTGCTGACAGTACCATCACAAGAGAAAGTTTGCCAATAACCCCCTGCCAGCACCATACCCTGCCTTCCATATTTTTCATTCCTACTCAGACAGAAAAGACTATCTACATGTTCCCTTCTTATACTCTCTTGCTGTGTGCTTCATTCATTCATTCATTGCCAGACGCCATGTATCCCAAACGGGGTGGCCAAGGGCTTAGAGTTAATTGTTTTACGGGCAGGGGCACTAATCCTCCACCAACCCCACTTGACACATAGGGAGAACGTTATGCCAACAGCATCTGGTGTTCCCAGGCGGTCACCCATCCAAGTGTGCTTCATACTATCACAAAAAAATAATCATGTAACATTTTTATATCTTCCTCTGTCATAGCTGGCAGGAAAGCAATAGAGAATTTCTGCTCATGACAGATCTTACCTGGGACCTGGGTGGTAATTGAGGCTGCAGGATCTGGGGACACTTGACCACGGGGCAGGATTGATGCAGCATCACTTGACACTGATCTTTCTCCATCTGCCCATGTCACACTCAGCCGGTCACTGGGACAAGGTGAGGAGGGGTCATCCTGAAAGAAGTCACAATCAGTCATCCATCTAACAACTTATCAATCTACTCATACGTTATACTCAGTCATTTATCTAACTACAGTATCTGTCTATCTAAGTTGCATTAAAAGAGAGTGAACACTTAAGGGCAGATAACCAGACTACAGTACTTCCCTTCATGGCATTATATGATGAAAAAAAATCTGTTTACTTGCCTTATCTGCTTTGAACTCGACTGATGCTGCAGAGGACCTACGAGGCTTGGTTGGGTCCAATCGCAGGATCCCTCCACCGGATCCTCTTCGCCCCTCATCCTCCACAACCCCACCAGGCTGTATAGGTACCATATACATAAGCTACACTGGCACTAACCCTCTCATGGCTGAGACAACAGGACAACTCTAGAACAGCAGCTACTCAGTTCTAAATAACATCAGACAAATTTTGCTGAGCTAAGAGTGAATCACAGAAGCCTCAGTGTTACTAGTCATTATTAACTCTCTCACAATCAGGAACACTCTAGCACCAGCACTGTTCTAACACCAAATGATTTATGTAAGTGAGGGTGTGTGTGTGTGTGTGTGTGTGTGTGTGTGTGTTTTTTTTTTTTTTTTTTTTTTTTTTTTGTAATGCAAGGAAGAAGGTACCAATGGCCAGGAGCCTGCTAACTGTTCCTTCCAAGAAAATAACAAAAACAATACAACAGAGAGCCAAATTCAAGATCCATTCATTTTGAGATGCATGGACACACTGCATTTGAAAGACTGATCAAAGGAAGTACAGTAGGAAATACAGACAGAGGGAGACAGTTCCAGAGTTGACCTGTTGCATAAATGAAGGACTGGGATTAACAGTTAAATCTCTTGCATCAGAGAGTTGGACAGAAAAGGGATGAGAGTTTGTTGCTAGATGGGTGCCACACACCTGTCGTAGAGGTGGAGGGATGCAAGCAGACAGTTCAGAGGAGAAGTGATCATTGAAGTAGTGATAGAAAAGAGATAAAGATGCAACAGTGCAGTGAAAAGACAGAGGTTGAAGGGAGCCAGAAACACAAGGAGAGTTAATGACACAAAAAGCCTTTGACTCCACCTTGTTGAGAAGACCTGTATGTGGGGTGCCTCCCAACACATGTGAGTTGTACTCTACACAGGGGCGAAGAGGAACCTGCCAGTGTTATACCTTTTGCCTGTGGACATCTTTTTCATTTGATTCTTACTACCACTAGATGTCTGTGATCAGTGTTGAAAAGACTTTGCTCTGTAGAGGTTACACTTGCCCTTTCACTAGAAGATGATTCCCTTGAGTTAAATACTATAGTCTGGTGGAGGCCTGATTAATCTCTTTAGCCAAAGGATGTTATTTTTATTATCATACATTATATAATTGCTATCTTAAGTCAGTCTTATTCAGGTTGAGAAATTATGAACCAACAGGGTTATGTAAAACTTTCAATAACCCCTTCAGTGCAAGAAGTCTTTCCTAAGTTGAATAAAATCATCTACATGCAGCAAGAACAATATCAAACATTATTCCTAAGAAAGAAGGAATTAACATGAACAAATGTATTAATACTGGAAGTAAAGAGGAAAGAAATAACACTATAAACTTATTTGTTAAAAATAAAAATCAGTGAGTAAAGAATATGAAACTCTATCGTCCTTGAACTCAAAGCTACCTATCAAACATCAACATTTATCTTCCTCAAACTTCACTGCCATAATCAAAACACAGATACCTGTTACCAATTAAGCATTTATACTTATCATCCTAAAACTTCACTAATCACGGTTTCATCCTCAATCTTCAATAACTCAACCTTCAACAACACCTCACTATGTTTATCTACAGGGTGGGGTGGAAGGAAAGTGGATTTATGAGGACAAAGAAAAAGAGGGGGCCATAAGCCAACAAGGTATTCCCCAAAGGGATGTTGGTTAATGGTTACTGACAGCAGATGTCCTCCACCCCTGCCTCTGTACTTTCTTTTCCCATCCTTATCTCACTCATTCCTTCCATTTCTCTTTGCTTCCTTTCCTGTTTCTCCTTTTTCTTATCCCACTCTTTCCTTCTTTTTTCTCTCTGCTTCCTTCCCTCTGTTTCTCCTTTTCCTTCCCCATGTCTCTCTTCATTTCCTTTGTCCTGTCCCTCATTTCTTTCTCACATTCTTTCCTTTTTCCTGCCTTTTTCTACCTCATTCCTTCCATGTATCTCTCATCTTTACTTTCATTCCTTTTTTTTATATCTCCCCTCAGCCCCTTCTCATATTCCTCCTTTCCTTCTCCAGGTCCTCATTTCCTTCTCACACTCCATCCTTCCTCCTCATTCATCCCTACCTTCCTTCGTACCTCCTTTCCTTTTACCTATTCCTTGCTTTCTTCTCTCATTCAAACTTTCATTTTCACATCCTTCCCTTCCATCTTGTACGTCTGCCTTCATTTTATTCTTCCATTCCATCAACATCACTGCATCATTTCTTCACACCTTACCCTTTCTCCTTCACTTCTTAACTTTCCACACATTCCTTCACTAAGTGGATACTTACAATTCCCCTCCTTCCTCCTTCCACCCTATCCTCACGTCACACACGCTTTTAATGTGCTAATGTACCAACCACCCTCCATATCACACCAACACACCTCCCACACTCCACCCCATCTGTCATATCTTTACTTCATCACACCTGCCACATTACACATCCATCATACTCTATAAGTCACACGCCACCACATTTCACATTTGTTATACTCCATCATTCCTTTCATAGCAATTTCAACATGCTTTTCACACGGCACAATCATCCTCACTCCACTACAGCTGAAGCACCACACCTGTCACACTACCATACCAGCCACGACCCATCATACGTGTCATTCCACAGTAGTCATACTCCACTACATCTGTCAATCCGTACCAATCCTCCTACAGCCAAACACACCTGCAATTTCTCATCAGACCTCAATAAAATCATTTCGGATGCATATATTATACAGTAACTGATGCCACATCACCATTCAACTTGCTCCATTATAGGTTACACCGCGTAGCAACACCCCGACACTTTATTATACCTTCCTTAATGAAGCAGTCACATCCTATTAACCAGTTAAAAGGATCACACGCACTTTAAAGGGACATTTAAATTGCTCACACGAGTCTGTGCGTAAACATCGCACGTTCATTCATACCTTCATTCATTCATTCATATAAATGTATATTACTATCCTAATCCTTAGGTATCATATTTTACATTTCAGTCCACATTGTACAATGATATACAGCTTAACAGTACATAAAAATGTGTATGTGCTTGTTTAGTTACTATATGACAATTATTACTGGTGATACGAACGCAATGGTTTGTTTACCTTGTGGTGGTCCCTGAGTGCGAGGGCGGGGACTCCCATGGCGGGGCTGCGGGAGCGAGGACTTTTCGCTCCCTCTTCTTCCTCACCTCCTGTCCCATTCATGGCACTTCCTTACTATCTGTAAGTATTCTCAGTGTTCTTCTTTATTGATCGAAGGTCTTTTGATTTTCTTGGCTGTTTTACAATATCGGTGGCTGGTCCCGTTCAAGTTCTTTTTAAATCTCTCTAGTTCGTTTACCTTACAGGTCCTTGGTACTGTAGGTCACACTGATTTCAGACAAGGGTTAATTTCGTTCTCAGGTGCCTTCAGATCACAAACTTTGTAGCGCAATGCTTTCGCCGCTGCTTAATGCTCCAATATGTTAACGGTCCTGTAGTCAGAGCTAGTTTCCATGGCACTTCTCGAGCCATGAAACCTTTTTTTTTTTTTTCAATTAGTCACGCCCTTTTGGCAGTTCAGTTTTTATTAGTTTTCCTCCCTTACACTGATTCCTCATAACATTCCATACTTTTATACAAGAAACTCGTAATGTACGGAAAGAAAGACCCAGCTTCTCTTTCGTGGTCTGACTTGTTCTCACCTGATGGTTCTTCAGCTCGACACTGCGCATGTATTGATCCTTTCTTTGTTTTTGCTTCGATCTCCCTGATATTAAATAGTTTTCGTTTCAGGCTATGGTTCATAAAAAAATGTGTGTGTGTGTGTAATTCACCGGGTCACCGGGTCGGTCAGGATCACCTGATGGTCGTGATCGTCAGCTTTTACCCTCCCGGAAGGGAGCTGAGAGCTCATATAGTCCGATCTAAGGGCAAGGCTGTGACCTTCACACACGCACACACCCGTCCCCTTGCTCAAGGGGGACAGTAACCACCCATTTCGTCAGAAACTTTTCGCAACCTGAGCGAGGCGCGAACTCCCATCTACCAGATGGAAGGCGAGAACGTTACCACTGCACCAGCGAGCGGTGTGTGTGTGTGTGTGTGTGTGTGTGTGTGTGTGTGTGTGTGTGTGTGTGTGTGTGTTTTGAAGAATAGTTGGGTATGGAGGTGGGTGTGAATATTGCGTATCTTTTAGCGAACAGGTTTCGTGCAGATTCCTTGGTGATTCAGCCTGTGGAAAGGTCGTAAAAGCGAGTGAGAGAATGACGTAGGTGGGTGTGTGGGAGTCTTGTTGGAAGTGGATGAATGTACAGCTGACAAATGATAGACGAAAGAGTACAAAGTTCATAGGAGAGAAGTGTGTCTACTTGGAAAGTTTCATAAGCAAGACAGATAGCCATTAAATATCAAATATCAACATTAACACGTGAATACGAAACGTTTCTAAAATCCTAGCTGGCTGTACAAAAACCTCTGCAAGATTCCTCATAACCAAACAGCTTATTGCTCAGTGTTCGTGGTGGAATTGGTTCACGTAAAAAAGTCTCCGGGAAATACACTGCATATTTCAGTAATATCGCGTAATAATGCATGACTACTGACGGGCCTTCTCAAACTAAAATCACACATATAGAATGAAGAAAAGGCTTTGGGATATTGGTTGGAGGGGATTTCAGATTTTCATTTTCCCATTCAAACAATTTATTAAACAATTTGTCCGCCCTGTGATAGAAAACAGTATAATTCATAATTGTTGACAATGACGACGAATGTGCAAGAGAAACACGCGATAAAATACCTGTAAATAAATAAATAAATAAATAAACGTGTTTTTGAGAGTGTCTATTTAGAGACGAACAGCCATATTAGCTTAAAATTACTGAAGCCACTGTATTGTATTTCGTGTGTGTGTGTGTGTGTGTGTGTGTGTGTGTGTGTGTGTGTGTGTGTGTGTGTGTGCGTGCGTGTGTGTTCATTTGCGTGTACAATACATGAAGATATATGACGTCGCGTTTTTTTCTGTGTGTAATGTTCATTTGAGTATACATGAAGATATATGAGGTTGCGCTTATGTGCGTGCGTGTGTGCGTGTGTATGATGTGCGTGACCTAGCTCAGCCGACCATTAACTAGGCCAAATACGGTAGCCTACTTCCATGACCTAGAGAGAAGAGAAGAGACGAGAAGAGAGAAGGGAAAAGATGATATGAGAGGAGAGGAGAGGGGAAGAAAAAAGAGAACAGGGAAAGGGGCGAAAGTGTAGGAAGAGGTGGGAAGGAAGTTGAAAGAATACAGAAGGGGAGGGAGAAAGGGTGGGATGAGATTGGAGGGAGGAAGCGATAGAGAACGGGGAAAGGAAGAGACACTGGGAGGAAAAAGAAGTAGAAGGAGAGAGAGAGAGAGAGAGAGAGAGAGAGAGAGAGGAAGGGGTAAGGGGGAGGTGGGAGGTGGAAATATAATTAAGGTAATGCAAGAGAATCACCTGACATGCCAACTGTCACACCCCACCCTAACCTCACCCATCTCACTCTCCACCCAACCTGATCTCAACAACAATTTCTCTCTCTCTCTCTCTCTCTCTCTCTCTCTCTCTCTCTCTCTCTCTCTCTCTCTCTCTCTCTCTCTCTCTCTCTCTCTCTCTCTCTCTCTCTCTCTATCCATCTATATATGTTTATCTATCAATATATATCTATCTATCCATCTATCAGTTTATGTATGTATGTACCTATCTGTCTATCTATCTATCTATCTATCTATCTATAAATATATATATATATATATATATATATATATATATATATATATATTTATTTATTTATTTATTTATTTATTCATCTGTGCGTTTTTTATTCCTCTAACCCACATCGCCCCTCAACCTCACCCTACGGAGGGGACGTCGACATAATTTTCAAAAATATTATTATTATTCCTTGTGGGTTGAGAGCAACGGTTTTTAAAGAAACGCCCCCAAACAGTCTTAGATACGCCCTTGCTGCCCCGTCCCTTCTCTCCAGCTCATTCCATCACCACCTACCACAACCTTGGCCTTTCCCATACCCTTCCCTCTCGGCCAGCCACACCCTCATCCGCTCAACTCACCGTTATCCACAATGCCCCACTTTCGTACCGTCACCCTACCTTCCCCATCTTCCCCATCCCACATTATCTACCTCCTTCTCCCCCACCGTACCTCCCCCACCTGATCTTACGTCTTCCACCCCCACCCTTACCACACCTCCCTAGCCATTATCTAACTTCTCACACCCTCACCCAAATCCTTTCACCCCATATACTGTACCCTTCCATACCCTCACCCTGCCTGTACCACTCTTACCCTTCTATCTCCATGCCATCCTACCTCCCCCATCCTCACCCTTCTCCCTACTCTATCCTACCTTCCCAACCTCGCCCACTACCACTCTTCAAAAGTATAAGATGTCAGTTTGGGAAACAGAATGAGTAGTTCTAAGTATAAGGCAATGATGCATTCCAAAATTTCACTGCTTCATCCCATTTACTACTACTGTTAATTAGGGAGAAATGGCAAATCAGCTTTGTTGACAGTAATGAAAATTTTGAAGGCAGTTTTTTCTTTTTATTTACAATGGACGCAAGGCAAAAGAAGGTAGAATTGACGCCTTAAAAGAAGATTTACTCAAAGTCCTGCAGCGTTTACCACTTTGGTGATTCTCACAACCATAGATTTGGAAATCTCCCTTAATACGAAATATTTGAAATTACTCACCATTTCTTAGTGAAGCGGAAGATCTGTTGAGGGAAAGTTGGGTGGAGGGAGAGACTTGAAAAATAAATATTCTAATTCCAGCCCGCAGTATTCTTTTCTTCTTTGGCTGCCACTGGACAAAACTAAGCAGCATGAGAGATATTTCTGAGGGCAAAGGGGCTAGGTATTGCTGAATTTAGGTATGGGAGATAGGTGTGGAAAGGTGTATGTGTAGATAGGTGTAGATTTAAGGTGTGGTGTTGAAATAAAACTAAGACGTGTGCATGTGACAGTGAATAAAGCTGAAGGCGTTGATGATGACCGTAATGCATGAAAGGAGGATGAAGATGAGGCCTGTGTGAAAAAATGGGTGTTGATGTTAATGTAAAAGAAAGGAATTAATTACTGTTAATGAGAGAGAGAGAGAGAGAGAGAGAGAGAGAGAGAGAGAGAGAGAATCCAGATGATACTGTGGGTCATATTTTCAGTAGTTATGGAGATTTCGTAATACCACTTCTTTGGCGATTATTTCTGCATATTACACCTCAGTATCATCTTCCATGTTATTGATACAAAAAATAAGTCAGTATTAAAACAATATAAATAGCACAGAAGAGAATATAAAGGTGCATGACGCAAAATAAACCGCTAGGGAAGATTTGCCACGAACCCTCCCATACCAGAATACACCCAGAGAGTGAAGATGAGAAGGCTTTCCTCGTCCTCACCTGCCAACACTCACACCTACACTGACTCACACAACACCAGAGAGAGAGGAGGAGGAGGAGCTGGGGAGGGGGAGAAGTGAGAGGGATAGGGAGAGGGTAGGGGAAGGGGTCGGGGGGTGGAAGTGAGTGTAGGGGAGAGGTAGGGAAGGTACGAGGTTAGGGGACGAGTATAAAGAGTAGGAGAAGGGGTGCGAGACTAGGTAGGAAAGGTGAGAGAAAGAGAGAGGGGGGAGGGGAATCGTCATCTAGAGTCTGGAACATAAATAAAACATCTCAGTCAACACTGTTCTCATCAACACCACTCAGATTTTCCTACTAATGCATGAAGTCGGTAAAAACAAACATATATAAAAACATAAATAAATAACTAAGTAAATGAATATCCATAATAATCAAATAGTACAGTAAAAACCAGCACAACAGGCCGATAGAAGTAGTGTCTGGATTCCCTAGGCAGGGTTAAAGGAGGGCATGGATGAGGGGAAACGACCACGCCCATAGAGTAACAAGTCACACACACACACACACACACACACACACACACACACACACACACACACACACACACACACACACACACACACACACACACACACACACACACACACACACACACACACACACACACACACACACACACACACACACACACACACACACACATACATATAGAAGCAGTTACAAATACACACACACACACACACACACACACACACACACACACACCGTCATGTTTGTCACCTCTAGCACGCATATACTCGGACACATGCACGTACACGGGAGTACTCAGGCAGGATATTCTATTAAAAAGAGAGAGAGAGAGAGAGAGAGAGAGAGAGAGAGGGAACTACAACACAAAACAACACAGATAAGTCATTTATTTCATTTAAAGGTAACTATATTTCAAAGACAAAATTACAAAGATTTCTGTTTTCCTCATTACAAAGTCTATTTATTTATTTATCCATCTATCTAACTCTCTATCTGTTTTTTTACATCAGTCCTTAACCTCCTTTTAACTCATATTATTTCCAAATTTAGTCATATTAGAGGGTAGATTTGCCTAGTAACCAAGGAGACTCATTCCCACCCCTTAAACAATGGCTCACTGAAATTTTATGCAACGTAACCTCGTGTTCTCTTCGGTTAAGAAAGCTCCCTAACACCTTTTCCTAAGTGATTCTTATTGCACCTCACTGTCCTCTTCTGTGTTATATAAACCCTTACGAATTTGCCATACTCTGCAAAAATAATGTGCACAAGGATATTAACCAGCCAAAAATAAGTGGCTAAGGAAGGGGTGTTAGGGAACTTCTTTCCAGGCCCTAATTTCAACCTGAGAGTAGCCCCGTTCCGTCAGATGAAAACAAACCACCTATAATTACTTTTACTATTAATTACACCCATTTAACCTCTAATGACCCTGTACTTAACCCTTTCAATACGACAACTCATCTAAATTCTTTGCTGTGACGACCATTTAATTTGCTCTCGTAATTAAACAGGTAATTTTCTTCATAAACACCTTGGGTCCTATTCTCGTCGGTTAAGGAAGCTCCCTAACACCTCTTCCTTAGCGATTTATTTTTTGGATATGGCTGGTTAATGTCCTTTTTGTTCGTCATTTCTGCGGAGTATGACGATACTGTAAGGATTTATATAACACAGAAGAGGACAGTAAGGTGTAATAAGAAAATTAAATCGCTTAGGAAGAGTTGTTAGGGAGCTTCCTTAACCGACGACAATACAGGCCCTTGACTACAGTGATGCCTTATGTTTATTCATTTATTAATTTCTGTGTGTGTGTGTGTGTGTGTGTGTGTGTGTGTGTGTGTGTGTGTGTAATTCACCGGGTCGGTCAGGATCAGTTGATGGTCGTGATCGTCAGCTTTTACCCTACCGGAAGGGAGCTGAGAGCTCATATAGTCCGATCTAAGGGCAAGGCTGTGACCTTCACACACGCACACACCCGTCCCCTTGCTCAGGGGGGACTAACCACCCACTTCGTCAGTGAAACTTTTCGCAACCTGAGGGAGGCGCGAACTCTCGTCCACCAGTTGGCAAGCGAGAGCGTTACCACTGCACCAGCGAGCGGTGTGTGTGTGTGTGTGTGTGTGTGTGTGTGTGTGTGTGTGTGTGTGTGTGTGTGTGTGTGTGTGTGTGTGTGTGTGTGTGTATGTGTATTTACATTTATTAAATTGTACTTATCTGTTTATTTGTTTATTTATTTATTTATCTGTTTATCTGTATATCTGTCTGTCTATCTGTCAATCTATTTATCCATTCATTCATTCATTTTTTGCCGCCAAACGTTTTTATTCAGTACAGAGGACCCTGTCGTAGTGAAGGGGTTTCGTGTCTCCTTATGTTTACAAGATTAATTAAAGGTCTAGGTTACATAATACAACAACAACAACAACAATAGTAGTAGTAGTAGTAGTAGTAGTAATAATAATAATAATAATAATAATAATAATAATAGTACATAGACCCTGCTAGACAAACTACAAAATTTTACTAACTACAAATACAGCCTCTGACCCGGTACAAATACTTAACCGTTTCAGTACGATAACGTCTAATAATTCTTGCTCCCTCCAGACGATTTTCTTTGGCTTATAATCCGCCTCCCTAACGGAAGGGGTTAATGAAGGCTGCATCTAACCCCTCCAGGTGCAAAAAAAAAAAAAAAATCTTATCTAAACCCTCAGTTACAAGAACAATTCCGAAACCGAAGAAAAGTCGTGCGAAAACAACAAGAATTATATTTTTGAAAAGACGCCATTGTAATAAAACAGTTCAAAAGATATGACATAATAACTACATAATACAATATAAATATAATTAAAGCCTTCGCACCATTACAGATCTGAAAGTCACGAAAAAAGGCAGCTTACTGTTTTTTTTCCACCGTGCCTTGGCCCAGACTTTCATTCTTTTGCAGTTTCTTTCACGTAGCACATTTGCACAAAGAGACAATACTACTACTCTGCATCCTTTCCACAGCGGTTCATCGTTACTAGCGCCCTATCCTGGTGTTCATCTGCTGTTACAACTCAGCATTAAGATGAAGAGACCAAGTTATACAGTGAAGAGTATGGCCTACATTTAAACAAGATTCGTATTCTGATCGGTTAAGGAAGCTCCCAATACCTTTACCTTAGCGATTTATTTTCCATACTACACCTTACTGTTCTCTTGTATGTTGTTTTTATCTTTTAAACCAGCATGGATGGCAAAAGTGGCACAAAACAAACATATTAATCTGTATGCAAAAATAAACTGGTAAGGGTATTGTGTTAGGGAGCTTCTTTAACTGACGAGTATACGGGCCTAATTCATGGAAAAGACAAATTACAAAAAAAAAAAAAAAAAAATGCTCTTCGTCTCTCTTATATTTCACTTTTAATGCTATCAGACAATTTATTCAGCTCAGGAGAGTGACTTTTAAGTGAAGAAAACCCATTCAGTTAAAAAATATCACTGCTAAAGTGATATATAATCCTCTGAATACAGCACAAACAAAATGAAAAAGACGCCGTGTGACGCAGGAGTTAGGGTTTCATAACTAATAGCATAATATACTTCTCTACTAAAGAAATGTGGTACTTTCCTAAATTCTACGAAATTCTAAAACTGCGTTAATGCTACAACAACCCGTACTACAGATTACACTATTTTTTTTACGTGAAGCAAAAATACAAACAATACAAATATTAACTAGAAAACACTCAGAAAGCGCATACCACTGCCAAAGCCATTGCCATGAAAAAGGATCCGGATCCGGATCCGTGGAGATATTGTGTGGAATACATATGATCCGGATCCGCCCCAAAATTTAATCAGTCGTTCCTTGACCCATGGCCCACTCTTCCACAAAATTACATTGAAATTCACTGAGAATTTTTGGAGATATTGTGCGGGATACATAGGATCCGGATCCGCCTCAAAGTTCTTTCAATTCTTTCTTGGCCCATGTCCCACTCTTCCACAAAATATAATTGAAATTCACTGAGAACTTTTGGAGATATTGTGCGGGATACTCCGGGTCCGGACCCGGATCCAGATCCACCCCAAAATTTATTCAGATATTTCTTGGCCCATGGCCCACCCTTCCACAGAATTTCATTGAAATTAATCGAGAACTTTTGGATATATCATATGGACAAACAAACAAACAGACAAACATAGGTGAATACATAACCTCCTCCAACTTCGTTGGCGAAGGCACAGACAAATTCTACAGTACCTTAAAGGTACGAAGCCTTACTTTTTTGCAGACTCATTCATTTCTAGTTTCATTTTGTGTTTCTATTTGCAGGAGCGTAACTTAGCCGGTTTTTTATACAGGCAATACTCTCCATCTGGAAGAAAAGAAAAGAAAATTATAAGGCGCTATTGAGACACATAATAGCTCTATGATATACGAAAAGGCATAAATATGAAAAAAGACAGGTTCCTATAAGGCCTAAATCCTCCAGTCAATAATGGCAGGAAACGAGCATAACCCAGACACTGCCAAAACACAACTAACTCAAATTACAAAACTCTCTACAATATTCAAAGTGGAATAGGTTAGATGAATGGGAAAGTGCAGCATTTCTTTAACTTCCTTTCCCCAAACCCTCCAGCCCAAATTGGCGAGACACGAGCAGAATTCCATAGAGAGGAAGCGAAACTCTACAATTGTTTTGAACGTGAGGTTATGAAAATAGTATGATATTAATTTACGACTTATAATCCTTAGAGAGAGAGAGAGAGAGAGAGAGAGAGAGAGAGAAGTGTGGGGGGGGGGAGAAATGGGGATAGCCTTGGTCAGTGGGTTTTTCCATGTACATGCAAACCTGGAGATGCTAAGTGGATTATGTGGTTCCGAACGTGAGAGTGTTCATTTGTTTATACGTGGCAGGTGTGGTGTCCTAAATTGTAACATTCTGTGCACGCATATCCTGCGTGTAAACATGTAAACATATAATAAATAGTCTTAACGAGAAATGGGGGGAAACAGTTGCATTTTTTAGGTCAGGTTTCTGTATTTTGAATCATCAGTCTTCATTCAGTCATAGGAGCGTATTTCTATGTGCCTTCAGATAATTTTGTAACACCCCATCATTAGCGATTTAATCCGCATATTACACTTCGGGATTCTTTTTGTATGTTTTTGATAGACTCAATACTAAGGCGATTTAAACAACATACAAGAGAATATTTAGGTGTAAATCCAAAGCAAATCGCTAAAGGAGAGCCTGTTGTTGGTTTCGGAAGCTTTTTAGCACCTCTTCCCAAATTTTATTTATTTATTCATTTATTTATTTGTTTATTTATTTATTTATTTATTTATTACATAACACCATGACTTCTTGTTGCATGTTATTTACACCCTTTCAATAATAATTAGTAGGAAATAACATACAGGGAAAGCAAAGTGTCATGTGTAAAAACGAACCTGTAAGGAGGAAGTGCTAAAACTCCTCCTGAGAAAATTATAATACGTTTGTTCTAACCTGAGAAAGATCTGTAAAAAATTTCAGCTCGTTTCATGATTAGGTGTTGCCGATAGGAGGGTGGATTTGACTAGTAGCCAAGGAGACTCATTCCTACCTCATAACTAAGGCTTATCACATTTCTTGCAACCACAATTTAGTATTTAAGTAGTGAGAATGGGCCAGTTCTGTCTGATGAAGACAAGCTGACTATTGAGTATGGTTCCTCACACCTGCATTAAAACCATGAGAGTGTCAGTGGTTGGTAGTGGTGGCGCTGCTGGTGGCGGTGGTGATGGAGGTGATAGTGGTGCTAGTGACAGTGGTGGAAGTGGTGGTGGTGATAATGGTGGTGGTAGTGATGATGGTGACGGCAGTTGTGGTGGTGGTGGTGATGGTGGTGGCGTTGGTGGTGGCAGTTTCCATGCAGGTGATGAGTTTCAATCTGTGGTGGTGGTAGTGATGGTGATGGTGATGGTAGTGGTGGTGGTGATGGTGGTGGTGGTAGTGATGATGGTGGTGGTGGCGGTGGTGCTGGTGGCGGTGGTGGTGGTGGTGGTGGTGGTGGCGTTGGTGGTGGCAGTTTCCATACAGGTGATGAGCTTCAACCTGAGAGCATCGTCATTCCGTACGGATTACATTTTTCTGCACGCTAAGGGAACGCAACTGCAGCACTATGGGTGGGCCGGAAGCACAGCAACACGCCACTCCCTACACATCCCGGCACACTGGGCAGGCGGTGGTCAAGTGGTAAGAGAAATGGTCTACTGTTCAAAAGGACTCGAGTTTCATCCAGTGTGGAGTGGCGCTGAGTTTCTGTTGTTGTTGGCAGTAGTAGTAGTAGTAATAGTAGTAGTAGTAGTAGTAGTAGTAATAGTAGTGATGGTGGTGGTGGTGACTGCAGCCCTATGCTCATCTGAAAGTTAACCCGGTGAACTGCATGGTAAAGTTCTTCTGCAGATCAGAGTCCTCCCTTCGTATGGTATGGAGGGAATTGAGGGACAGTTGTATAACCAGGCAAGGCAGCAGCTCGCTTATATCGGCAGCACCACATGAAGGCGTCAGGTAGAAATTAAGTAATCAGTACCTCACCTGTGCTCGTCTTCCTTACCTGGGTGCCATCCTACGTACTCCCCGTGCTTGGCGTTGTCATTGGAGAGCCAGAGTTCGAGAGGCCAAAAGTACTCCTTCATGGCCGCCGCATCCAGGCTTCCAGGACCCCCCGTCACCTCTTTCACTGCTTCCTTCCAGTCCACAGACCGACCCAGCTGCATCAGGGCACTGGGGGTCAAGGGAGAGGGAGACACCTTCAGCGGACACCTCCAGTAATATTATTATTATTATTATTATTATCATTATTATTATTATTATTATTATTATTATTATTATTATTATTATTATCATTACTACTACCACTACTACGTCTACTACTAATACGGTTCACTCACCCAAGCGCTTCTCCCGCCTCTGTGGACTGGAATATGTGGCATTTATGGAGAGGTTTGCGTCGGTAGAAGGGCTGGTAGCGTCCTGCCCTCACACACAGAGCTTTGTGCAACTGATACTGCAAGACGAACGCAACGAAATACCTGTGTTGGGGAGAAAATATAAGTGGGAAGCAGGAGGGGAGTGATAGAAAGCTGTGTGAGTAAAAGGGGCTCTGAAGTGAGTGGGAGGGGGTGGGAGTCGTGGGAGTGAGTGGGAGCCGGTGGGAGTGAGTGGGAGCCGGTGGGAGAGAGCGAGGACTGTGGGAGTGATTAAGAAGGTTTTGGGAGTGAGTGGGAGGGGCGTGGGAGTGAGTGGGAGGGCTGTGGGAGTGAGGGGAAGGGCTGTGGGAGTAAGTGGGAGGGCTGTCGAAGTAAGTAGGAAATACAAGGAGGGAATATATTAGTGAATCTCCTAGTATATTTCCTCTATTACTAAAGAAATAAAAGAAAAGTGTAAATGAATGGTCACCTATCCTGTTATCTAAGTCACTGTCATCACCACCACAATCGTTATCATCATCATCATCATCAAATATACTATAGCACTAGCCGTGTGTGTGTGTGTGTGTGTGTGTGTGTGTGTGTGTGTGTGTGTGTGTGTGTGTGTTTAGGGCAGCCGAAACTACACATTCAAATAGCACTAAAATTGGCACAAAATCGCAAAAAACTCGCAGATGTGAAAAAACTTGGTCCCATCACGATTGAAAAACTTTTACTATATTTAATGAGCGATCACATTTTGACCAAAAACGTCGCTCCCGGAGCCCGGCATAGGATCTCCGTAGAATTTTTTGCCCAGAGGTAGAACTAAAATATATTGTAGCAGTAGCCGTGTGTCTGTGTGTCTATTTCGGACTTGCGTTCGGACAACTTGGTTTCCATTCCCGAAGCTGCAAATAACACGATCAGTTGTTAGCTGCAAAAAATCCACGTGACAACTTTACACTAGAACAGCACATAAACGCGAGAGCCCTCCGCAGGAGCAAGTGCGAGGGGCCCGAAGGGCCCATGAGCACTTGTCATCATTATAGCTCAAGTTCACAATATTTTATCAGGGTGGGTAGGATCTAGGACAGAAACACAGATTTCTCACTGAATGATCCAAACCTCCATTCAAAGTATCTACGGCAAGAAGAAGAAGAAAAAAAAGTGCCTCTCACCCAGTATATGGCAGGTCGGCGGCGATGTGATATTTAGAGCCAGGGTCAAAGTCCTCCTCGGTTCTCACCACGGGGGGCTTCACTCCCTGGATGCTGTATCTGTGGGGGTATGAGAAGTATACAGTATAAGTAGGGGGTGCTGGTATAGGACTGGAGTTAGTGTGAAGTGTAATTACTCACACTAAATCTCTGCTTGTCGTCACTATTATCCTAACTTTATTTTGCATAAAAATAACTTCCTTCTCCTTCTTTATTCTACTTTCCATTCTGATAATTTATGAGAATCGTTAGTACCCACGTCTGTTATAATATCTATATCTGTCTATCTACCGACATACAGATAGATAGACAGGCAGATAGATGTGTATGTATATATTTAGAAAGGGGGGGGGGAATAGACAGAGAGAGAATAATAACCTCAACAACCCGCTAACGAACACCCCGAGTCACTAACCTAAGATCCCACCATTCACAGTTCCAGTCCCGCATCTTCACCCTGCCCTCCGCCACTCGCCACCGCCACTCCTCCATCAACAGGGCGAAGGGCAGGAAGGGTAGGTGCTGAAGGGCCTGGCTCATCAGCAAGTTCAGGTCTGCATAGGGCTTGTCCTCCTCCTGGTCGGGTTGCAGCAGGCCAAGACGCCGGAGGTAACGCGGAGACATGGCACTGAGACCAATCGCCAGACCCACGCCCTCCTGTACCCCTGGGAGCGGAGGATGTAAGGCTGCGGTCATTTTTCCTTTTTTCTTTTTCTGTTTGTTCTTTTTTATTATGAAACATCTTAAAACCTAATCAGAAACTGAGTTGCAAAGAGATTTGTGGGAGTGTGTTTGTGTATGTAAGGGTTATGTGTGTGTGCGTCATTGCTTGTGCATGTGCCTGTGTGTGTGCATGCGGAACAACTAATGGTGACTGTACCTGCGTTGGGTGGCCTGCGGTAGAGGTAGTCAAGGTGACGGTATTGAAGGGAGTACTGAAGGTGACCTAGTTCATGATGGGCTGTAACAAGGTCCTTTCCGTTGATCCTAGTACACTGCTTCACCCTGCAACACTGACATTCTTAGCAAGGGTGATGGAAATAAGCACGGGTGAAATGCTAGTGGGGTGGGCATCGCTGAAATACTCGTAGTGGAGGATTGAGGATTGATATGGTGGATAATTGAATGGCAAATTATCTGTCGTATAATTAATTAGTTTTTTTTATTTATCTACATATCAATCAATCAATAAACTATCTATCTATCTGTCTATCTGTCTACATATATATATATATATATATATATATATATATATATATATATATATATATATATATATATATATATATATATATATATATATATATAAGTGAGAGAGAGAATATTATATACCATACCTTACCATAGTGTCAGCTATTTCCTTGCTCTCATTTCTTTTAAGGCTTTGGGATCAAGTATCTTACCATTCTGTCACACTGATATCAACCACTGTACTTAATGATGATGATGATGATGATGATGACTGCCTTACCTGAAGTCTTTGCTGTTGCAGAAGTCCCAGGCTGACGGCGTGCAAATGACGGGGCGATCTGAGGGTTGCTGAAGGAGGGAGTCGGTCCAGAAGGAGGGAGGGACGCGGGTGAGGTTTAAGGA
Source organism: Coenobita brevimanus (assembly GCF_032717465.1). NCBI lineage: Eukaryota > Metazoa > Arthropoda > Malacostraca > Decapoda > Coenobitidae > Coenobita > Coenobita brevimanus. The sequence continues at coordinate 37,186,471 of NC_136998.1, read as the reverse complement.
GGTGAAGAAGTTGTCAGCTGTCTCGAATATCCTCTGTACTGTGTAGCCCTGACGGAGGGAACAAAGGTTAGTAGGAGGGAAAGGATGAATGGGGAATGATAGAAAAGGAAGGATGAGGTAACAGGGCTGTAAAAGGTGGACACTCTACATCTGCCATAAGTTCTTTCATTCTGTCACGCATACGTAATCATCACTTTCACTCTCTCACCATCCTCTCCATCCTCTCACTCAATCTCTCACACATCCATTTTCTCTTACTCCATCTCTCACACATCCATTTTCTCTCTCCATCCCTCACACATCATTTTCTCTTATTCCATCTCTCACACATCCATTTTCTCTCACTCCATCTTTCATACATCCACTACTATTCACTTATCTCTCACATCTCTCCATTCCCTCACTCCACTCACACATCTAGATTTCATTTCACCTCTCGCACATCCACTTCTCACTCAGTCACAAAAATAAGTCATTAAACAAAATAACTCTCCCTCCCCCAACTCTACCTTCACCACAACGCACCTGCCTCTGCATTTGGTTGGTGACGTCCGGGTATGAGTGTTTGGGATATGGCATAAGGAGGTCCCCCAGATCCCAGGACTGTCCCCACATGTCCCCTAGCAGGTGGACGGGGAGCGGGCCCCTCTCACTCACCACCTCCTCACCGTACAACTGGAGAAGGTATGGGGGCAGGTTAGGTTAATTTAGGTTAGGTTAGACTAGGTTAGGTTAGGCTAGGTTTGGCTAAATTATATCATTGCAAAATTACAACGCTGCAGGCCAGGCCCTTGAAGTTCATATAACTTTTAGATCAAACCTGATTAGACTAGGCTAGATCGCAGTGAAAGACAAGGTTAGGAAATCACACAGGTCGTCACGCTAGATTAGTACAAGACAAACCAGATTCTCAAAAGAAGAAGGCCTTAAACCAAGTATATCTTAGCTTTTCATCTCCCATAATTCCTCTTTCTCCTCACATCCCCTCTTCTCTCCTCACTCACCTCTCTCAGCTTCCTGCGGGCGTATGCATGAAGATTGGTGTACAGCGGCTCCAACTGCTTCCACACCTTCCACATCTCGTCCCTGAACCCCGCTCCACCATAGTCCAGTAGGTCCATATCTGCTTTGCTGTGGTGACCTGGGGAGGAGACGGAGAGATAGACAGAAAAATTCTCTCTCTCTCTCTCTCTCTCTCTCTCTCTCTCTCTCTCTCTCTCGCTGAAGTATAAAGTCTCTTAACTCAAAACCAAAATGCAGATTATATAGCGGTAATACATCTTCACGTATCTTACTCAGAAAATAGGCTAAAAAAAAAATCAGAATTCCCGTGTTTCATCCTCATATCATCTCACACCCCCACCCATTTGCTGGAGAGGGATGCCTTCATGTGGTGGCACCGATACAACCATGCGGCTCCACTGCCCGGTTATACAAACGTCCCTCTTCTTCCCTAACCCTCGAAAAAAGCATGGTGGATTGTAGGAAGAGGACATCTTAAGCCTACAGTTCACTGGGTTCGCGTTTCAGTTGAGCCTGGATTACTACTTCTGTCACTACTAGGCCACTACTACTACTGCTGTTGCTACTGCTGCTACTACCACCACCAATACCACTCCCACTAGTACTACTACTTCTATTACTGCAAACGGCATCAGAGCACAACACAAAAATTAAAAGCCTAACCATTTTTCTTGACGGCCAAATTGACGAGGTCGATGTAGAGACGATATGAGGAGCGCGTCCGCCTGGTCTGCTTACGCCATGACAACCACAAGTGACGCAGTTCATTTTCGTCGCGGCTCCCGGACATTATCTCTTGTAGGCCTGAGCAAGGAGAGAGGAATACAGGGCATGAAAATGTATTGGAAATAATGGAGGATACTAGGAGGATTTAATATATAGGATGTTTTAAAGTACTATAGCACAAATTACAGAGGCAGTGAAGAAGAAAGAGGAATACAACGGAAAGCAAACAGCAACGACCTTTGGTCCTTTCGAGGACGAGGAGGAGGAAACAGTGAACAAAACAACGAAATGCGTAACAAACTAAAGACTCACAGGACAGGGACAAGGAAATATGACTCAGAATAAGAAACATAAGAGAGAAAGAGGACAACATGATGATATATAGGACAAATAAGGAAATTCTGGAAAAAATGAGGTAATAATACAAAATGGGTTTGGTGAATGAATTTGGGACAGTGTGTAGGAGGAGGAAGCTGAAAGTTAATGTAAACAAAAGTAAAGTTATGGTGTTTGAGAGGAATGAAGTCACAGAATGTACAGTGAGGTTGGATGGTGAGGATCTGGAGAATGTGAGTGCATTCAAGTACTTGGGTAGTGTGATGAGTAAGGATGGAACTTTGGGGGAAGAAGTGCGTGAAAGGGTACAGCAGGGAAGGAAAGTTGTTGGTTCACTGAAAGCAGTGATGAGGTATAGGGAGGTGAGTATGGAAGTTAAGAAGTCACTGCATGATAGTATTCTGATCCCTACCCTGACGTATGGAAGCGAGGCGTGGACCTTGCAAGAGGGGAACAAGTCAAGAGTGAGAGCAGTGGAAATGAGTTACTTGAGAGGAGCATGTGGAGTGACATGGAGGGACAGGTTGGCGAATGAAGAAGTGAAGGAATGTTGTGGGGTGGATGTGGATGTGGTTGAGAAGATTAGGAGAAATACACTGAGGTGGTGTGGACATGTGGAGAGAATGGAGAATGAAAGACTGACTTATAAGAGGGTGTATGTAGGTGAGGTGGAGGGAGGGAGAGGGAGGGGTAGACCGAGGATGAGGTGGAGGGATGGAGTTGAGAGGTATATGAGGGGGGGGTGAGTTGGGGGGAGGGTAGTCAAATGGTGAGTGACAGAGCGACTTGGAGGCGTTTTGTCTGCGGCCACCCTTTGCGGGATTAGGGCGTCGGGCTATAGATAGATAGAAAACGAAGGAGAGAAAAAAGTTACCGTTGTCCATGTTGATGCCGCAGCGTGAGGAGGGAGGGAGGGTGCAGACTGAGGCCCTTCGGTACACCTTCAGCATGTCCTCAACCACACTCTCGTACTGCCACCACCACACCACACCACAGCGCGACACCACCACCACACCACACCACAGCGCAACACCACCAGGCCGCATCACAGCACCACACACCACAATCGTCCCCATTAAAAAAAAAAAAAAAAAAAAAGACAACCACCTATTAAAAAGAAATAGAGAGGGGAGTAAAAAAAAAAAAAAGAACGAAGACGGAGACAGAAAAAGATAAAAAAAAAAACGACGATAACGATTAAAGAAGAGGTAAATTAAAATAACAATAATAATAATACGGTCATAATAATAATAATAATAATAATAATAATAATAATAATAATAATAATAACTAGTAGTAGTAGCAGCAGCAGTAAAAATAATAATAATAATAATAATAATAATAATAATAATATTATTATTATTATTATTATTATTATTATTATTATTAAAATTAATAAAAGGGGATTCAAACCATGGCGCGGTGATTGCTAGGAAGAGCCGCAGTGCCGAGGTGAGAGAGCAGCGACAGGCGGCGTCTTAGGGAGGAGTCTTGAAGGAAGTGGTCTAAGGCGTCCCACTTCCGCGCCTCCTCCCAAGACTCCCTCAGTAGACGCTGGTACTCGGACTGCGCCGCTACCTGGTGTGGGAAAATCATCACCATCATCACCACCGCCATCATCATCATCATCAGTAGTAGCAATGTTATTATTATTATCATAATTAACTTCATTACCATCAGTAGTAGCAGTAGTATCATCAATCATCATCATCATCATCATCATCATCATCATTACCATCATCAACAGTAGCATTATTATTATTATTATTATTTATTATTATTATTATTATTATTATTGTGGTAGGTGGGGGCGCTCACCATCCACTCAGTGTAGTGCAGCTGTCGGGTGTCTGCCCTTTCCTCTCCTCCAGCCTTCTTTCCTTCTGTCCTCTTCTGTCTTTCTTTCCTTCATTGTTTCCTTGTCCTTCTGCCTACGGGTGACATTACACTCCCTCTTCTATCTTTCTTTCCTTCATTCTTTCCTCTTCCTTCTGCCTTTGGGTGACTCTACACTGAGTGACAAGCCAAATGGTTTTCTGTACACCAGGAAACCATTTAGTACGCTGGGCGGTAACCAGACAACCAAATTTTGGCGCCTGGTAGTTTATTGGGTAATTATTGCGCTCCAATCGGATTGAGCCGGTGAAGGTTTATATCCAAGGGATGGTTGGGGTTGATTGCTCATGCAGTGCCATTCAGGGATGAGTGAGGCTGGTCACTCATCTTAAATGTCGGGACCAACTGCCTAGCCCCGGGCTCCTACGCTCCTCATGGGGCAATACAGGATTGGATGATGGATGGCTTATTATTATTATTATTATTATTATTATTATCATCATCATCATATCATCATCATCATCTTCATCATCATCATCATCATCATCATCATCATCATCATCATGCTACAACTGCTATTACACGTTAACCTTGGAGCAACACGTTATGAGGGTTGACGTAGGACTGGATCTCTCTCTCTCTCTCTCTCTCTCTCTCTCTCTCTCTCTCTCTCTCTCTCTCTCTCTGGACATAAGGATTAGAACCGAGAACCGTATCTATTAGCGTATTTAAATCCTTCAACTACTTCCCGCAAAATGGTACCGAACTGGCGACCACTAGAATAGCAGTCCACTCCTCTATTATTCAGATACCGCCTTCACGCTTAGAGCTATAATTAGGAGCAATTGTGTGAGATATAATTTTTCGATAATGTTAAAACGATATTCAAGGGAGGAGGGTCATTTCTGACGAGAGAGAGAGAGAGAGAGAGAGAGAGAGAGAGAGAGAGAGAACGGGGGGTGGGAGGAGAGGATGCACTACTGGTAAGGAATTTAGAAAAGAGAGGGGCGAAAAGGATGAATGATTAAACAAGGAAGGAGAGAGAGAGGGAGAAGGGGGGGGCGGACCGGCAACGCTAGAAGCAATGGTGGACATCCGGTGTTTTGTGATTAGTTGCAGAGATGTTGGCGATGGCAGGATAGGGGGAGTGGAAGGGATGGAGATGGAGGAAGAGGGGAGGGGAAGGGGGGAAAGGGATGGAGGTGGAGGAAGGGGGAAGGGGAGGGGGAAGGAGGGAGGGGGAGAGGGAAGAGGGTGGATGCGGAGGAAGGGAGAAGGGGATGGAGGTGGAGGAAGGGGGAGGGGTGGAGGAAGGGGGGAGGGAGTGGAGGTGGGGATGGAGGTAAGGGAGGTGGAGGCAATGGGGGAAGAGGTAAGCAGGGGGTGGAAGTAAGAAATACATGGAGGTGGGGGGACGGAGGAGGGAGAATTAGGAAAATTTGAAAGGGGATTACTCGAATTACAGCAGCCGTTACGACAGACTAGAGGGCGCTTTTGTAGGAAGGCCTTCAATATATCGCTTTTATTTTTCGTGTGTTCTGCTTTCCTGGAAAATGATTATAAAATATTTTCCTAGAGGCTACATAGCTAAAATAATAATGTTTTCCTGTGCAAGATCACAGTGTATTATTGGGATGCCGGTGCTAAATATACCGTTTTCTTTTTTTAATATATTCTACACTCCTGGAAAATAATCAGGTATTTTCCTAAACATCAGAAGATGGTGCTGTTCGAGGATCAGAGTGAAATATATCTTTGTTTTAACTAAATGTGTTCTACTGTATTCCCCATCTGACCAAAATACGCTTTTCCTATGTCGTGCCAAGAATATATTGCGTTCTTAAGTTATATGTTATTAATGACTTGGCGGATGACACGCACCACAGTGGCAGATACTTTGCGTTTTTTTTTTTTTTTGTGTGTGTGTGTGTGTGTGTGTGTGTGTTTTGCAAAAAAATCAGTCCAATGGTCACACATTCCATTGGCACCTTGCACAAGTATCGTTTCGCTACGCGGCCACCCCGACAAAACGCAAGATATAAAGTGGTATTCTTGATACCTTGCCTCAAAATTAATTGTGTCGGTCATCGCAGCAGCAGGAAACACCCTCCTCTTTGAAGGTGACAATATGGGGCAGAGAAGATAAAATCAGGGATGTATGATTAGTTGATTACACTGGAAATCGGTAATCGTGCCTGTAACATCCCTTCCACTCATTATCATCATTATCATTAATATCATCATAATCAACATCATCATCATCATCACTCTTCAACCTACTGGAGTTCAAGTCCAACTGTTACATATTTTTTTTTCTTCTTTTTAGTGGAGGACACCTGTAATCTGGAGTATGGAAGATTTTTTTTTTAACTCTTTGTTTTTCCTTCCTCTGATTATCCTCTGTAAAAAACAAAGAGAGAGAGAAAAAAAAGAAAAAGAAAAAAGCTCATGTCACTAACCAGATGGGCCTTGTTGTGGGATGTGAGGTTGGTGTGGTACTGCCAAGCTCCAAACATAGTGGTGGAGCATTGAACAGCCAGCATCTTAGCCCGCCCCTCCAAGAACCTAGTAGCCGCCGCCTCCACCACATCACGCCCCACCAACACCGTAGGGGCAGCCTCTGACACCCACCCACCGTCCACAGCTGCGATAGGAATAGTGGTAGTGGTAGCGGTTGTAATAGTGGTAGTGGTGGAAGTAGACACAGTGGTAGTGGTGCAAAAGATTACCAATAAGGGTAGATGTAAGGATAAAATAATAAGAGTAACTTTTGATTGTTGGCCCTAAGTCAACAGTTACTGAGAAAAGTAGAATGAAAACATGAAAATAATACCGGTGACTACTACTGACAGCGGTGAGATAATCCAGTGGGTAATCTATTTAACAACTCAAAATCACTGGCCTGGCTTGCAAGGGTTCAAGTCTGAAACTGACGTACCTGCAACCTCATGTTTTGTTATATGGGTATTTTCTTATTATGTTATGCATTATGTTCTGTTATGGTTATTATTGTTGTTCTATGTTATTTTATATTGCTGTCGTGCTGTGATCATGTTTGTTATGTTCTGTCATGATGCTGTTATGTCTTGCTGTTATCCTGGTTTGTCATTATATTTCGCAATGCTGTATTTTGTGATGTATTGCTGAGGTATGGTACGAGTTTGCTGCGTTGCGAAATATACCCACATCGCGTTTTACTGACCGTCCTTGTATCCAGCCGCAAAGCCCTTAGAGGCAAGGAGAAGCAGCAGCAGCAGCAGCAGCATCCCGGGCAACATGGTAGAGCACAGTGGTACGCCCTGGCCTGCCCTGCCCTGCCCTGCCCCGCCCCTCCTCGCCCCGCGCATGCGTCCAAAACACACCTGCGGGGCTCTTTGGCTCCGAGGGGCCATATTAAGCTGGGTCATGCAAATTTTACGGACGGTGACCAAGCCCAGGAAGAACTGTTCTGGAATGCATTTTTTTAATAACGCAGGAGCAAGTTTTATCAAGGAAATTGAAGAAGGCGGAAAATATGCAGAAAGGTGGGTTGGAATGGAATTATATACTGCATTTATGTTTAAATTAATCAGTTGCCATAACAACCCGGATAAAAGGCAGGATCGGCATGTCATTAATTAAGAAATACATGGTTATGTACTATTTGTTTTTTATCTCCATAATTATCTCGGTATGACGTCAAGTATATTCAGCTAAGAATAGACCTCTCGTAGTGAAGGTTAAACAATACGAAAGATAACCTACACAAGAAAAATAGAAGGTAAGAGACAAACCGGCGGTAACCTTAGCGATGGTGTCGGTGACAAGGATAGCCACAAATTACACCCGCTGGTTATTTAATCCTGTTTAGGAGCAGGGCCGTTACTTTCCTGTTGCTGTTTTTGTTTTGCAGCCATCACCCCCCCTGCACCCCAGTTTCTTTTTCTTCCCACCCTGCACCTCACTTCTTCTCTCTCTCTCTCTCTCTCTCTCTCTCTCTCTCTCTCTCTCTCTCTCTCTCTCTCGTGTGTGTGTGTGTGTGTGTGTGTGTGTGTGTGTGTGTGTGTGTGTGTGTGTGTGTGTGTTCTCTTAACTGAATATTGCACCTCGAGGTACCTGGAGATATTCAAATTCAAGAAATCTTAGCTTCTTTTTCTTTCGTTGGGCGCCATGACCTTTAAGAGGCACCTCAAAGGCATCACCCTCAACCCTTTCAGAATGATTACGTCTTTTTACCAACATCGTGAAATGCAAAGTATACTCAAGACCTTGGGGTATACAGGAGCGCTGCGTCCTTATTCTACCTTCCTCTTGTTCCTGTACTTCTTAGCGTGAATCTTTGATCAACCCTGTCTTAAATCAACACTTGAAGAGATGAATGTTAAGTGGGTCGATTACAGTCCAAATCGACCTAGGCCTAGTGGGAAATCAGAATAACTTTACTATTTCCACCTATCTGTCCAAACATGAAAATATCAATATAGCACGTCAACTATACCAAAAGCAGGGTCGGTTGCACTCCAAATCGACCAAAAGTAAAGCGAAAATGATATTTTAGTCCGAATTCCTTCAACCTTGAGAGTAGCCAGGCCACAATAAACAATAAAACATGTAAGTGAAGGTAATGACAGACATCCCCCGCCAAATCACCATCTTGGAATACCCGCCTATATAACCTGTCTGCACTTCCACGACATAACTGCAACGCTCCGGACTGGCGGGATTACTAGTGACAGGGTAATTATGGGCGTTTTTTAGTTTTTTTTGCTTTTTACTTTCTAAGATCTGAGAGGAAGGGGGAAAAAAGAGGGAGTACAAGAGGCCCTGAGAAGGAGTGAGGCTGGAGGTACGAAGGTGGAGAACCTCAGGTAGAGGCGGCATGGTACGGGTTTCCCTCAACTAGATAACATCGTCTACTATCCATTTCAGAGGCGGAGTTGCGCTGTTTATCGCAAATATCTCCTAAACGAATCGTTGGATCAGTATGGTATTTCAACACACTACTTTTGACATCCGGGCCTAATTTATGACCCTTAAACCATATTGCTATTTATGTTATGTGAGGAGTTTACTCGTGAAAAATAACAGAAAGTCGACTAGTCATGTTGACGCATTCGAAGGAAAGTGTTGCCCCCCCAACACCCTCCCAAACTATTCCTTAACTACCCCTACTTCTCCCCCTTCTCGTCCTCGTTATCCCTCCTATTCTCCCCGAGCTCCTCGCCTCCTTCATCACTCTTGTGTCCCTCCCTCATTATCCCAGCACTGTATTATAATGTAAGAATGTTATGTAGTTGTAGACGTATTGATATGATTATTTGCAATGGATGCAAGTCGTATTTCGCGTAGAAAGTACTGTACATCAGGATGATTACGTACATGTAATAGAAGCTATGCCTATATGTTTGCAGTGTTTATGGTCAACCATTGAAATTAACGAACTACAAATTGTATCACTTGTTACCTGAACGTTCTCGGAGAAGTTATTACTATTATTACAATACTGTGTATTCATCCTAAAATGTCAACATGGTCCAGTTGATATATATTGTTTTACCTGTTTCTATTTATATTATTACAAAATTATAAACTCCAATGCTATATTGTATATGATGCGTAATATTCATTAATATATACATACATACATCGTCATTTTATTGTAAATACTATTACATACATATTATGTATGCAATTAGAATGAGAAAAGAAAACGGAAGTGCAAAGATGGGAGAGGGATGGTGTGACTGGGAGTGAAGAGGGAAACGGGGAGGGGGTGAACGCGATATTGGGGGGTAGGGAAGGAATGGTCAGAGGGTTGTTCAGGGTGTTAGTGGAGGAGCTACCCCACACAGTCGCACTCGTCCGATTTTGTATAACACCTTAGATTTGATGACTGGATTAGGCTTAATATCCTTCAGTAAACTCCTAATGTAACATATGTAGCAGTATGGTTTAAGGGTCATAAATTAGGCCCGGTTGTCAAAAGTACTGTGTTGAAATATCATACTGATCCAACGATTCGCTTAGGAGATATTTGCGAAAAACAGCGCAACTCCGCCTCTGAAATGGATAGTAGTAGTATCTAAAATAAACTAGTTTACCAGTAACCAGAATATTATCATCTGGTGTTTGCTAGAACACAACACTAAATGACCCTGTTCTCAAGAGGGTTCAGGGAAAGGGAGTTGGGGAGGATTGTGAGGGCGACAGAGACGTGGGGGTGACGGCGCATGGTTGAGTGAAAGGGTGAGGCAGGAGAGATGGGAAGGGCGGTGGAGGGTTACGAGAAGGATAAGGAGTGACCAGTAGCTTATCAAGAGAGGAGGGGGTCAAAGGCCAATCGACTTCCTCTAGTGTATGTAATATTCCACTATATCCAAATTTTCTATCATATGTAAAAGCAACTTCAAGCACTTTTATCGTAGATTTCCATAATAATGCTTAGGTCATAACACTTGGAATGCAACTCAGTGGTTAACCTCGTCAGTACTATAGGTCCCCCTCATGAAAATCCTATCTATGCCCCTGAAAGCGACGAAGAAGTGATGGAGAAAGGGTGAAGGAGGAGGGGTGATGTGGAGAGGTGAGAAAGGAGGGGGTAGGGGGATGGGAAAAGTTAGAGAGGAGGGGTGAGTGTGGAGGGGTCGGGTGGAGAGGTGAGGGATGAGGGAAGAGCGATGGCAAAAAGGTGGAAAGTGTGAAGGACGGGTGAAGGAGGGGTGAAGGAAGAGAGAACTGTCATGGATGAAGGAAGAACGAGGGAGGTGAGAGGGGTGAAGGGTGAGAAGTGATGGGGGGGTGAGGTGAGGGGTGAAGGAGGGGAGGGGGATCGAGAGCCACTAAGAACTGGTCTCTGGTCTCCCCTGCAGCCAATACAGCACTGACACCACATCGCCAAAAACGGAAATTGCCCCAGAACAAAACAAAAGCAAATTAATCCCTAATTTATTTATACGCATCGAAGAGCAAACAAGATACAGTTTTATTTACCCTTTTTGTACGATATTCATGTTTTCTATTTTATTCTTGCTGCTGGTTGACGAGTTTATTCAGTTTAGGAGAACCCCCTTGCCGTAATGAGGCCAATAACAGCCACATCTAACCCTCCAGCTCGAAAAGGCTCGCCAAAGTTCTCTAACATCGTCCGGAAATAGCATGAATAAAATAAAAGACATCACCGTAGTGATTTGTAATAACAACAATAGTAGTAGTAGTAGTAGTAGTAGTTGTTGTTGCTGTTGTTGTTGTTGTTTTGGTGCTGCTGCTGCTGCTGCTGTTACCCCAAGCACATCTGAATGCGAACCCAGTGAACTTCAGGCTGACATTTCCAGCATAACATCTTCCTTTGGGGGATAGGAAAGAAACTGAGGGTCGTTTTTATAACCTGTTAGCGGTATTGCCCAGTTATATCAGTGCCGCTGCATGAAGGTGTCCCTCTCCAGCACCACATTACAATTTCAGACGGTGTTTACATTGATGGTTAAGTCCTAGCGATTTGGAAACACTATTCAGCATCGACTGGTAACCCCTTGATTCCAATGACGTTTTCTTTACCTTGTTTATTTATTTATTTATTTCATTTATTTATTTATTTTGCAATTGCTACTAGATGTAATTTAGCTCAGCAAATATTCTTTTCCAACTGGAGGTGTTATAATTAAACCCTTCACCTTAAGAAATTGCCCCTCAGCTGAGCAAAATTGTCCGTTAATCGAAGAAGGTAATTAAAAGAGCGTAGCGTAGTAGAGTAAAAAAAAATAAAAATTAACTCTCTCTCTCTCTCTCTCTCTCTCTCTCTCTCTCTCTCTCTCTCTCTCTCTCTCTCTCTCTCTCTCACCGGGTGCGTGCTGTGCTGTGATGGTTCCCGGTACAAGGCCGGAAATTAGAGGGTGTTGTCAGTAGCCCACGGGGAGAGGAGGTGGGGTGGGGGTGTGGAAGTGGTGGGAGAGGAGGTGGTGGGGGTGTGGAAGTGGGTGGGGGGATGTAGTGGGAGTGGGGATGTGGTGGGGGTTTGGAAATGAGTGGGGGAGGATGTGGTGGGGTTGTGGAAGTGGGTGTGGGGGAGGAAGTGGTGAGGGCATGAAAGTGGGTGTGGGGGAAGGATGAGGTGGGGAAGTGAGAGAGGAAAGAAGAGGCTTGGAATGGTGGGGATAGGCTTGTGTGTGTGTGTGTGTGTGTGTGTGTGTGTGTGTGTGTGTGTGTGTGTGTGTGTGTGTGTGTGTGTGTGTGTGTGAAGAGGGTAGCTAATTACTAATACTTCTCAGTGCCAAATAATTCGTGTTTATTAATTAACCATCTCTCTAATCCATTATTTTTAATTCACATTAGGTGAGGAGATCCAGGGTACGATCTTTGGAGGCAGGGAAAACAGATGGAGAGAAAGAGGGAGGTAAAGGCTGGAGGAAGGGAAAGAAGTACGGAATGAAGGGAGAAGGAAGGATAGAAGGGAAGAGGAAAGGAGAGGAAATACGAAGGAGGGATGGAAATAAATAGGAATGAAGGAAAGTATAAATGAGATTTAGGAAGAAAGGAACGTGGAAAGGAAGGCTAGATTGTTGGAAAGTTAGACGAAATTTGAGTATGCGTTGCGAAGTAAGGTAATGGGGTGAAAAGGGGCCAGTAAAAGTGTTGTGTGTGTGTGTGTGTGTGTGTGTGTGTGTGTGTGTGTGTGTGTGTGTGTGTGTGTTTTACAGGCATGGTCCGCGTCCATTTGTTAGTAAAGTACATAGCATCACTGACTGCTTTAAGGCACAACATAAACAACAGAAGTGCAGTATGGGGTCTCTCTCTCTCTCTCTCTCTCTCTCTCTCTCTCTCTCTCTCTCTCCATATCAGGACAACCTCCCCTTGGGCCTTTCAGCATCCGGGGTTCCATAAGTTTCCTGTTCTCGATATGGCATCAGGGTTGCTCTAGTCTGGTTAATCGTACCTGACAGGTTTACGTCCTTGCTCTTACCCGATTACCTGTTACTTAATAACAGAATAAGATAAGGATAGTGCTACATCCATATATGATTTCCTTCGCATTTCTTCATAACTACCAACGTATTTTACAGTTTGCCATCTCTTATCACAGCTATATAATCGATATAGAGATGTAGTAGTCTTCTGTCAGGCAAAGGTAAATCAGTCATAGTTGCGTGTACCCATAATATATATATATATATATATATATATATATATATATATATATATATATATATATATATATATATATATATATATATACACTCATTAATAAATCGTTTATGAGTGCAAAAACATGAGCAAATAGCTCTGGGACCTGCGACGGGACTCTTGTTTCAGTTTGCTGTAAGTAGTAACTATTCTTATATGGAACCACTTTTATGTCTCAAGTGACTTAAATGAAGAACTTTCACTAAAGTTGCTGCTAGATGACGTCGCCACTGGTGTCAGCTGATAGCAAATTTGGATTCTTCATGTCAAATAACCATGTATGGGACCACTTTTATATCTCCAAAGATGCAGAAAAACGCAGCCACTCATTGATCTGCTGGCCGTCGCAGCAGGCAGACTAATAATAGAAAACAAGCCAACAAAATCATACGTATTTAACTCACTCATTACGGTGGTTCTTGGCTTCTTAATGTTATCTCCTGAGAACGATCTGTCGTGCTGAGAGGTTAATGAACGCTATATCATATGCCATCGATTCAAAGCATGCATAAAACAGAAAAAAAAAAAAACGCTCAAGTTATAAAGTGGTTTACATAAGTTAGATTTTCACGTGGCTAGCCTTACATTATATAGATTTCAGTACGGATTTCAAATTCAGCATCATGTACCTGGCTGCCTATGACATCAGGCTAGCATCATGTACTGTACCTGGCTGCCCTTATAATATCAGGCTCTGGAAAAAAAAAAAAAAAAAAAAAATATTTTTTCTTAGCCTAGCATGTATATAAAGGGGTAGAGGGATAAAAGCGAGGGTCGTGGCGAGGTCGTTCACCACCACCACCTCGGCCACAAAAACACCCAGCGAGTATGAGGCTGGTCATATCCGCCATTGTGGATCTGAGTATATGAAGCTTAGCGACCTCTATGATGAAAGCCTGAAAATTTCTTTCACCTCTACAGACAGAATGGATCACAATGATTCCATCTGTAATCAGTATCTACCTTACAGCCGTTCAGATACACTAAAATAAATATTAAAAACTAAGCAAGACTGCAACCTAAATGACGGAGTTGTCCCGACTTTTACACCCATGCCCTGCCTCTGGTGTGAAACAGAGCATGAGGCGCCATACGGGGTGGATAGAGCTCAGTGGGTGGTGCGTTATAACCAATGTTGGAGCCTTTATAAACAGTATGACACGATGGGAACTCTACATTGTTCACTGTACCGTAATTGTTGTCATAGGTATCAGTCTCATACAGTTGGTAACAATCTCAAGGAAACTGCAGAAACAGAATAATCTTTACCCAGCATTATCGTCCTTTTTTTTTTTTCAGTTGTCACTCTTGTTGGTATTGACAGTGATTTAGTTCATTACCCATGAATACACAGTCAGGGGCTGAAGTTTTCCAGCCATTCCACTGCATCTGATTCACATTTAGGGCATGTCTGTCACTTTCCTTCCAGATATATCAGAGAGCAATATCTGTAGATAAACATACGAAGCCTCTCTCAGCTTAAGAATATTACGGATAGCCAGCAAAGGAAGTAGAGGAGGTGGTATACTAGGTGAACTTTTGTCCCTGACTGTTCATATAGCTGGAACGTTACTTTCTTAACAGATATTGACATGGAACGTGTGGTACGAGATGCAATTCAGGTGTTGCGCTCCACTCCGCCGTGCGTCACCTTCCGAGAGCACCAAAGACCTAATCCTGACAACAAAAATGCTGCCCAAAATCTCCCCCAAGACTCAGAGGACCTGATGTGTTCTTGAATGGCCTTACTGTATCTTCAGTACATATATAGTCCTTGTTATAAGTCGGGGATGCACTTAGGAATTTTACAACTTTTTGCATACAGCGGAATGGCGGATACCGTAAATTGGAGGAATTGACAGAACAGCTTCAAAGGTAACACACTTTTCCATACAACTGGTACTCTGAACTGAAAGAAACAGGCAAAATCACTTTTCTATGGGCGTCAATGGAATTTTAATAGGCATTTTTCTGTAATATATTGTGAACTAGTTAAAAAAAAAATGAATGTTAAAAATAGCAACTTACAGTATAATGAGGACTTTACTGTATATTAAGTTTTAAATTGTATGAGACTGAAAAAAGAAAAAAAAAAGTCTATTGGTCCATGTGAGATTTGCTTCACAACAAGACCAGACTTTTGCAGAGGCAGGAGGAGATTGATATATTTAACCCTTCCCGATGCTGACCTAGTGCCAACTAGGAAGAAGTTTTCGTAGGAAAAGAAGTGTATGTGATTGTTGAAGTGTTCATGAATGTATGTAATGTCATTGGCATGAACTAACAGAATGAGAACAAATCCCAACATATGAAGGGACATTCTTCACAACTCATACTGAAAATGTGTGCTGTAGCAGAACATTGAATCCAGGCTCAGGACACACATACATTTAAATTGTTGTTTGTTATTGTTGTTTTTGCTGTTGTTCTCGTTGTTCTTACCTTAGGCTCATCAAGACATGATTCTGTTGTCAAATATATCTTTTGTTGTGGTAATATTAAAGAAATGTCTTTTTGTTGCAAGAGTGAGGAACTTGAAGTGTTTAAGTATTTTGTAGCATGGGAAGTTGCATTACTATGAGGGCATAGTAAAATATTTGTGAGTTGTATTTTGTTGTAGGTGGGGATACTCACCATCCACTGATTTGATGTGCTACCTTCAGGGGATTCTACACTGAATGACCAACCAACAGGTTCATGTTGCCCAGGAGACCGCATAGTACATTGGGTAGTAACCATATAATCAGATAATACCTGGTTGTTTAGTAGCTCAAGGTGCTCCATATGAATGGGACCTGTGATGGTTTAAATCCAAGGGCGAGCAAGGCTGGTCACTCTTGTCTACAATGTTGGGATTGACCAATATATTCCTGAGCCTCTGTGCTCATGATGGTTCAAAAAAGAATTAGATGATCAATGAGTGATGTTGTGACTCCTCAGAAAATGTTATTTCTCAATATCTTATAGCATAAAATCTGCCATCAAACAAGTTTGTAATTGTTGCACTATAATTTGGAACTGTCAGTTAGGTCTGTGAAATTTATGTACAGCATAGGTACTCATCATTTTAAAATATTCTCATAAAGGATGTTTCATTATGTAGTTGCTGATGAATCTATGCATTTTCGTGAGAGTTGCGTGTGATTCATTATTTAGTTAGGTTGAGTTGGAGTTGGACCATGTAGAGAGGATGGAGAGTGAGAGATTGATGAGGAGAGTATATGTGAGTGAGGTGGGGGGGGGGGAAGAGGGAGGGGGAGGCCAACGATGAGATGAAAGTACGGAGCGGAGAGGTATATGAGAGAGGGGGATGTGAGCTGGTAGCATGGCGGTGAAATGGTATGGGACAGGGCGACATGAAGGCGATTTGTTTGTGCCCACCCCTTACGGGATTAAGGTGTCTGGCAATAAGTAGATAGATAAAGTAAGAGTGAATGTTTTTTATTATTTTAACTCCATTATTGTGACCCAGGAACATGTGGCACTGAAAGATACTTCATTTTAAGTAGCATTTTGCCAGCATACATTTTGGACTTTGAGAACTGGCTGTACAGTACTTCACATTGTGTGCATGCTATTGTGTGTGTGCGCACCTGAATGCGTGCGTGTTTATTTTCTTTTTAAGAATAATTATACTTCAGAATCTGACTTTGCTAGAGATAATATAACAAACTGTAGGTCTTTTAAATTCACTCCAACCTTTTTCTCTTGTTAACGGGTCTAACATCATGTTATCTAATTCGCAGCCGATAACAGCAGTACGACTCGAGGAACTTAAGGGAGGGCATCGACGAAAATATCATAGTCTGGGTCAAAATATTACATTTTCTGTAAATACCTCCCTCAAAGAAAACTGCGTTTAGGGTTAACTATCCTAAAATATGACCACTTATAAAACGCGTATTGTTACACCTGTATGACGATAATGAGTCAGGTGGCGCCTCATGACACCTGCACCCTCGAGTCTTTGGAAAAGGATGGGACCAGATGCCATATACAGTACTCGGAACAAGCTGCAAACAATGTAGATACACCATATCAAGCACATACAGTAGTTTTGGTTGAATAACCATGGCTCTGTGTGAAAACTTCATTTGCTGATTTCTCGAAATGTATGTTATATGACAACAATATGATATAACTTCATAACCTGTGAATGTATTCCCAAACGATTTGCAGTATTCAAAAAAGCATTAGATGTAGTATAATTGCAAACAGAAACACCATTCTAATGACGTATTATTATCTTTATTAATCTCATATTGAAAAAAAATCTTTCTGTTCAGTCTATAAAAAAAAAAAATATTCAGTAGATAGAATAGAGCAATCGGCAAAACGGTTTACAAATGTGAGAGAATAGTTATATATATACTTTGCATAAAAGAAATGGGTATATAATATATATACAAAGAAAGCTATAACAACTATAGGAAGTACTCAAAACGGCTTTCGCGAATTAAAAAAAAACAAAAATAAGGGCCCATACAAAAAGTTCTGCTTCAATCACTTCAAACTTGGTCAAAATGATCCTTATATAATCTAGTTTATTGTGTAAAAATCTCAGCTCAAAATTCTAATTTTTGATTTTCGGTCAGATGCCAGCCCCGAAGTGTCTACACGCGTGGGGTCAGCGAAGGAAGCGGCGCCTTGGACAAGCAAAATTACTGCTGTTGGATGTGAGGCTGCCTAATTAGTATCCTTTTCAAAACCACAGTGACTGACTGGGAAAGAGAGTGTACACTGTTTATCAAGGGATCTATATAAGGCTCAATGGTTGACATTATGGTAAATTTAACATTATAAAGGGTATCCAATTAGAGTGCTGCACATTTCATTGAGAGTTCTCATAGTAGGGACAATCTTAGGCCCTTCACATAGAGAGTAGTGGCACTGGAGGGAAATGCCATCATGTGGTGGCTAATTGTTAGCTGTTGTCCGGTTGTTTAAACCGCCTGCCACTTTTTCGTTATTCCCAGAAAGAGTATTCTGGAATTCGGAAGTGCAGCTTCAGCCTGCAGTCCACCAGATTTATCTTTAAATGAGCCGAGAGCCACAACAACATCAAGAGTGAAGGGAGTGCTTGGAGTAAAAACGTAATCAGTCAAAGACATGTACTGTATAAGGATTATTATTCAGTGGAGAGTTGCCCTTACATACCCAGTTGTTCCCACTGGTTGCTTTACCATACTTAGTTGTTCTCTCCCTCTGATTGCTTAACCTCATCATTACAATGACTTATGTCATTCTCATCATCGTTGTCGTTGTCCAACCCGATATTCCCCCATCAGGAGTATGGGGAAGTTGAACGCTTAGATATACAGTATCCCAATTGGCTTCATGTGGGTCATTAGTGGCATCACCATCTGAAACTTTTTTTTCTCACTTAAGAATAGGGTGAAGTACAAGGGTCATTAAGGCAGACAGTGTTTATGTGGTTGCATATTTCCCTTAGAATATGACTTGCATGATTGTGGCGTCTGGCAGTAGATAGTAGTAGTAGATGGTAGCCCTACTGTTTGGTGAACAGGGATGAGGAAGAAACAGATTTAATCTACTGTGCCTGGTTACACTGACAATTTTTAACCTGTTAACTGCACTTGATGGTTTTTTTGGAGGTGCCCGTGGTGTGCAGACATAGGGGTAAAAATGAAATTTCCCAAAGGCCAAATTTTGTCTCAGGAATTGAGAGAACACATGCCAGAGTATATAGTAATGAAATATTAGCTCAATATTTACTTTGGTAAAGCCATGGATGAACATCAAAGTGTCTTTTTTTTTTTTTTTTTTTTTTTTGTCTGACTCTGGGCAAAGGCTTCAGGGCCTATTTCTTGGGGGCAGTTGCCTATCCCAAGGCCCAGTAGTCCACCTACACCTCCACATGTCATCACTTCGGCGTTAACACCCACCGTCCATTTTGAATACATGCTAGGGCTGTCTCATTCAGGACTGGTGTATTGGTATTAGCGGGGGTATTTTTACAACATGTCGGCGGGTCTTATGGTAGATCAGTTAAGTCTGCTTTTTATGAAATTCAAATCCTTAAACTGTTCCCTGCTCCAGCTGGGATTTGAACCTGGGTCCGGTAGGACTGTAGGCCACCTCACTACCGATCCATTTTGGTTTTGAAGGCTCAAACATGCTTGCATGGATCGGCCTTGTTCACCATGGCACTATAATTAAAATTAACCTGCGCAGCTAGGGGTGTATTGAGCAGTCGCACTCAGAACAGCCCAGGCTGTGTAGAGCAGTTAACGTGTTAAAAGAAATTTATTTTCATGCCACTATCAGTTTTATTCAACTTACAGGTTACCTCCATATTGAAGGGGTTAGTAAACAGTTGCTATATCCAATCTCTACAGTTTGAGAAGCCTCTCCTAAACCAAATGAAATAATTTAGAGATGGCAAGTGTAAAATATCAAAGGCATCATTGTATTAGAGGAACTCATACAGGGATGTTCATTCATTCATTCATTGCCAGACGCCATGTATCCCAGACGTGGTGGCCAATGGCTTAGAGTTAATTGTTTTACAGGGAGGGGCACTAATCCTCCACCAACCCCACTTGACATGTAGGGATGCCAACAGCATCTGGTGTTCCCAGGCGGTCACCCATCCAAGTACAGTACTAACCAGACCCAACGTTGCTTAACTTCGCTGATCGTACGGGAAGCGGTGTACTCAACATGGTATGGCCGTTGGCATACAGGGATGTGTTTCATATTATCTAGGCCTAAATGTTTTCCATAACAACTGTTACAGCTTTATAGGTAACAGTGCAACATGAATAAGCAGTCTCTACAAAAGCCTGTGGCACTAATAGTGAAAATGAACATAAAAGCACGCAACTTATAATGAAGGCTGTACTTACGTAATTAAACAGCGTAAAGATATATTTGACTTACAAATACGTGTCATGAATCTCTCCCTCTCCACAACTTTTCCAGTAGTCACACATCATCTCATGATGATATGAATACAGTAAAACCTCACTCCTAAGCCATTCCGATAATAGCGACATCCGGACTTCCCCCTGCAAACTCAGACTTTTTCCAACATATCAGACATTAGTCCAGATTGCACCAATGGTTTTTAAACTGTTTTCACAACCATTGCAGTACTGTACTGTATTATACATTCGCTACAATAACACTGGTTTACAAAAAAAAAAAAAAAATCTGAGGCAAGCATGTGAATAGGTGTTTTTTACTAATTTTACTATGCTTAATTCAAATTTTAAACAGTTTTGCTCTATCACCTCTAGTTTTTTTGCTTTCACATATCCCATTTTTTTATTATAATGCATATATTTATAATGTAATGAGTTTATTTCATGTATTAAAATGGCACATTACAGAACGAAACAAAACAGACACAGAACACTGACAGAACTAAATATTACCAGTTCTTGGATATAAGCATATATACACATCATAGTACTACAGACAGTCAGAAGTGAGTTTTTTTTTGGACGATCTGTTGTACTTTGCCTCTGGGATGTCACGCAGGAGCATCCAGCAAAGTCCCCCATCATGCTGGGGTTCCACTTGCCTTGGTAGTTGCTCTCCATCTTAGTAATATCTTGGTGGAACCTTCCCCCATGTTTGTCACTTACTGCTCCGAGGTTCTGGGGGAAGAAGTTGAGGTGGGAGTGGAGAAAGTGAATCTTGAGAGACATTCGGCACTCCATATCCTGATATGCCTGCAACTACTTCTCGACACGCTCTTGGTAATCTAGTGCCCGTGTTTTACCAAGGAAGCCATGGCAGACTGACTTAAATGCTTCCCATGCTCTCAGTTCCTTCAAGGTGAGCTTCTCTTCGAGTACCTCATCCTTCAGCACCTCCCGGATCTGAGGTCCGACGAAGATGCCCTCCTTGAGCTTAGCAGAACTGAGAGCTGGGAACAGAGTGCACTGGTGGTGGAAGGCAGCGCCATCCTTGTCCATGGCCTTCACAAAATTCTCCATAAGGCCAAGCTTGATATGAAAAGGGGGGAAGAAGCACCTTGTTCATGTCCACCAGAGGACTTTCTTGGACACTGTGTTTCCCAGGCACGAAAGTGCTCATAGACCCCCTGTAAGCTACTGGCATTCCCAGCCGCACAATGCACATGTTTGACCTTGTTGTGGCGCGCGTTTTAAACCAAGTTCCAAGAAAAAAAGACGGTAAATGGATTTTTGGCGAATATTTTGGGTCTAGGTCTATATGTATACATTTACGGACATGTATACGTGTATTTCTCAAAAATTAGAGGTGATGAATGAAAACGGATTTCAAATCTGAAATCAGCACCCCAAAATTAGGTTAGAACACCTAATTTCATGCTTGCCTCAAATTTTTTGTAAACCAGTGTAATCAAATGGAATAATAAGTATAATAATACTCTACTGTGCACTGATAAACATGTCTTTATTTACCTTATTGTGGTGACGATAGCTGAAGTGATCAGGCAATCCAGACTGATATTTATAGGTGGCTTTACTGCCTAGTCATTCAAATGTCCTTCATCGTTTTGTTTCATATATAAAAGCTCCAACATGCTTGAGTTCATCAGCATTGGTCACCTGATAGGAGCTTTCCATGCTGATCGATCTCTGGCAGCTTCCCTATCCTTGTAAAGGAGGAGGATGAATTGCAGGATGAGGGCAGCTGCAGCCTTCATTTCACTGGGTTCACATTCAGATGAGTCTGGAGTCACAACAACAATGTAGTTGTTAAATGTGTAATATCACTTGTCAAATTTCCATTGCTTTAAATACAAACATTTGTACAAGCTTTGCAGTTAATCCTTTTCCTTCAGACACTGTCCCCTACATCTCTCTCTTTTATGTCATGAAGAGTAGAGCAGTATAAATCCAAGGAACATACTATTTCTGTTTTGCTGTTTATTGTACTGTATACTATGTCTTACAATTTCTAGCATAATACTACATTGAAGGGGAAGCCTGTGATGCATTGGTTAACATATCGAGCTTGTAACAGGAAGAACTTGAGTTTATTTCTTGGGTTGTGAGGTTGCTGAACTGAGATTGCTGTCCCCCTTGTCCTTGTCCACCTGGGTGTAACACTGACCATTGTAAGTTATAATTATTGATAAGATGAGTGAGATTTGTTATTATTGTCTGTCTTAATGACTCTTGTACATTTGATAAGTGTTAACCCCTTGAATCCAAGTGATGTCCTTTTTAGTGTAATCTTTCCCCAGATGATTTTATTCAACTTAGGAAAGCCTTACATATTGAAGAGGTTAATTATGGAGGTATATAAGACTTCCATTTTAAAAAGTCTATCCTAAGCTCAACAAAATAATCAGGAGATAACAACTGACAAAAACATCATCCAACTGAAAGTGGCCCAGATATAATTGATAGGCATTAATTTAAACTATCTTCTTCACTCACATTCCACAAACAGCAGTCGTAGTATTTCTTAAAATGTACATGAAAGGATTTGCATGTGGAGATAATATGTACTAAAATATCACATTCTCCAAAGACCTGTCTCAGTACTCTTTAACCTCAATATGGTGGTTTTTCATTATTTTTTTTTTCTTTATATTACCGAACATTGTACTCAGCTTAAAAGAGTGCTTTAGTAGTAGAGGGATTAGTGAAGGCTTTAACTAACCTCTCCAGTTTGAACAGCATCTCTGAAGGTAGATAAAATAGTTTGGAAGTAGCAAGAACATAATAAGCAAGATATTACCTAAATTCAGGTGTTTAATATAAGCCTTCTTCTTATACCACATTTCCTAAATAGCAGTCTCAATATTCCTTATCACTGTTTGTGAAAAACGTCCCATGTGGCACCTCCCCCCCCCTCCGATGCGGTCAACATGCCAGCGGACTCTACCTTCACTCCTGAGGGCACCGTGATTCCAGGACCAAATGCAGACATCCTCATCGCAGCGAGATCGTTGCTGTCATAGGCTCTCAAAATTGTTGGGATCAGGTGACCAGGGTGAGTTAATAGGATGTGGGTCTGCGTGCACCACTTGTGTTGTAATCTTATTTATCATCACCATCATTGTCATCATCATCATCATCATCATCATAATCTTGCCATCATTATCTTCATCTTCATCATCATCTTCGTCGTTGTCGTCATCATCATTTAATATGCAGACATTGCAGTGGGGTAGTTAATATTCATCAGTAAGAAAAGTAAAACTCAAAAATAAAAACTTATCATCACTCCCATTGAAATGGGCCGAGGCGCATCTCGTATAAGTGAAGATAATGAGTTTGACACACTGTTTTCTGTGTCCTGTTTCAATAATTATATACCCTACAGTATTATTTTCTGTCGTGTCACTTTTTAAAGTGAAATTATGTGGCATTGGATTTGTGTGTATTTACCTACTGTATTTGTATTTACCTATTTGTAGTATACAGGAATTGAGCAATGCTCGTGTTGTCCTGTCTCCATATCCACATTTATCAAGTCTACCTTTACACACATGAATGTTTTTCTCATGCACCACCTCTTTGTCTAAGTCGTTCCAAATATTTAAGTATTTACCTAATATACCTAATTGTGATATACACGGAATGTACTATGCTCGTGGGTTTCCGTCGCTGTTTCTCAATAAGTCAAATTTGGCTTTAAACTCATTTAAGTTTCTAGACTGGATGATCTCTTTGTCCAGGCTATTCCATAAGTCTATACTCTGTAAGGAAAGCTATATTTCTTGATATCCTTCAAGCAGCTTGACTTTTTCAATTTCATTCCATGTCTTCTTGTTGCTCTCTTATCATATACAAACAGATCTTCTTTGTCAATTTTATCTACTCCCACCATGGTCCTGAACACCGCAATCATGTCTCCCCTCTTTCTCCTTTCCTCTAACGAAGGCAAATCCAGTTTTTCCAGCCTCTCTCTGTATGACAGGTCTGTCAGACTGGGGACCATCTTGGTTGCTGTTCTTTGTATTCTCTCAATCTTGTTTATATCTTTCTTTTTGTGTGGGGACCACAATACCGCTGCATATTCTAACCTGGGGTGGATCATGGCCACTATCAATTTTTTCATCATTTCCTCATCCATATAATGAAATGCTACTCTTATGTTAGTCAAGAGTTTATAAGTCTCTCCAACTATCTTGTTGATGTGCTTTTCTGGTGACAAACTATCTTGGACCAGCACTCCCAAATCTTTCTCTTCTCTCCTTTTTGTGATTAATTCATTACCCCAAAAATAATTCAGTGATGGTCTCCTGGTACTTTTACCCATTTCCAATATTTTACATTTCTTTACATTAAATTTCATTTCCCACGTCCGGCTCCAATTGTGTATCCTATCCAAATCCTCCTGCAGTATTTTACAATCCTCCTCAACCTCTATCTTCCTCAAGATCTTTACATCATCAACAAACAGACTTGCATAACTGTTCACTCCATCTACCATATCATTTAGGTAAATCAGGAACATTACTGGCGCCAACACTGAGCCTTGAGGGACTCCACTTGTTACTTCCCTCCATCCAGACATCTTTTCCTTTATTACTGTCCTCATTTGTCTGTCTCTCAAAAAGTCTCTCATCCATTCCAGAAGTTTCCCCTTTAGTCCTCCTATATATTCTAGTTTCCACATTAGTCTCTTATGAGGTACCTTGTCAAAGGCCTTCTCTAAGTCTAAGTACACACAATCCACCCAACCATCTCTCTCCTGTACCACATCAATCGCTCTTGAGTAAAAGCTCAAGTTAGAAACACATGACCTTCCACTTCTGAATCCAAACTGACATTCAGCCAAAATATTCATCTCTTCCAGATATTTTATCCATCTGTCTTTCAGGATTCTCTCACACAATTTTGCAACCATGCTGGTTAGAGACACTGGTCTATAATTCAGGGGTTCTTCCCTGTTTCCTCCCTTGTAAATTGGTACCACATTTGCCCTCTTCCATTCTTTTGGCACTTTCCCCTCTTCCAGTGAGCATACAATTAAGCTGTGAATTTTATCCGCCAGTTGTTCTCTGCATTCCTTCAGTACCCAATTAGAAATTCCATCAGGTCCTGGGGCTTTCCTTACATCTTGAGTTTCCAGTAATTTATACACTTCCTGTACCTCCACTTTTATATCTTTCATCACCGGAACATTTCTAATCACTCCCTCCCCTTCCACAAGCTCCTTTTCTTTTGTGAAAACTGACTGGAAACGTTTGTTCATTATTTCTGCTTGCATTGCCGCATCCTTAAAGACCTCTCCTTCTACTTTCAGCTTGGTGATTCCTTCCTTTTGTTTCAGTTTGCCATTAACAAATCTATAAAACAGTTTGGGTTCATCCTTGCATTTGTCAATTATACCTTTTTCAAAATTCCTTTCTTCTTCTCTACGTATTCTTGTGTATTCATTTCTTGTTCTTTTATATTCTTCCTTTGTTCTGTCGTTACCTCTCTTTCTCCAATTGTTCCACGCCTTATATCTCTTTTTTTTTTGCTATCATACACCTTCTATTAAACCACTCCTTTTTCCTGTTTTCTTTCCCTCTTACTCTTGGTACAAATTTTTCCACTCCCAAATTATAGAGGTCTAGAAAGATATCCCACTTCCTCTGTATCTCTCTTGTTTCTCTGAATTTTCTCCAATCCGCATTTTCAAAAAAGTTTCTCAATCCTGTAAAATTTGCTTTCCCAAAGTTGTATCTTCCCTGTCTATGAAGCTCGTCTCTTGGATCGACGTTGCCTATTAACATCTGGAACTCAATGACCACGTGATCACTTTTTCCCAAGGGACAGAGATATTCCAATGATTCTATTACATCGGGTTCTTTGGTGAACAGTAAATCTAACCTTGCTGGTGTGTCCTCACCTCGAAACCGTGTCTCTTCTTTGACCCATTGCGTCATCACATTATTCATTACTGTATTATATTTAATAACATAGTGCCCCACGAATCCTCACCGCCTCCCGAGTACCATTCCTCCCAGTTCACCTCTTTACAATTAAAGTCACCCACCAAAATTATATTATTGCTTTTCTCAATTATTTTTTGCAAGTAGCTAGCCATATCTGACAACATCTCATGGTATTCGTCATCCTTCCATGCTCTCGTCTTTGGGGGAACATACACTACCGCCATATCTCTCTTAACATTCTCTCCAGTTTCTAATTTCATATATATCACTTCAGCCCTGCCTTCTCCCATTTCCACAGTATCTACATTTATGTTGTTCACTGCTATCATCACTCCTCCTCCCTTTTTTTCTTTTCTGTCTTTTCTCCACAGTTTGTATTTACCATCTCCCAAATGAACATCAATATCTTCTCTTAATTTGGTCTCTACAAAGCACATGACATCAGGTTCATGCTTTCTCAAAAAATCATTAATTTCGATCCTTGTCGATATGAAACCATCAACATTAGTATATATCACCTTCAAATTATTTTTGACATTATTAATACCCTCTTCTCTCCTACTCTCCGTCCGTACCACTTCCTCAACTTCTGATCTTTCACAACCATCCCCCTTAGTTTCCTTCACTTCTATTTCCTTAAATACCATTTTCTTACTTTCATATCCAATACTCTCCAAAAAAAAGTATTACATTCTTCCTCTGTCCTCTTATCATTTTTTTCCTTTACTTCTTCCTTTAATGATTTTAAAACTTCTCTTTCTTCTTCATTCAGATCTTTTCTTATTATAATATTTTCCATCCCCGCCTCTTTGCTTAATTTCCAGGTCACTTTAAGTATCTCATTTATTACACTTTCTGATGTAAACTTGACTCTCATTGGTCTTGTTTCCCCTTTCTTGTAAGGCCCTATCCTCCTTACTTCCTCAATTTCTTTTACCCACTTGTCTCCTTCGGGGTCAATCTTGCCTAATATTCCTCTCACCATGTTCGTGTCTCTCTCGAGTCTTACGAACCTAACCTTTTCTTCCTCTTCCCTGTTTCCAAATACTACCACACATCTGTTCCTTTCTACAGTTTCTCTCACTATTTTCTCTTTTTTCTTTAGTATTTTCACTACATTTTCTTCCATTTCTTTCTTGTTCATTTCCCTTTCTTCCTTGATTATCTCTCTTAAGCTGGCCACTTCTTTCTGTTCTTCTTCTACGTGTGCCCACTTTGTCTTATGTTCTTCTAATACATTACTCACCTTCTCCGTTTTATTAGTACTCTCTTCTAGTTTCCTCCTCAGTTCAACATTTTCCTGCTTCAAATTCCTAATCTCTTCATTGGCTGTTTCATTGGACTGGATCAGACTCTGTATGGTGGTTTCCATATTTACTGACACATCCTTTATCACTAGATTCTCTACTTTCTTTTCGAGTTCACTAATCCTCATAATTAATGTTTTAACCAGGTCCATGACATTGGTATTAGCATCAAATCTTTGAAATTCCAGTCTCTCATTGTTTATATTTTTGGCCATGTTTGATTTTGGTTAAATACCAAAACAGCTGTTACCGAAAAAAAACTACAAACATTCATGTACAATCAAGTCAATAAATCTTTACATTTTTGGTAGTCTATTAACTTTCATTATTTTGAATTTAAAGCAAGACCTTAGGAGACAGGACAGACAAAATTCCTGAAACTACTCAAGGTTAACAGCGATGGCTGGGACGTCTGCTCTCTCCGGCTCCGTGTGTTTGTCTGTGTGTGTGTGTCTGTGTACTTACCTACTTACCTAATTGTATCATTACAGGAATGAGTCAAGCTTGTACTGTCCCGTGTCTTAAACCATTTTTATTGTAAATATCCTTAAATTTATGAATTGTTTTGGCACACACTACGGTAGTTCATTTGGTAGTGCATTCCACTGATCAGTTGCCCTGTTTGGGAAACTAAATTTCCTTATGTCTTTATTACCTCTCTTTTTATGCATTTTTTTGCAGTGTCCTCTTGCTGATGCATCCCCTCAGGTTGTGTAATCATTTATGTCCATTTTCTCCTTCCCTGATATGCATTTATATAGCATAATCATGTCTCCTCCTGTAGTGTAGGTAGATTCAGTTTTTCTAGTCTTCATAGCTTAGATCCTTTGAGCTGGTGCCCATCTTGTAGCAGCCTTTTGAACTTTTTCGATCTTATCTGTGTGTTTTTTGAGATGAGGACTCCAGACTACTGGTCTGATGAATGATGTTATTGTCTTTCTTAGCAATCCCAAACGGTATTGAGGCGTCTGTCAATAGATAGATAGATAGTATACATGTTCCATACCTTGTCACTGATGTGGTCAGCCAGAGATAGGCTGTTATTGATAATCACACCTAGGTCCTTCTCTTTTTCTGATGTGTGTAGGGTTTTACTTCCTAACTTATAATCCCAATCAGGTCTTTTTCCACTTTTACCAAACTTAATTACATGACACTTGTCCACATTGAATTCCATTTGCCATGTATTGTTCCATTCATGAAGTTTGTTTAATTCTTCTTGTAGGTCTTTACAGGAGTCTGTTAGTAATTCTTTGTATTTTTGCGTCATGAGCAAACATATTTAGATAGCTTTCATTTTCATTGTTACCGCCTATATCATTTTAATCAATCAATCATTTCCTGTGGCACCCCATGGGATGCATAGGGCCTTGATGAACTCTCTCCACCAATATTTGTCTCATGCCATCTCCTTCAGGTCCCACCAACACTCCTCTCCCGCTTCTCATTTCATTGTCCTGTATCATTTATGTACGCTAATAACATAACTGGTGCCAGCACTGAGCCCTGTGGAACTCTGCTAGTCACTTTCCTCCATGGTGAGTAATTTCCCCTTAGTACTGTTCTCATTTCTCTTTTTTTTTTTTTTTTTTTTTTAGAAAATCTTGCATCCAGCAATACAGTTTGCCTCAGATTCCTCCTTGATGGCACAGTTTCCATAAAAGTCTTTGGTGCGGTACTCTGTCAAATGCTTTCTTGAAATCTAAATAGATACTGTCCACCCATCCTTCTCTTCTCTGTAATGTTTCTGTTCCTCTATCATAGTAGCTCAACAAATTAGTAACACATGATTTTCCCTCTCTGAAACCAAACTGTCTTTCTGTTATCATATTGTGTTCTTCTAGATGGTTTACCCAAACTTTTTTTATCAGCTTTTCTAATACCTTGCTTACAACACTGGTTAGTGATACTGGTTGGTAGTTGAGTGGATTTTGTCTATTCCGTTTCTTGAATAAGGGAGCAATGTTTGCTTTCTTCCAAATATCAGGTAGTTTACCTTGTTCCAAGTATTCCATGAAAATTAAAGATAATGGTTTACTTAACTCCTTTGCACACTCATGTAGCACCCAATATGAAACTTCATCAGGACCATTTGCTTTTCTTTTGTCTAATTTACTTAACTCCTCCTGTATTTCTTTTTCTGATATTTGTATATCTGGTAGTGTGTGTGTGTGTATGTGTCAGAATTATAATACATACAATACTGAAACTAACCTGTGGGTAACATGCATCCTTTGTTGACTCTTCAGTATTATATAATCAGAGCTGCAGGAATTTATATCTTAAGAATGTTTACTACCAGTTATCACTGTAAGCATGTTGGAGCCTTTATAAATGAATCACATAAACGACCAATATCACTGTGATTTTAGGTTACTTTCATATGATGTACAGTACACATTTCCTAAGATGTTCTCTAAAATGTGCAGATTAATGGCTTTTTGGTCTTTTCCTCACCAGCATTAGGGGAATTCAGCCAGTATATAGAATTTTAACTGAGTTCAGTGTAATACAGCTCATTTTTCTCTCTGTCTGCGCTTTGCTGAGAAATTACTGAGCCTAGAGTTCCCTCGTATATGCACCCTGCACAAGGGGGTGGAAGTGTTCCTAGCTTCAGGGGCACTTGTGGTACCAACGTAGCCTCGCATTGTGCCACCTCAACACACTGCTGTGTACATACCTTCCATGTGACTCAGTGTTCTATATTAACCCTTTAACCGCGGGCATTGTTTTGACCCGACTGCCCCCCCCCCCATGGGGGTTCCAGCCAAAATGTAAACAAACTTTAAACCTTTATAACTCTGCACAGAATAAAGCTAGAGCAAAAAATAAGATACCATTAGAAAGTACTAACCTTCAGCTTTGCAATGATGTAGGTTTCATGATTTCATTGACTATCATTGGACGGGCAGTGCCATTAGAAGTGAGCGATCTAAAATCACTATTTTTCGCCCAACACACCATTACCAAATAACAACCACACTCTGATAATAATACTATAGACATATATGAACACTGCACATACGATAAACACCCACTCTGTGTTCACTGAGACAAGTAAAAGGCATTGTAATTGCCCGCACTTCACTGCCACATCAGCTCCATTGTCACTTACAAAGCTGGACATATACTGATGCGTGTTTGGGCAGGGGTGGGGGGGGAGGTGGGGGTCGGGTGGAGTGAAAGAACTTAATAGCTACTCTCCCTTGAAACAATTGGCGCGCAGAAAAAACGCACGGTATTCAAAATATTCACAAACATTTCAGAATGACACCCGTGGTTTGGTCCAGTTTTTGCCATGTCATTCTGGAATGACAACCGCGGTTAAGGGGTTAATTTAACCCCCATAGGATGCTGATGCCCTTTTTTATTGCTGTCACCTGATGGTTTTACTCAGCTCAGGAGGGACTTTCAGACTGGAGAAGTAAGAATTGTCATTAGTACATTAAGTAGTAGAGTTCAGTAAGATCCCTGTACATAATATTCTCAATGGCAACAAGAATATACTGAATAGACTTCATTGGACTGAAAGGCTGAACACATTTCCTAAGTCAGTAACATTGCATTATATATTTATAATGTTATCATGTAAAATAACTGCAGTACCGTAGAACTGTGTACAGTACCGTACATATATAATTATGTAGTCTTCTAGGTTTATTCTCTTAGCATACATTGAGTCTTATGCTAGCTGCCTAACACATCTCAGGTGGAACTAGATTCTAGTAGTTTTCATAGAACTAAGGGCTGTGTAGTATTTTTGGTGGTGCAGGAGACTTTGTAGCACATTTTCCCCAGAAATTGATGCGTATTACACATTTTTATCCTCATGTGTCGTACTGAGGCATATCATGTCAGTACGAAAAATGTATTACTGGTCATACATGAAAGAGAATACTAGTGAGTAATATGCAAAATACCGGGTAAATCACTAAGTAAAGATGTTAAAGTGTCCAATCGCTCCTAGACTACAGCCCTAAATTTTCCACCATTTCGAACTCATGTTGCCTCCATCACTGTGAACTCAAGTTGTGGCACTAATCCTTAATTGCACTTATTTGCATAGATGCTGATGCAGAATCCTGATGCTGCTTTTATCACTACTGACCCATAATCATGCTGCTTTGTAAATTGTATCACATCATCTCTTATTGTTTATAAAGGCTCCAACATGCTTTCACTTATTGGCCTTGGTCACTTAATGGCAGCACTTCTGTATCCCTGAGGTCACACTTTATTATCTCATCCCAAATCTTTTTTGGTCTGCCTCTCACAACCCTACCCATGACGTTTACACATATGGTGATGCTTGTGGTAATGCTTCTCCTTCAGGTACCTACATGCTGTACTGTCAGGAACAAAAGGTCACATGGTACAGCATATCTCCTCTTCTACTTGTCACTTCCATTTGGTGGCTAATATTCTTAAACTGAGATGTTTTGTATGCTGCTCTTCCTGTATATGATTATTTTTTATTTGCATCCAGGAGAAAAATAACAGAGGTCCCTACATGTGAAGTGGATTAGTGGGTGAACTTTTGTATCTAACTGTACCTGTTACAGTTTTCTCATTCAGCCTTCTTGTACATATTGCCAGCATTACTCATATTTGTTGTGAATACCCCTCATTTCCCCTACTAAGTTACTTACTACGGCAAGTTATGGCATAACTTCCATCTTGAAACTCATGACATGACCTGCCTGTCATACCACATTCCATTTTCTTACTACATCGGGTCATTGCACGGGACGACCCTGCAGAGGTGGTTGCTTGCAAGTAGTTGATGGGTCTGCTCAGCCAGACAGACCAGGTCAGTCAGCAACAGCAGCTACAGTTAGTCCTCATGTTAAGTCTCAAATATGTACCAGCAAGATGTTAGTTTAAATGAATGCTTTAAGTGAGACATACCTGTGGTTCATGACTGAAGGGTTAGAAGCACAAAACATTTCTGACTTCAAAACACCGTAAAGGGAAGAAAAGATATGAATTCATCAGCAGCTTAATAATGAAACTACTTTAAGTGAGGACTACTCCACTTTTACCCTTTAACCGCGGGCATTGTTTTGACCCGACTGCCCCCCACGGGGGTTCCAGCCAAAATGTAAACAAACTTTAAACCTTTATAACTCTGCACAGAATAAATCTAGAGTGAAAAATAAGGTACCATTAGAAAGTACGAACCTTCGGCTTTGCAATGATGTAGGTTTCATGATTTTGTTGACTGTCACTGGATGGGCAGTGCCATTAGAAGTGAGCGATCTAAAATCACTATTTTTCGCTCACACACCATTACCAAATGCCAGCCTCATTCTGATAATAATACTATAAACATATATGAACACTGCACATACGATAAACACCCACTCTGTGTTCAGTGAGGCAGGTAAAAGGCACTGTAATTGCCCGCACTTCACTGCCACATGAGCGCTATTGTCACTCACAAGGCTGGACAGATATTGATGCGTGTTTGGTCAGGGGTGGGGTGGGGGGCCCGGGGAGTGGGAGGTGGGGGCCCGGGGGGTGGGAGGAGGGAGGTGGGGGTCGGCTGGAGTGAAAGAACTTAATAGCTACTCTCCCTTGAAACAATTGGCGCGCGGAAAAAATGCGCAGTATTCAAAATATTCACAAACATTCCAGAATGACACCCGCGGTTTGGTCCAGTTTTTGCAGTGTCATTCTGGAATGACACCCGCGGTTAAGGGGTTAAGGGCCACCTATTAAAAGACATAGAATCAGGCAATACATGTATTACCACATTACTCTGCTGTATCCAAGGAGTGATCCTCTGTCAGATTAACTGTCATATATATTTACTGTTCTTCAACCTGCCCTTGGGTGGGAAAGGAGGTCCGGATGATGATGATGATGATGATATATTTATTGTGCGAATGCGTAATACTGTAAATTGAACCTTATTTTGTCAAGTAATTAAATTATTCTGATACAGATGATCATATGTTGATTTTTAAATTAATATATTGTTGTTAAGTTTGCTATAATACAGAAGTTTATTAGTAAATATTCATATGATTATGTTCATTATAGACATGTGGTGGCATAGTGATTTAACACCAGTAGTAGTAGTAGTTGTAGTTGTTCCCTAGGCAGTCTGGCCAAACAGCCCTGAGTCCCTTAGGAGGGCCAAGGCCGAGACCGGGCTTTCCCACAGAGCTCTCAAAGAGTGTATGTTGTGTTGATGGCGTAGGTGATTGTGTGCAGTGCACTCTTCCATAATGTGCTTAATAGTATTGGGTGCTGTGTTGCATCCTGGACAGGCATCAGCGATGGAGTCATCCAGCCTCTTTTGGTAGCTTAAGAGGGCTGGATGGTGCCCACATCTCAGCCTGGCCAGGTGGATCTTGTCCTCACGAGGGAGATAGGATTCAGAATGGTAGATGTCAAGAGGCTGTGCATGCAGCTGTGTGTTGTCTTTAAGTGACTGAATGGAGTGGTGAGTGATCTGTGTGTGGATATGCTTCTGGAAGCTGGTCTGAGGTGGACGAGGAGGGAGAGATGACAGTATTTGTGTATGGTATCATGTGC
Source organism: Coenobita brevimanus (assembly GCF_032717465.1). Classification (NCBI taxonomy): domain Eukaryota; kingdom Metazoa; phylum Arthropoda; class Malacostraca; order Decapoda; family Coenobitidae; genus Coenobita; species Coenobita brevimanus. The sequence goes on along the minus strand of NC_136998.1, from coordinate 37,152,685 downwards.
TGGGTGTTGTTTTGATGTTCCTTGGTGTGGGTGGATGTGCTGCCATGTACTGTAGTGGATGTTGTGGGTTTGTGGAGGCTGCAGCAAGAAACTGGGTGCCTCTCATGTCTAGGTGGTCCTTGACTTTGAGGACTTTGGTTTCTTGATGTAGGTGGTCTGTGGGTGTAGTAGCTGTGCAGCCTGTGATTATTTTTAGGGCTTTGTTCTGTATGGTCTGTAGAGTGTTGTAGTGTGTTTTGGTGTGGTTAGGAGCCCAGGCAGGGCTTGCATAATTCATCACTGAATATATGTATTGTTTGTATACTGTGGTGGTGGTTTCTTTGTTGTGTCCAAATGTTGTAAGGGCAAGGGACCTCAAGGCATTGAGTCTTGGTGTTATTTTATCTTTAATGTTTGTGATGTGTTGTTTAAATGACATTGATGTATTGTATGTTACACCAAGGATTTTGGGTGTGTGTGTGTGGTAGGGGAATGTTGTTTATGGTGAGGTGTGGGATGTGACTGTGTTCTGCTGTCCAGTTTGTGAGAAGAGTCACTGTAGATTTGGCTTGGGCTATTTTGAGCCTGTTTGTGGTGAACCATTCGTGTAGTGTGTTGAGGTAAGATTGGATGATGTGTGCAGCTGTGTATGCGTTTTGGTGCCTGCGTGTAAGTGTTATATCATCTGCATAAGAAGCTCTGTATATCTGTGGTGTGTGGGGTGAGTATGTTGTGCATGTATAGGTTAAAGAGTGTAGGGGACAAAACAGATCCTTGGGCGATGCCGTTTGTGAAGTTTCTGTTAGAAGACTGACCAGCAAATGGTACATGTGCACATCTGCCTGCTAAATAGTTTGCCAGCCATCTTTTTGTGTTATTGTGCATGTTTGTGTTGAGTATTTTGTTTGTGACGTTGTGGCGGGGGACGACATCAAAAGCTTTGCTGATGTCTAGTGTGATTAGGAGTGTTGAAATGACAGTCATATGCAAGTTCATTGATTTTAATCTGTAAGAGGCAACTGGATATTTTTTTTATCTGCAACACCTTGCCATCTACCCACACATGTTATGAACTACATTGGCCATGCCTTAGTTTCTGTATTTCACAAAAGACAATATGATCCAGACTTTATTTTTATCTGATGATTTTCACAACAATTATGAGGCAAGTAACCTTCATGTAAACTAACTTTAGTTTGAATAGTTTTGATCCTGTTCACAGACATGGGGTGTGTTTGGGTATTTTGGTCAGACAGAATCACGACTGTTTAATTCAGGTGAGGAAAACTAAAGCATTGCAGAGGGTAATTTATGCAATTTGGAACCCTTTGAGTAGCTACTAGAATTTCTCTCAGAAAATAAATGTCCTGTGGTAGCCTGAGAAAATATCTTAATGCATCTATAGAAGATGAAAGGGTTAAGATAATTATACATTAATTTTGGTATTAATGGGTCCAGTTATGTAGCATTATTCTGTGATTGGTTAAATTTTATAATGAACAGCCTGAAGATAAAGGTAATGTCTGCTAAGTTGATTAGCTGAATCCAGTACTCATGATCCTGTGATATAATTTTTGTACAGAAAATCCTCATTATATATGGGTTTTATTCTTATATGACAGTTTTTGTGATACCAACTCCAACGTATGGAAGTGAAGCTTGGACCTTGTTGGAGCAACAGAAGTCAAGAGTGAGAGCTGTGGAAATGATTTATTTGAGAGGAGCATGTGGAGTCACATGGAGAGATAGACTGACAAATGTGGAAGTGAAGGAGCATTGCGGTGTGGTTGTGGATGTGATAGGAAGTGTTAGGAGAAACACATTGAGGTGGTTTGGCCATGTGGAGAGGATGGAGAGTGAGAGACTGGCAAGGAGAGTGTATGTGAGTGAGGTGGAGGGGGGGAGAGGATGAGGTGGAGGGATGGAGTGGAGAGGTGTATGAGAGAGGGGGGTGTGACTGTGAGCTGGGAGCAGGTCAATGAAATGGCAGGGGACAGGGCAACATGGAGGTGATTTGTTTGTGGCGACCCCTAATGAGATTAAGGCGTCTGGCAATCGATAGATAGATTTTTTTCTATTTTCATTATTTCAATAGGGGAAAGATTTACCCCTATTTTGGATGATTTAGAGATTAATTTCCACTGTAAATGATCCCAAACCCCTGTATGTGGTTGAAGTCAAATACGAAATAAAATCCTCAATTTTATTTTTTTTTATTTTTTTTTATTTTTTTTTTTATTTTTTTATTTTTTTAAGGTGAAGCTTCCCCACTAATTTGAGGAGTTTCTGTCATAGAAAAGGCTGGAAAACCCGACAGGCGTGACTCCAACAGATGACAATACAGTAATACCATTTCTTCTGTATGCTACATACTGTAGTGCTGTCACCCTCCATAACTTTGTGATCCCATTATTTTATTATTTTAATTCCTCAAAGAATACATTTTTTACTTTCAGGCAGACACAATTTTGATGATATAAAAAATAGGGGGGGTTTCTGATTATTTTTTTGTGGTTCATTTGATTTTGACTCATTTTTTTCAGAATTGCCTTGTTTCCCTGTTTTTCGTGTCTCCTCCATCGCTCTATTTAACGTGGTAACCCATGCAGAGAAAAGAATCATTTTCACTGGAAAATGATGGTTAATATCAAATTAATTTGATAACAAAAAACCCAAATCTAACCACATCTAATTTAACCCAACTGGGTGCCTTTGCTGCTCAGACCCTCCTAAGCATTAATATAACCTCATCTGACCCAATCAAACCGCAAGGAAGAGAAGTGAGACAGTGAAGTTGGCAATTTTAAGCGTTAATCTAATTTCATCAAACTAAGGAAATGGTAGTCAAGGGGCAAAGGTTATTGCTATTGATGAGAGGAACCCAGAGAAAACCTAAAACTGTATACCCTGTGTTTGCCAGTTAGTATAAGAAATATAGCTCACCCTTATTATACAGTCACTATAGTGTACCTGTACAGTCATTTGCTTATGAGATCAACAAGAATTTAACTTTTTTTCTTATACAGTCATTGTGATGCCTGATGTCTTGTTACCAGTATGGAATCTTTTTCATGCTTACATGATTGCAACACATAATTCATTAAACGATTGGTTTCAGAAATGCATTGCAGTCGTAAAATGAGGGTGTACTGTACCCAACAAAGCATCACAGGATTAGCAAGTGGAAAAACAAGTGCATATCCAATAATGAAAGTAGTAGAATTAAATTAATTTCAGGAAAAGGTGTATATTGATTTTATTCCATTAAAACCAATAAACATTGTGCACCAAAATGTGTGGTGAGTGAAATATGGTATTCTTGCCAGCAAACTAGGAGAGTTCACCGTCTAACCAAATCTCTCAGTAGATAGTACCATAGTTTTACACTATTTTTTTTGTTTTTGCATAATATGTAAAGAGTTACTGTAGATATATTGGCACATGGCTTGTTTTCCTTAGATTGATCCTTTTCACAGGTGATCTGAAAGCATCAACCCAGGAAGGAAGGCATCATGAAGAAGGCTGCGTATCTTGGCTGAACTATGTCTGTCATTTTTGTCGGGAGATGCCGAATGGGAGAAGAGTCGTTGCCATGACACTTCCAAGAGGGGAACTTTGTGGATGGAGTGACACTGAAAAGGCGAGTGAAGTTTACACCCCTCAGCATTTACCTTGAGTGAGTGAGTGGGAATTGCAAGACAATGAATGATAATATTGATAATAATGACTTATGTATTTTTCTTTTTCTGGATCATAACTACTCCATGTATAATAGTGAGAATACAATTGATGATGATGATACTGATAATGATTTTTGTCAGCAGATGGAGGAGTGGATCCCATATCTCATCTTACCATTTTGTTCTGACTTCAAGATTCACTGGGATTTGATGGAACATCCTGACAGCCAGTACACTCGACTCTCCTTTTCCTGTACCCTGATTTCCCAGATGTCAGATTTGACGGACGTGGGCTAAGGCTGGACAATATTGTCAAATGCCGGACAAATGCCCATACAAGGGATTCTCACAAAAGTCAGGCCGTTATTCTCTTACATAAAACTATAAGCAGTCTGCTGCCCAACACAGTATAATGTTAGCAAGGTTTAGACTCGATAAAGTCCATTTGTAACACACACAAGAAGATATTTTCATACATGAAAAGCATAATGGCCACCATCTTGCTTCACCCCACCAGTTCCTTCTAACTTATGGCAATATCCCATTTGCCTTTTACCTTTCTCAGGTGTCACTATAAATAATTAATGGCATAACACAATAAAATTTAAGCAAGGCTTGGACACAATAAAAATCATCATCATCATCATCTGGACCTCCTTTCCCACCCTAGGGCAGGATGAGGAATAAATAAGTAATAAAAAAATATATTTTTTTTCTTACGGTCAAAGTCATTGGTATCCATTCCAACTCACTTAGCTCACCTGACTCAGTGCAACTAAATAATGAATCCTTTCTCAAATGCCACTATAAATAATTTATTGCATAACACATTAAAATTTAAGCACGGCTTGGACACAATAAAACTCATAAGTAATAAAAATATATCTATATTTTTTCTTAAGGACCGTCATTGATATCCATTCCGACTCACTTGGCTCACCCGACTCAGTGCGACTAAATACCGAATTGGCACTTTTCATTGGAAAATATTTTAATTATTTTTGCCACAGAGGCTCATACACATCTTTTCATTTTCATTCATTGCCAGACGCCATGTATCCCAAACGGGGTGGCCAAGGGCTTAGAGTTAATTGTTTTACAGGGAGGGGCACTAATCCTCCACCAACCCCACTTGACACGTAGGGATGCCAACAGCATCTGGTGTTCCCCGGCGGTCACCCATCCAAGTACTAACCAGACCCAACGTTGCTTAACTTCGCTGATACACACCTAATTATCTGAAATCCACTAAAAAATATTGTACTTAATATAACTTAAAAATTAGGTTTCAGAGCTAAAATGTCCAGTCATCAGCATGCCTGAACAGACTTCTATTTTATATAAAAATTTTTGAGTACAGTACCCTCGCGTCCAAGGCGTTTCGTGTCCAAGACGGAGACCATAAATCAGTCAGTACAGACGCCATGTATCCCAAACGGGGTGGTCAAGAGCTTAGAGTTAATTGTTTTACAGGGAGGGGCACTAATCCTCCACCAACCCCACTTGACACGTAGGGATGCCAACAGCATCTGGTGTTCCCAGGTGGTCACCCATCCAAGTACTAACCAGTTGCGTACGTCCAGTACGGAACCAACAGTTCATAACGGCCCAAATCCGAGGAGAATACAGCTATGACAGTCTCACCCGGTCCAACACGGTTCCTGCGCCTGGGAGAGTGACGTGGTTGAGATGTTATCCAATAAAATATTGGCATCTGGTCATGTGATGAGCAAGTGGGGCTTGCTTTTGTCTCTTACCAGAGCATCATGGACACATTTACCACGTGTTGCACTCAGCATTTGCTCCTAGGTTATTGCCTCTCCTTACATAACCATGCCTAGGAAACCATCTGCTGACCCCTTGAAGTGTGCTGCCATCTACCTCAGGATACTAAGCTGGAGATAATTCAGCTACAGGGCACTTTGATGATTTTGTGACAATATAAATTTTTCCCATGAGGTCATGTGTTGGTCCAAGATGTTTCTCTTCCTAGACGGGACCCTCAGGCAACAATATTACCATCTTGGACATGAGGGTACCGTACAAAAAAATTTACCTGCATTATAAATTGATATTTATACAAAACAAAATTCAGTCTAGGGGAGTTGTTAGGCTAGAGGCAAAACACTTCTGCTAACTTTAAGAAATTTTCACTTTGAATCATTTCGTTCGTTTCGTTTTTAAAGGCTCCAACGTGCTTGCATGTGTCGGCCTTGGTCACCTAATGGCAGCTATCCACACTGCACTATCCATTGCAGCCTCCCTGTTCAGTCCCTTAACCCTGAGATCACACTTAATGACCTCATCCCGTGTCTTTCTCGGTCTACCCCTCATAACCCCACCCCCAGTATTAACACTTCTCACCTTCCTCACCCAATTATCATCCCCCATCCTCTCCATATGTCCAAACCATCTCAATCTACCTCTCCTCATCACAACACCAATACACTCCAGTCCCATCCTACCTCTCAACTCTTCTATCGTAAACCCAGCCCCTCCAGGCCTTGGACGCAGGGACGCACTGCACATCCACCTAATCATTGTCATTTCTGTATGTTTGAGCCGGCGAATATCTTCCTCCTTCACTGCCCAGGTCTCACTACCATACAGCATTACACTCCTAACACATGCTGCATACAAAGACCCCTTAGCACGTAGGGAGAGTCCTCTCAATGTCAGGAGAGGCAAGAGCTCCCTGAACTTCTTCCAACCACTTCTCACCCTAGCCACAGAGCTAGCTCCAGCCCCACCTCCAGCACACAACATGTCTCCCAAATAACAAAACTCTTCCACACGCTCAAGAGATTCACCAGCAAGTTCAATCCTTTCACGTCTGACAATTTCCACCTGCTCACCCCGACACGCCGTACACATAAAATCAGCATTATCTCACAGTCAACCTCTGATACCACTACATCTCTTATGCACCCATTTATCACAAACACCGCACAAGATGGAATTACTTCCCACGCCCTTGTGGCAAACTGCACATGGCCACTCTCCCTCGTCTTTGGCAGTACCGCCACAAACCCTAGATATCATCATTTTTGTTTTATCTGCATTTACCCTTAAACCCTTGTGCCCCATACCATCTCTCCACATCCTAAACCTTTCCTCCGCCTCCCTTTTGTTCTCTGCAATCAACACCAAATCATCAGCATACAACTCCCACGGGAGTCCGTTTCTAAAGTCACGTGAAAGGGCTTCAAGTACCATGATAAACAACATGGGACTCAAGACTGATTTTTATTAATAATTAAATTAAGCACTACTTTTTGACTGGATTTCAGTTAATTAGGTGTGCAGACCTATATGGTGATAAAAATTTAAATATTTTTCAATTAAAATTGCCGATTCGGTCCAAGATTGAGACCACATTTGGTGATTGCGTATTTGTATCTCGGTCAGCTGATGAGTGGTTGGCTCACCTTGTGGTGTTCCATTTCTTTTTCATTTTCCTCTTTTTCCTCAGCTTTTTGATCTTCTTTTATCATATCCTCCACATTCTTGTCAACAACTGTCTAACCAACCATTCTTGGGGTTGTAGCTAGCAAAATACCGCTATTGTGTCTGTTATTATTACCGGTATTGTTATTGTGTCATTGTTGTTATATTATGTGATGTTTATGTTAGTTATGTTGGTATAGGTAGCCTGCATTCTGGAATGCTTTAGAATATCGGAATAATTGTCTGACAATATTGGAGAATTCGGACAAAATATGGTAAAAGTCCAGGGAATGGTATGTGGGGCCGGACTTTTGCGGTTCTCGGACTTTTACGGCTCCTCGACTGGTCTGCGCCCCCCCCCCCCCTTTAGTCCAGGAAATGGAGGGTTGAGTGTATATCAGAGTGGAAGAGGACAGAAGAAACCTTTATTCAGCAGTGCACTAACTTGGGCTGCTGCCACTGGTGATGGGCAGAATCGCAAGAGACGTATCAGTACTAAAGCCATCTGCATCCAGGTATCTCGCTGTGATGTTAAAGGTAAACTAGATTTCTTTTGCATGTTCATTGTAGATGCAGGCCTGGTCAATCAGCCCATACTCGAAGAATTTTGATACACACGGTATGTCACTAGTAAGGGTTTATACGGTACATCAGTTTACCACCCTAAGATACCAGTGCACTCACAAAGTCACTTCTCCCTCCACATGACATCACAACAGAAATACAATCATTTAAAATACGCACTGGTAACAAATCACCCGTAACAATCGCTAACACATACATTCCCCCCCAGTCGTCCCCTACAGTACCACACAATTACTCTCCACAGATACACCACATCACCAACATACCCAGCATCATCCTGGGTGGTGATTTCAACGCTAAGTCGTCAGCCTGGCATGTCAACAACCCTGACACAGACAGAGGGCTGCTACTACAATCCCAGACAGATCATCTTTTCATACTAAACAGTCTAGACCAACATACCCATATCCCACACCAAGCCCTCTTCCTCCCATCATCTCCAGACATCATCTTCTGCTCCCCAAACCTCGCTCCAACTACATCATGGAGAGTGGTCAAAACCCTAGGTTCTGATCACCTCTCAATCATCATCACTACCAAAACCAGAATCACCCCAGCTGGCCACAAACACACATACACTAATTATAAGAGAGCCAACTGGGAGGCCTTTGTAACTGAAACAGAACAACATTTCGAAACACTAAACAGTACACCCATCACAAACATCAACACCACTGTGCACACTTTCAATACAATCATACAAAATGCAGACAAAAGACACATCCCTAGAGTCAACAGAAAGAGAGACAACCCCAACTTCACACCAGAAATTCAAGGCCTCATCAGACAACAGGACACACTGCAACACTCCCCAACACCCCATACACAAGACACCATACAACAAATACAAGAACCCAACACTTAAATAAACAGTAAAATATCAGAACAGCAAACACTAAACTGGAAAAATTACCTCCAAACACTTGACCACAAAACAAACATCAGCAAACTCTACAAAACACTAAACAGCATCACACTTTCCAACAGCAACACCACACAATCATACACTCCCAGCACAACAACAGACACCATACCCTCAAACAAACAACAAGCAAACGCTCTCATCAATCACTTTTCACAAGTCAGCCATCTAACCCCCCATCCGGAAGACCGACGTATCATCAGACGTAAGAGACAGTTCTCCACAGACCCAGACTACGCACCTTTCACTTACAACCAGATGAAGCACATCATTAACAACCTCAAGCACTCATCTGCCTGTGAACCAGACAACATAAGCAACATTCACCTTAAACACCTAGGACCACAAGGCATACAAGCACTCACCAACATATCAAACTACAGCTACTCACACAACATAATACCCAACATCTGGAAGCATGGCAATATCATCACTATCCCTAAACCCAACAAAGACCCCACATTACCCTCCTCACATCACCCCATCATGCTCCTCTGCACCCCCTCTAAAGTCACTGAATGACTGATACAACAACTAGTCACACCTCACATTCCCCTAGCCCAGTCACAACATGGCTTTAGGCCACTACACTCCACAAACACCCTTCTTACAGACCTTACACAGAGAGTTTTCGATGGCATGAATTCAGCAAGGCCACCACACAGAACACTCTTAGTCACACTAGACATTAGCAAAGCTTTTGATGCCATCCCCTGCCACAACCTCACAAACAAAATACTCAACACAAACATGCACAATAACACAAAAAGATGGCTGGCAAACTACTTAGCAGGCAGATGTGCACACGTAACATTTGCCAGTCAGTCTTCTAACATCAGAAACTTCACAAACGGTGTCCCCCAAGGATCTGTTTTGTCCCCTACACTCTTTAATCTATACATGCACAATGTACCCACACCCCACACCACAGATACACATAGCTTCCTATGCAGATGATATAATACTTACATGTACGCACCAAAATGCAAACATAGCTGCACACATCATTCAACCTTACCTCAACACACTACACGAATGGTTCACCACAAACAGGCTCAAAATAGCCCCAACCAAATCTACAGTGACTCTTCTCACAAACTGGACAGCAGAACACAGTCACATCCCACACCTCACCATAAACAACACTCCCCTACCACACACACACACACACACACCCAAAATCCTTGGTGTAACATACAATACATCAGTGTCATTTAAACAACACATCACAAACATTAAAAATAAAATAACACCAAGACTCAGTGCTTTGAGGTCACTTGCCCATACAACATTCGGACACAACAAAGAAACCACCACTACAGTGTACAAACAATACATACGTTCAGTGATGAATTATGCAAGCCCTGCCTGGGCTTCTAACCTGACCAAAACACACTACAACACTCTACAGACCATACAGAACAAGGCCCTAAAAATAATCACAGGCTGCACAGCTACTACACCCACAGACCACCTACATCAAGAGGCACCCAGTTTCTTGCTGCAGCCTCCACAAACCCACAACATCCACTACAGTACATGGCAGCACATCCACCCACACCAAGGAACATCAAAACAACACCCAGCACACGATACCATACACAAATACTGTCATCTCTCCCCCCTCGCTTCAGACCAGCTTCCAGAAGCATATCCACACTCAGATCACTCGCCGCTCCATTCAGTCACTTAAAGACAACACACAGCTTCGTGCACAGCCTCCAGACATCCACCCTTCTGAATCCTATCTTCCTCTTGAGGACAGGGTCCACCTGGCCAGGCTGAGATGTGGACACCATCCAGCCCTCTTAAGCTACCAGAAGGAGCTGGATGACTCCGTCGCTGATGCCTGTCCGGGATGCAACACAGCACCCCATACTATTAAGCACGTTATGGAAGACGCATTGCACACAATCACCTATGCCAACAACACAACATACACTCTTTGAGAGCTCTGTGGGAAAGCCCAGTCTCGGCCATGGCCTTCCCAAGGGACTCGGGGCTGTTCGGCCAGACTGCCTAGGGAACAACTACTACTACCATCCTAAGAATTTTCAGGTGTAAGGTTCTTCACTAATTTAGCAAAGGCTCATACGATCCCACATGTCTAGTGTTTCTGTATGTGTTAGAATTAAGGTATATAATTTTTCTTGGTGGTACAGGAGTTTTTGTGGCATCTCTTTTTTAGTGATTTACTGTTTGCATACTATGTGCTAAAATTTTTCATGCATGATTTTTATACTGTCTTAATATTGTATCAGCATAATCTGCATTAGTATCATCATCATTATCACCCTTGTCTCTTTTCTTGCCCTTGGATGGGGGGTGAAGTAGGGTGTAGAGTAAAAAAAAAATGAAGGAGAAAATAACTAAGTCTTCCCAGTTGAGTGGGCCACAGTCACAGTTCAAGCCCTTGACGTCAGTAATATCAATTAACATACTGTATTAGTATTTGCAACCCCAGGTTCATTTGAATATGAACCCTTTCTCTACAGTCTACCATCCTCTACAGTATTTGGGAATATGGAGGAAATTGAGGAATGTTTGTTTAACCAGGCAAGGTAGCCACCTGATTTTTTCATTGCATAAAAGAGGATATTGAGATGTAATCTAATCTAATGTAAAAATAACACCATGTTTCCACCCAAAGAATTCCTTTATTGGGATTGGCCATGGTACAGCTGATATTTTCAGTGTACTGGAAGCTAAACCAAGAGCCAAAACCAACTAATTGCTTCCCAACAATTGCTGGAAGCTGTTGGGGAAAAAACACAAATTTGAGGTATGTAATACCGTACGATTTGTAACAATTTTAGAGTCTCTGCGTGGATTTTGACTTATGTACAGTCACTTGGATGAAAGATCTTATGTAGGATAAATAACTAAGGAAGAGATCTTGCACAATCTCCAAAGACACTAGAATGTGACCCTGAGTAGCATAGGTGTTAGGATCATTAAAACTGTGTGTGTGAAAGTGTGGACAAGCTCTTAGTGTTTGACAGTTACATCTGAAGCATGAGACGATGAACAAATGTCTGACTATTCTGTATTGTTGCTGACTACACTCTAATTTTGGGTCCAGGCTGATCACATCAGTCAGTTATGGGTGTCCCTGAAATGTGATGATACAACATGTCTGACCTTTCTGTATCATTGCTGACTGAATTCTGTAAGGTGGAATGCAGGATGATCACATCTAACAACTAGAAAGCATTCAGAAAATGCATATCTTTCTCCAGTGTCAGTGTATTTCATGGTTTTGTATAGACCAACCTCCATGGAGCCTCATTGGGGGAGCTAATTAATTCAACAGTCATAGTCTGCCCTGTTAACCCCTCTGTGGCTGCTGGTGTCAAATGATGTTTTACCGTTGCTTGGCCGCTGGCTTCATTCGAGCACAGCTTATAAAAAACAGCAAAAATTTTGGGGAAGTGAATGATCATTTTGAACGTCTTGAGACTGGCCTACACCACCCTCCCATACACCCCATCAAGCAGTTCAGAGCCTGCTGCCATGATGAGTGGATTTTCTATTGTATATAGGCATAAACAAAAAAGACACGATAATAAGAGAAAAGTTCAGTAAGACCTCACTATAACGGACTAGTTGGGGCCCAAGCCATTCCGATAATAGCGACATCTGGTCTTCTCCCTGCTAACCCGGACTTTTTTCGGTATATCAGACCTTAGTTCACATCATACCAATGGTTTTTAAACTGTTTTCGTTACCATTGCAGTACTGTACTGTATTATACCTTCACTACAATAATCAAATGGTATAATATATATCATAATCCCATACTGTTCACTGATAGATATGTCTTTAATTTACCTTATTGTGGTGAACATGGCTGAAGTGGTCAGGCAGTCTGGACTGCTTCTGGTTTAATCAAACTTTTTCCGGTATATTGGAACTTAGTCCAGTAGCTCCTCGATTCTGATAAAAGCAAATTCTGGTCTACTGAAGTCCATTATATCAAGGTGGGGGGGGGGGGACACAATCTGGCTGCACTATGGGGTGGTACTACTACTTTGCAGCCAGGTTGTATTAGGAAGAATACTGCCACCGTATTCCCCGCGTGTCGTAAAAGGCAACTACGAGAGGCAGGGTGAGGGGACTAGAGACCCCCTCCTCTGTTTTTTAGTTCCTAAAAAGGGACAGGCCAGAGAAAGGGATGGGGGATTGAGTTATCCCCGTACCCTGAAGATTGGGTCTATGAATGTTCGTGGATGTAGTACGATTGAGGCTAAAAGGGAGGAGATTGGGAGAATGTTTGTGAGAAGAACGCTGGATGTGTTAGCTTTGAATGAAACGAAGATGAAAGGGAAAGGTGAGTCTAAGTTTGGAAGTGTGAATGGAAGATTGTCAGGTGTTGATAGAGGAAGGGCGAGAGAAGGTATGGCCTTGTTAGTGAGTCCGGAAGTACAGCAGTGTGTGATTGAATGGAAGGAGATGTCATCAAGACTGATGTGGGTGAAAGCAAAATTTGAACGTGAGTTGCGGGTGTTTGTGAGTGCATATGGGCCTGGTAGTGAAAGGGATGAAGAAGAGAAGGAGTCTTTCTGGAATGATGATGAGTGTCTGCAGAGTTTTGGAGCAAATGTGAATGTGGTAATGATGGGAGATCTGAATGCTAGAGTGGGAAATGTAGCAGTTGAAGGTGTAGTTGGTATGCATGGTGTGCCTGGAAGAAATGAAAATGGGGAACGAATGGTAGGGATGTGCGTTGAGCAAGAGATGGTGATTGGAAATACCTTGTTTGAGCAGAAAGATATTTATAAGTATACATGGGCGAGACAGTAGGGTGGAAGCATTGATGGACTGTGTGGTTGTGTCCAGGAATGTAATAGGAAGATTGTTGGATGTGAGAGTTTTGAGAGGGGAGGGTGGAGGTATGTCTGACCACTACCTGGTGGAGGGAAAGTTAAGAGTAGATAAGAGATGGGTGAGAGCTAGGAGAGTTAGGTGTGGCAGGGAGGTTTAGAAAGTGAGTGAGTTGGATAAACGAGAGAAAATGATAGAGTATCATGAGAAATTGAAAGATGGGTGGAACACAGTGAAAGATCAGGAAAATGGCAGTATGGAGAGGAATGGCAGTTGTTTAAGAGTGCTGTGGTGGGGCATGCAGAAGAGGTGTGTGGTGTTAGACGAGTGGGTGGTGGTGTAAGAAAAGGAAATGAATGGTGGTGCGAGGAAGTAAGTATGGCTGTGTGTGTGTGTGTGTGTGTGTGTGTGTGTGTGTGTGTGTGTGTGTGACAGAGAAAGAGGGTGAGAGAGAGGAGAAAGTATGAACCCAAGGAGCAGGAGGAGGAGGGTGGTGTGAGAGGCAAGAGACCAAGGAAAGAGAAGCAGAGGGAAGGAGGAGGAAGAAAGGAGGAAAGGAAGAGATAAAAAGGAGAGAAGAGGGAGACAGAGAGGGAGGAGGGAAGATGAGGAGAAAAGAGAAAAGTGGGAGAGAAGGACTGAGGGAGGGAGGGGGAGAAAATGGAGTGAAGGGAGAGGGAGATAAGAAGGTGTGAGACGAGTGGGTGGTGGTGTAAGAAAAGGAAGTGAATGGTGGTGCGAGTAAGTATGGCTGTGGCTGAGAAGAGACATTCATATGAAGTTTGGCTGCAGAGGAAGGATGAGATGTCATATGAGAGGTATAAGGAAAGGAGAAATAGGGTGAGAAGGGCTGTGCGTGATGCTAAAGTTGCAGCAGATGAGAGGTGGGATAGGCGGTTGACTGAGAATTTTCAGCAGAATAAGAAAATGTTTTGGAAGGAGGTGAAAAGGGTGTGAAAGGGAGAGTCTGGGAAGGAAGAGTGAGTAAAAGCAGAAGATGGAAGGATGTTAATTGAGATGGATGCAGTAAGGAAGAGATGGGCAGAGTATTATGAAAGATTGTTAAATGTAGTGGAGGAAAGGGAAGCTGAGATTGTGGTGGATGAAAGGGTGCATGGAATATATGTGTTGGGAGAGTTGAATGATTCTTTGATCATGAAGGAGGCAGTGCAGGAGGCAGTAAAGGAGATGAAAAAAGGGAAAGCTGCAGGTATGGATGGGTGTGCTGTGGAATGCCTGAAAGGTGGTGGAGTGACTATTGTTGACTAGTTAGTAAGATTGCTGAATGTGTGCTTTGTGAAAGGTATGGTGCCAGTTGACTGGGCAAGTGCTTGTGTGGTACTGTTGTATAAAGGTAAGGGTGATAAGTATGAATGTACTAGCTTTTGGGGGTATAAATCTGCTGAGTGTTGTAGGTAAGATGTATGGTTAAGTGTTAATTAAGAGAGTTAGAGAGGGTACAGAGGGAGTGATTTGTGATGAGCAGTGTGGCTTTAGGAGAGGGAGGGGATGCGTGGATCAGGTGTTTGCTGGGAGACAGGTGTGTGAAAAGTATTTAGCGAAAGGTAAGGATGTGTTTTGGGCATTCATGGATTTAGAGAAAGCGTATGATAGCATTGATAGGGGGGCTTTGTGGACTGTTTTAAGATTGTATGGACTTGATGGTAGGTTACTAAAAGGAGTGAAAAGTTTTTATGTAAATAGTAGAGCCTGTGTAAGAGTGAGAAATACTGCAAGTGATTGGTTTCCCATGAGAGTGGGGCTGCGGCAGGAATGTGTGATGTCGCCATGGTTGTTTAATATGTATATGAATGGTGTTGTAAGGGAGGTGAATGCAGGAGTGCTAGGTGGAGGTCTGAGTCTGGTGAATGTTGTTGGTAGAGAGTGGAATCTGAAGCAGCTGCTGTTTACAGATGATACTGCACTGGTGGCTGATTCAGAGGAGAGATTGAGACAGTTGGTAGAGGAGTTTGGAAGGGTGTGTGAAAGGAGGAAATTGAAAATAAATGAGAATAAGAGTAAAGTGATGAAGTGTACGAGGTTGGTAGATGGTAGGAGGATGAATGTAGTTTTGAATGGTGAGTTGCTTGAGGAGGTAGAATGTTTTAAGTATTTAGGGTCACATGTTGCTATGGATGGAAGAATAGTTGCAGAAGTGAAGTTTAGTATGAATGAAGTAGGAAAGGTGCTGGGAGGAATGAAAAAGGTGTTTAGATGTTGTTTGCTTAGAGTGGATGCAAAGAGAAAGCTGTATGAGGGTGTTGTGGTACCGACTGCATTATATGGGGCTGAAACATGGAATATGGGTGTAGCAGAGAAGAAAAGTTTGAATGTAATGGAGATGAGGTGTCTGAGGAGTATGTGTGGAGTGACATGTATGGATCGAGTGAGAAATGATGAAGTGCGAAGGAGAACTGGAATTGTTTGGGAGATGGCCGATCGAGTTGAGCAGAGGGTGTTGCGATGGTTTGGGCATGTGGAGAGAATGGATAATGAGTGACTGGTGCAAAAGATAACTAGATCTGATGTAAGAGGTGTAAGGCTGAGAAGTCGACCACGCATAGGATGGATGGACGGTGTGAAGAGAGCGTTGGATGCGAGGGGGATGTCTGTTGAGCAAGGAAGAGTACCTGTGCGTGATAGAAATGAATGGAGAGAAATTGTGAATGACTAAGTGATGACGCAGCCTTGAGGGGATATCCTCCTGCATTTGTCTGATCAGCTGATCAGGTCAGGTGCAGGTAAGGGGATGGGTCTATTGTGATGTGGCAGAGGTAAACCAGCTCTACTGTCAGGCCCTGCTGTGGATGTCACTGATTGCACTGGGCAGTTGACTCTCGTGCAGTGAGGATCTGTCCCTTCTCCCCTTTGGGGCTAAGATGCGAATGAATGTATTTGAGTGGATGATTGAATTGGGAGTGTGTCGTCCTGTCTTGGATACCTCCCTTTTCTGGGAGGAAGCAGCCTAGGTATAATAGATAGATAGATAGATCTTTACCTGTTTGCTCAGGTCTCACACCTCATTTGTCAGTTCACCACCTGCAGCCATGACGAGTGAATGTACAATTTTTTCGTTCATGGCCATGCCTAAACACACATAGTTACACCCATTATCTAGACCCAGACAGAAAATATCATCTTTCTCCTCTCGCGAAACACACACAACCTACCTGTTTATGATTATAAATAAACACAGGCATAAACAAAAAAGGAAATATTTACAGTATATATATTTTTTTATCTTTACCTGTTTGCTAAGGATTGTTGTCCTGTTCTGAATAATTTTACATATTCTTTGCCTTTTACTAGCATAACAGGAAAGTTTTCCATGTTCACATGATGCTTTCATGGGTGGAAAGGCCTCCCTGCCTTCTCTGCTAATCATCTCGTGCGAGGTGTGAATGGCAGGTCATTTCGCATTTCAACTCTCACTGTCCAGCCTGTACACTGAAGGGAAGACATTTATCTCATTTAGGTCTCAAAACAGAAACACTTGCCTCCGTTTTCCAACAAACTCCACCACCCACACTACAAAAGTAAGTCAGTACTACCATAAACACAATAAACACTGAAAAATGCAAAATAAATTCATACTATATATATTTTTTAAAATTCAAACCTTGCATATTATGTACTGAAAAACTTCATAATACACATATTTAGTTATTTCAAACCTTTTCAGCACATTGACAATGTTTTTGGTTTAAAAAAAGAAATATATGAGATATTGCATCACTGCAGTACCTACTTGTGACAGGTATGAGCTGCCTAAATGTATGCAACTTCCACATTTGATTTCATGCCACAAGATGGGTCTAGGAAGCTAAAATTTGCACCAGAAGGTGCATTGGAACTTGCATTTCAATAGGGGGGGGGGGGATAAACAATTTTCAAAACTTCGAAAAATTACTGCTGGATGGGCCTGTGGGTCACGGAAATCTCCACATGTTAGTCCATGGAGGGGTTAAACAATCAAAAAGAAATCATGCATCCACTGACAGCTGTAAAATTCATGATTTACTCCTGCTTCTGGATCTGCCTCAAAATCTAAGCAACTTTTTGATGCAGTGCCCACATATCCACCAGATTTTGTTGATATCCAATAACAGCTTTTTGAGATAACAGTATAATGTCCACAGACAAACAGACACAGACAGACTTGGATGAATACATACCCTTCTCCAACTTTGTTGGCAGAAGTAATTACAGGTGTTCCATAAATTAATGACCCTGAGAAATTAGGGACTTACACCGTTATACACTCAGTTTTAGAGCAGTCAGTCCAGATTTTGACAGTAAATTTCCAGACTCCCAGTTTATTAGCTTTTTTATCTTCATTGAGCCAGGGAAAAAAGTAAAAAAAAAGAAAAATGAAAAACTTTACAGGGTGATCAAAAGAAGTTAATGATTATATGGACCTCCCCCCCCTAGTGTATTTAATGCAAAGTAACTTGCCTTACCATAGTTTACCATACCTTACCTTTCTGTCTTACCTTGGCCTTCTTACCCTACCCAGCTTTACATGGCTCAGACTTACCATACCTTACCCTGTCTGACTGACCTACCCAGCCCAACCTTACCTTACCTTACCCTACCTTGCCCTGCCCTACCCTACCCTATTGTACCCTACCCGTCCTTACCTTACCTGACCCAACCTTACCTTACCCTACCTTGCCCTGCCCTGCCCTACCCTATTGTACCCTACCCGTCCTTACCTTACCTGACCCAACCTTACCCTACCCCACCCTTCCCTTCCCTACTTTACCTGACCAGATCTTACCCTACTTCACCTTACCTTACCTAACTATTATATCCTACCCTGCTTAACATACCCTACTCTAACCTTCACTACATATCTTACTCCATCCAACCTTGCCTTACCCTACCCTTACCCTACCGTACCCTACCCTGCAGTAGGGCCTCGCTGCTAGCGATCTTAAGAGACTGATGAAACCTCGCTAGTCATGAAACCATAGTTTGGAGGCAAACTTTTTATACCGAAAAATAAAAATAGACTGGAACTTTTAGAAAGTTCAATTATTTTCTATTTTTGTCTACTTTTAGCCACTAAATAGTCACATTTTTATATACGTATAAACTCCCTGTAATGTTGTTTGCAGATGATACTGTGTTGTTGAGTGAAGACGAAGGGGAGCTGCAAGGCTTGGTGGAAGAGTTTGGGAGTGTGTGTAAGAAACAGAAACTAAAGGTGAATGTAGGGAAGAGTAAAGTGATGGTCTTTGAGAGAGGTGAAGTCAGTGAATGTACAGTGAAGTTGGATGGTGAGGAATTGGAAAATGTGAGTACGTTTAAGTACTTGGGTAGTGTAATGAGTAAGGATGGAGGTTTGGAGGGTGAAGTGCTTGAAAGGGTAGAGCAGGGAAGAAAGGTTGCTGGTTCTTTGAAAGCAGTGATAAGAAACAGGGAAGTGAGCATGGAAGTGAAAAAGTTACTACATGACAGTATTGTGATACCAACTCTAATGTATGGAAGTGAAGCTTGGACGTTGTTGGAAGGATACAAGTCAAGAGTGAGAGCAGTGGAAATGAGTTATTTAAGAGGAGCCTGTGGAGTCACATGGAGAGACAGGCTGATGAATGAGGATATAAAGGAGCGTTGTGGTGTGGATGTGGATGTGATAGGAAGCGTTATGAGGAACACACTGAGGTGGTTTGGCCATGTGGAGAGGATGGAGGGTGAAATACTGACGAAGAGAGTGTATGTGAGTGAGGTGGAGGGGGGAAGAGGGAGAGGGAGGCCGAGGATGAGATGGAGGGATGGGGTGGAGAGGTATATGAGAGAGGGGGGTGTGAGTTTGGAGCAGGGCAGTGAAATGGCGGGGGACAGGGCGACTTGGAGGCGATTTGTTTGTGGCCACCCCAAACAGGATTGAGGCGTCTGGCAATAGATAAATGGAGAACAAAAAGTAACCATTAAATGCTCAGAATGCAGTTTATTGAAAGAAAAAGTTGGGAGCTGGAAATGCACATGCTTACTGAGAGTAAGTGCCACCACCACCATCACCACCCTCCTCTCCACCATTGCCACCCTCTCGAACACCAGCCTTTCTCTATATCTCCTGTAGTATCTCATCATCACTTTCAAACCCTTCAAAGTCGTTAGGTTCAATGGGGCTGAATGGAGCAACATCATCTGGTCCATCATCTTCGTCGATTACGTTGATAGCTTGTCTCACAACTTCACGTTCTTCATTTTCTCTACAAAAATAGTGAAAACCAGCCACAGAATCCATGAGGCTAGCAAAAACAGTGAACAGTGGGGGTAGCCAGGTATAAAAAAAGGGCAAGTTCGCACTAGCGTAATGGTGGATAGAACAACAGTGAATCAAAACACGCCATATGACTCACTCGCTAGATTGCCATGGAGTTGCTAGTTTCAAGGATTTTGTCACTAGTTGTGAAGCTGAAGACAGTTTCTATCCTATCACTAGACTTGAAATCGCTAGTCAAAAAAACATTAGTTGCAAGGCCCTATTGTACCCTACTCTACCCTACCCTTCCCTACCCAATGCAACCTTACCCTGTCTTACCTTTCCTTACTTTACCACATCATACCCTGCTCGCCCTAACATACCCTACCCTGTCTAACCTTCCCTTCCATATCTTACCCAACCAACATTGTCATACCCTACCTTACCTTACCTTGCCTTTCTTTGCCTTATTCTATCCTACCCAGAGCTCATGTAAGTGATAACATTCTTGATCACTATGTTTTATGAGTTTTTCAGGAGATTAATTGAAACAGAAGTTTGATCAGAATGTTTAGAGGTCAGATGGACTTTATTTGACCAGAATTTTTAGAGGTTGGGTAGATTTCATTTGACAAGAATTTTTAGAGATTGGATAGATTTGACTACAATTTTTAGAGTTTAGACAGAATTCATTGTTTTATATTTTCCTTGTGTATTTATTATATGTACTTGTGCATTTCTTATTATTATTTGTATGTATTAGAGGGATGGGGTGGAGAGGTATATGAGAGAGGGGGGTGTGAGTTGGGAGCAGGGCAGTGAAATGGCAGGGGACAGGGTGACTTGGAGGCGATTTGTTTGTGGCCACCCCAAACGGGATTGAGGCGTCTGGCAATAGAGAGATAGATAAATTATGAGATCACATGGAATAAACTGCATATGTACATGTCATCAGTATGCTGTTAATGAGTAGTCAAGTTATACACATTCATACCTGAAAATGTGGAGCTTGCATGTGTGAGCAAGCTTGCTAATGTCATTATTATAGCTAAAAGAATTGTCCCATCTCACTTGCCTCATGTTATTGCATGCATCATACATACATCATCCAATCCTACATTGCCCCATGAGGAGCATAGGAGCCCGGGGCTAGGCAGTTGATCCCGACATTTAAGATGAGAGTGACTAGCCTCACTCATCCCTGAGTGGCATTACATGAGCAATCAACCCCAACCATCCCTTGGATATAAACCTTCACCGGCTCAATCCGATTGGAGCGCAATAATTACCCACTGAACCACCTGGCGCCAAAATTTGGTTATATGGTTACCACGCAGCGTAGTAAATGGTTTCGTAGTGTATAGGAAACCATTTGGCTTGTCACTCAGTGTAGAGTCACTCACAGGCCTTATGTTATTGCACACACTGAAATTTTGGATAACACCATTATACTTGCCTAATAGTAATGCAGCTTTGAAATTTTTATGAAACTGCCATTCCACTTGCCAAATATTAATGCACACTTTGACATTTTGAAGACTGCCATCTCACTTACCTGATGTTAATGCACACTTTAAAATTTTGAAGAAAATCACTTAGTGATACCCATAACTTTTCAGGAAGTTCTTAGACATTGTGTACTGTAGATGTGCATTGGCTTAATGATTTTTGAGAAAACTGAGTTTACTAGCATGTATTACTTTTTCATATGCTCTTCAGCAGTGTGTATATATCCATTGTAGCTCAGTAGTTTCAGAGATAACACAGTTTTGGTGGTTTTATTTCTTTTTTCAGCTGCATGGTGGCAAATTTTTAGAGAAGTGACATGTAACACCTTTTACCTCTTAAGCTTTCCATTGATTTACATAGATCCACTTATGCTTTTATAGTTTCCCTGAACAGTTTAGATGCTGTGCTCTACCACCCAACTACATGTCTAATAGTGTTCTCGCTGCCATGCTGTGCTCATTCGCTGTCAGTCATATTGCTAAAGAAAATATGCTAAGAAGTCATCTGTTGCCACCAGTTTATGATCTTTCATATGCTGTCAGTTCCATGTGACCATGTATCTTCTTGTACTAGGAGGCACTCACAAAATAACTTGTGATAATTTTTCTCTCGTAGTTATACTCGTTTCACATTAAACTGGCCTAAAATTGCCCTCCATCTTTCATGAGTGCTTAGTTTTAACATAAGATTAACACTAGAATATGGTTCTAGTGATGTTGAAAGGATGTCCAGCCTTAGTTTTTTTTTTTTTTTTTTTTTTTTTTTTTTTTTGTCATCAAGAAATAGGCATCCACAGTGCAGATGTGGGACATTCCTGAGTGAGCAGGGCTGTATATTAGGACTTTTTAGGCTACATTTGATCTTTTTGAAAATTAATGATACCACTGGAAGGCAATAATACTTATGACATTTTCAAAGTACAGTATTATGTCCCATGATTGGCCTAATAGCTAAGAAAAAAAAAAAAAAAGTCATTGCTCTCTTCTTGCCTAGTAAAAATGTTTTGAGCATTTTTTGGCTGTATTTGACTTTTGTGATAAAATTTTGGTACCAATAGAAGACAGTCGTTATGACATTTTGAAAATGGTAGAACCTCTCATGATTGGTTCCATACCTAAGAAGAAAAGGAAATTTTGGTGGTTCTCAAACAGGAAAATTACAAGAATTTTGCACATTTTAGCCTGGGTACTGTATAGTGTTCTCATCACTCACTCTGTTAATGCAGAAAGTTAGTATGTTTAAAGAATGTACAGCCATAGTGCTGTATTGTCCTTTTCTACACTAAGCTACGTGAAATAAGTTGCAAAATGATAAAAATCTTGGCCAAGTTAAGGTGAAGGGAATAAGTTATGTTCTTGCTAGAAGAACAAGAGACAAGAGAGAGTCTGTGCTCTATATCCCTTGTCCTTCCACCAAAAACTCAATAATAGTTTTGATTGTAAATTGATCATTAGTTTGTTTGAGAATCAACACACATGTACGGCCTCTCACGTCATACAGGGTGGTCCATGTATTACTCATCTTCGTTGCGGGGATGGCTTGATCATAAGTTTGTTTGAGAATCAGTACACATTTACAGCCTCTCATGTCATACAGGGCGGTCCATGTATTATCTTCGTTGAGGGGATGGCTAAGTGATCTATACCATGGTCTCCCCTGCATCATTCTCTGCTCCTATAACCCTTGTCATGATTAGTGTTATAATATCTGCATTTTCAAGTCCATTGATTGCATAATCCTTTTCATGCTTATAGTGTTGTAATATCTGTTTTCTATGTCCATTAATTGTATAACCCCATTTATGTTTAGTGGTAAAGTATTTGCTTTTTAATGTCCATTGATTGCATGGGTGATTATTAATTTAGTGAAGCAGCCAAATCATCTTTACTCCTCTCGTGACCAGACTGCTGTCCCCGAAAAATTAGACGAGTGTAATATATGGACCACCCTGTATTAATTACAAGCCAATATTGATTTGATTAATCTGAAAATAGTCATTTTATGGCCAACATTATCCTGTAGCTTAAGTGTTTTGATATATATCTTTTTTAAAGATAAAAAGAAGAAATTTGTAAATCAGAGCCATCATGGCTGTTACGAATGTCTACAGAATTATTCATAAAGTAATTAATTAATGCTTCACTCTTGTATCATTGGTACCAGTATCTAAGCATCACAATATTTTAGTAAGTCCAAGAATTTTCTTTTGGTAATATTGATTGGCAGCTTTCAAATCCAAGATGGCCACGGTTCTTTATTATTGGTATCTAAGAACCTCAGAAATTTTGTAAGTTGAATAATATTGTCAAAAAATTCACTTATGATAATACTAGTTGGCATTTCAAAATTTCATCTCAAAATTTCACTTTAAAAAAATGACCATAAAAATACTTGCTGGCAACTTTCAGTTGAAGTTAGCAGGGGAGTGAAAGATAAAAATGGTAGATTACTAGTGGAGAAGGGAGAAAAAGTGAGCAGATGGAGAGAACACTTTAAGGAATTGTTGAACGTAGAGGATGGAAGTAATGCGAGTGTAAGTGGCTGGGGAATGGCTGGGAGAAGGAGGGAGGTGAGAAGACAGGAAGAAATCAGTAGGATAGAAGTTGTGGAAGCAACGAAGAAAGTTAAATCGGGGAAAGCCCCAGGAATTGATGGAGTGTGTGGTGAAATGCTGAAGCATGGGGGAGAGATAGTAGTAGAATGGATGTGGAAGATGTGCAGATTGGCCTGGGAGGAAGGTAGAGTCCCGGAGGATTGGAAGTCAGGTATAATTATTCTCTTGTACAAAGGAAAAGGGGAAAAAGAAGTGTGTGGTAATCATAGGGGCATTTGTCTTCTTAGAACAATAGGAAAAGTGTATGGTAGGATACTTATTGACAGAGTTAGAGAAAGAACAGAGAAATTAGTTGGAGAAGAACAGGGAGGCTTTAGGAAGGGAAGAGGTTGTGTAGATCAGATATTCATTCTTAGATCTTTAGTGGAAAAGTTTCTAGAGAAGGAAAAGAAGTTGTATGCGGCTTTCATGAATTTGGAGAAAGCATATGACAGGGTGGTTAGACAAGGATTGTGGAAAGTGTTAAGAATATATGGAGTAGATGGGAAGTTGTTGAATGCTGTGAAGAGTATGTACGATGGTGCGAAGGCTGCAGTGCGTGTCGATGGTGAACTAAGTGAATTTTTCTCTCTGAAAGTTGGTTTGAAACAGGGATGTGTCATGTCTCCATGGTTGTTCAATCTGTACATGGATGGGGTAATAAAAGAGGTACAAGGTAGGGTAGTGGATGTTGGAGTGGCCCTGGTGAGAGAGGATAGTGTTTGGAAACTCCCTGTACTGTTGTTTGCAGATGATACTGTGTTGTTGAGTGAAGACGAAGGGGAGCTGCAAGGCTTGGTGGATGAGTTTGGGAGAGTGTGTAAGAAACAGAATCTAAAGGTGAATGTAGGGAAGAGTAAAGTGATGGTCTTTGAGAGGGGTGAAGTCAGTGAATGTACAGCGAGGTTGGATGGTGAGGAATTGGAAAATGTGAGTACGTTTAAGTACTTGGGTAGTGTGATGAGGAAGGATGGAGGTTTGGAGGGTGAAGTGCTTGAAAGGGTACAGCAAGGAAGAAAGGTTGCTGGTTCTTTGAAAGCAGTGATAAGAAACAGGGAAGTGAGCATGGAAGTGAAAAAGTTACTACAGTAGAAGTCCGATTTTTCGGCATCTGTGGGACCAGGCTAGTGCCGAAAAATCAAAATTGCCGAATTATCAAAAACCCTACCCACTCAATACCTTATATGTTTCGGTGATTGCTATAATCACTACTCATATCATTAAAAATGTGTTTGGAGAGAGTACTATATACTGTTTGATACTGTACAATACTGTAATGAATACAGTACTATACATGAATATGAAAAATAAAGAAATTAGTGAACATACTGTATATAAATGTAATGGTACAGTAGGCCTACAAGTTCACATGCACTTACCTAAACTTATAGTAGGTTCCTTATTTACATATGTACAATAGAAGGGGTTGATTGGAGTCTGCTACTGCTGGAAGAAGTCCCCAGCAGTAGAGGGTCCTCATGGAGAATTTCAAGACTGACGAAAAAAATCGGAAAATCTGCCGAACGATCAGAGATTTTCGTAAATGGGACTATTTCTCAAAACTGCCGAAATGTCAGATTTGCCGGGGAATTGGATGCCGAAGAATTGGACTTTTACTGTACATGACAGTATTGTGATACCAACTCTTAACGTACGGAAGTGAAGCTTGAACGTTGTTGGAAGGACACAAGTCAAGAGTGAGAGCAGTGGAAATGAGTTATTTAAGAGGAGCCTGTGGAGTCACATGGAGAGACAGGCTGATGAATGAGGATATAAAGGAGCGTTGTGGTGTGGATGTGGATGTGATAGGAAGCGTTATGAGGAACACACTGAGGTGGTTTGGCCATGTGGAGAGGATGGAGGGTGAAAGACTGACGAAGAGAGTGTATGTGAGTGAGGTGGAGGGGGGAAGAGGGAGGGGGAGGCCGAGGATGAGATGGAGGGATGGGGTGGAGAGGTATATGAGAGAGGGAGGTGTGAGATGGGAGCAGGGCAGTGAAATGGCGGGGGACAGGGCGACTTGGAGGCGATTTGTTTGTGGCCACCCCAAATGGGATTGAGATGTATGGCAATAGATAGATAGATAGAACTTTCAGTTCCAAGATGGCCATCCATGTGTGTTGATGTTGTGAGCCTGCTTGGTACAGTTCCAGACAAAAATACAGCTCCATATTTTTAGCCCGTGAATTATGAAACTTGTATGTAATATTTTGAAAGGTTTGTTATGCTTGAAGGTAACCTCACCTGATTTCCAGAAGTTGTTGTTCACTTCCTGGCTAATTATCGTTTATGAAGTCGATCATTGTTTATATCTGCAATTGTACACACACTCCCTCATGCCGTGTTTCTTTTGTGTGTCCTCTCCAAAACCCCCACTCCTTTGCCCTTCCTCTTTTGCCATGCTACTTGTAGTTATGGTGAGGGAGGAAGGGGAAAGGGGTGGGGAATTTTTGGAGGGTACTTATTATTTTATTAACACCTTTCGGTCGTTTCAGGTTGTCTCCGGACACTCTTCAGATTACAAAAGGCTTGATGCGAAACCTGGTTCCATTCGCCTTTTTTTTTTTTTTTTTTTTTTTTTTTTTTTTTCCCCCCCCCCTCAGTTTGGGGGATTCTGTGCCTGCAGAGTGGAAAAAAGCTGTAATTGTACCCCTGTACAAAAATAAAGGTGAGCGAAGTGAATGCAAGAATTATCGTGGCATAAGTTTATTGAGTGTGGTAGGGAAGCTATATGGAAGAATTATTATAGAGAAAGTAAGAGAGATCAGAAGTCCAAGTGAGTGATGAACAGGGTGGCTTTAAGAGTGGCAGAGAATGTGTGGATCAAATATTTGCTGTGAGACAGATAGTAAAGAAGGCTTGTGAGAAGAGCCATAAGGTGTTTATGGCATTCATGGATCTGGAAAAAGCATACAACAAAGTGGACAGAGAAGGATTGTGGAAAGTTTTGCGCATGTATGGTGTAGATGGTACGCTGCTAGGTGCCATGAATTCTTTTTATGATGGTAGTGAAGCATGTGGAAGGGTTAATGGGCATCTAAGTGAATGGTTCATGATCATTGTGGGCGTGCAACAAGGTTGTGTAATGTACCCATGGCTGTTCAATATATATATGGATGGGGTGATGAGAGAAGTATAAACATGAGTAATGCATGGTGATGGATGGAATATCTCAAATTCGTTGTATGCTGATGATGCAGTACTGCTTTGCAAGTACCAGACAAGAACTTGGTAGGCTAGTGCAGAGTTTTGTTGAGATCTGTGAGCATTGTGCCTTGAGAGTAAATGTAGAAAAGAGTAAAGTGATGGTTATTGAGAGAGATGCTGACTCCTAGTGTGATGTTACAGTGAATGGAGAGAGACTGGAATTGGTGAGAGAGTTCAAATACCTGGGTACAGGGATAGAAAAGAGAGGAAAATGTGCAAAAGAAGTGGAAAGTAGAGTGACACAAGGAAGAAAAGTAGCTGGTGCAGTGAAGGCCTTATTAAGAAACAGAGACCTGGGTGTTGCAGCTGCACAAGGCATACATGAAGGAATGTTAGTGCCAGCTTTAATATATGGATGTGAGACTATGGTGTGGCATGAAAATTAAAAGTCAGGAGTAAGAGCAGTGGAAATGGGACTGCTGAGGATTGTATGTGGAGTACAGAGGGTGGATAGGATATGAAATAATGTGATTCATAAAAGATGTGGATTGAGGAAGTCTGTGGACACCAGAATCAAAGAGAGTGTACTGAGATGGTGTAGTCATGTGGAGAGAATGGATAACAATAGAATGGTGAAAAAGGTATATACTGTATATATACATCTGAGTGAATTTGAAGGAGGGAGGAGGCAAGGTAGGCCAAGGAGAAGGTGGAGAGATATAGTGGGTGAGTGTGTGAGGAAGAGAGGTTTGGAAGTTGGTGAGACTAGGGAACTGACGAGATCAAGCTGGCTGGATGAATGTTGAGAAGTTCTTGATCAGGGATTTGGCACCCCTTTTTAACGTGGCAGTGTCCGGATTGGCTCTTTCGGATATGTTTATGGGAAGCTACAGAACATGGTGAATGTTTTTGATATATCCGATAGAGCCAGGATTCCGGGGGCTTGAATGATGAGTGAATGGAAGTGTGGCCCATCGGATTGGGCAGATTTGGGCTGTCTGGACATTGCTACTCCTTACCCTGCCATAGGGTGGGAAAGGAGGTCTGGATGATGATTTTATTTTTTTTTATGTAATTTTGTGTTTCATATTTTTTGAACTTTAGAAATATTTTTGGTTTGTAAATTCCAATTAGATAAAAGATTTGTAGGTTTCTAACTTGTTTCTGTAATACAGTACAATCTTTAAATATTTCAGTCTCTAGGGGTACGACAACCACCAGAGTCCTCAGGCATCACTCAGCAGGGGTACTACAACCACCAGAGTCCTCAGGCATCACTCAGCAAGGGTACAACAACCACTAGAGTCCATGGACATCACTTGACAGGGGAACGACCAGAACCAAAGTCCTCAGGCATCACTCAGCAGAGGCACAACCACCCGAGTCCTTGGGCATCACTCAACAGGGGTACAACGACCACCAGGTTCCTCAGGCATCACTGAGCAGGGGCACAGCCACTACAATCCTCTGGCATCACTTGGCAGGGGCAAGACCAGTTAATCACTCCGTAAGAGCATGACAGCATGGGCATGGGCACGATGACCCGAGACCTCCGGCAGGGACACGACTAAAGTCCATTATCACTCAACAGGGGAATGGCCAGAGTTTACCAGGATGGCAGGGTCAGCAGGAGGCACACAACACCTAAGAAGCAAAAGTGTATTAATTCAGATCTATCATCTTTTTATAGAAGTATATACGGTATATGTGAGCGGAGGGGTTGTGCCCCTCCCTATAAAACAACTAAAAGACGAACAGCCACCCCATACATCTGATTATAGATACATAGATATGGAAATTTACTGTTAATACTTCACTCAAGTCCTTAACATAAAAAGAACGCCGAGACTACAGTTTCCACAGCTCTTTCGTGACTATACTATTTACTTGAACTTTGTCTCTGAAGTCAATTCTCAATCTTGAAATCACAGTTGTAACAATAGATTAGCACTAGAACATGGAGCTAGTTTTGAGGAAATGCTGTGGAAAGAATTGTAGCATACGG
This sequence comes from Coenobita brevimanus, assembly GCF_032717465.1. Taxonomy (NCBI): domain Eukaryota; kingdom Metazoa; phylum Arthropoda; class Malacostraca; order Decapoda; family Coenobitidae; genus Coenobita; species Coenobita brevimanus. The sequence continues at coordinate 37,123,783 of NC_136998.1, read as the reverse complement.
TGTGTGAGGACAGGATTGAGAGAGAGAAAGACAGGGTTTGGGATGAGCTGGATGAAGTAGTGGAAGAAATGCCTAGGAGCTATATAGTGATCGTAATGGGCAATATGAATGGAAGAGCAGGCACTGGTCCTGAGGATGACATAGTGGATTGTAATGGAGTATCAGGAGAAAATGATAATGGAAAGCGACTAAAGGATATGTGTCAGGAGAGGAGGTTGTGCATTTGTAACTCATATTTCAAACACAAAGATGCACATAAATATACACAGTATAGAGGGAACGTGGATCGTAGTGAAAGAAGCCAGATTGATTACATGCTCATATAGAGGTTGATGCTGGGAATGGTTACCGTTACGAGGGCCGTGAGAGGACGATGTGGAGGTCTGTCAGATCATACGATCGTAGTATGCAAGATCAGGCTGAGATCAGGAGAGAGGAGAAGTCAGGGAGAAAGACTGAAAGTTGAGAAGCTGAATAACAAAGAAATGGCAGATGATTACAGGACCAAAGTAGAGGAGTTAGAATCAGTGAATTGGAATGAAATGGATCTGGACAGCCTGTGGAATGCATATAGGGATTGCTTAGTTAGAAATGCTAATGCGGTGTGTGATGTGGCAAGAGTAACAACAAAGAAGAAAGGTATGGCATGGTGGGATGATGAGGTTAAGAGAGCAGTGGAGGAAAAGGGGAAGAAGAGTCTAAAGTGGTTACAGGACATGGGTTCAGGTGAAATAAGAACTGAATATATTGAGAGCAAGAAGTAAGTAAAGAGACTAGTGAAGAGGAAAAAGGAGGTAAATTATGGTCTAGGAAGAATATTTTGAAAGCCTGATGAATGGGAATAGAGAGAGCACAGTGGCTGTAAACATGCTTGGTTTTGGGGGTGTGCAGAGAAGGAATGCAGTACCAGGAGACGTGACATTCACACAGGTGAGGAGTGCTGTGAAGCAGCTGGAAAATGGGAAAGCAGCTGGTGTTAATGAGGTGTATGCAGATATGATTAAATGTAGCGGAGAGTGGAGTGAAGTGCTTGTTGGAGGTATGTAAAAAGGCATGGATAAGTGAAACTGTACCAGCAGAGTGGAAAAAGGCTATGATTGTACCCCTGTATAAAAATGAATGTGAGTGAAGTGAGTGCAAGAATTATTGTGGCATAAGTTCATTGAGTGTGGTAGGGAAGGTGTATGGAAGAATCACTGTAGAGAAAGTAAGAGAGATCAGAAATCCTAGTGAGTGATGAACAGGGTGGCTTTAGGAGTGGCAGAGGATGTGTGGATCAAATATTTGCAGTGAGACAGATAGAAGAGAAGGCTTGTGAGAAGAACCACACGGTGTTTATGGCATTCATGGATCTAGGAAAAGCATACAGCAAAGTGGACAGAGAAGGATTGTGGAAGGTTTTGCACATGTATGGTGTAGATGGTTTGCTGCTAGGTGTCGTCAAGAATTTTTATATTGGTAGTGAAGTATGTGTAAGGGTTAATGGGCACCTGAGGGAATGGTTCACAATTGGTGTGGGCGTGCGACAAGGTTGTGTGATGTCCCCATGGTTGTTCAATATATATATGGATGGGGTGATGAGAGAAGTAAAAATACGAGTAATGGAGAGGGGGATGGCGTTGGTAATGAATGGTGATGGATGGAATATCTCAAATTTGTTGTGTGCCAATGATGCAGTACTGCTTGCAAATACCGGACAAGACCTCAGTAGGCTAGTGTGGAGTTTTGGTGATGTCTGTGAGCGTCATACTTTGAGAGTAAATGTAGAAAAGAGTAAAGTGATAGTGTTGAGAGAGAAGGTGACTCCCAGTGCAATGTTACAGTAAATAGAGAGAGACTGGAACTGGTTAGAGAGTTCAAATACCTGGGTACAGTGATAGAAAAGAGAGGAAAATGTGCAAAAGAAGTTGAAAGTAGAGACACAAGGAAGAAAAGTAGCTGGTGCAATGAAGGCCTTGATAAGAAAGAGGCTTGAATGTTGTAGCTGCACGAGGCTTACATGAAGGAGTGTTAGTGCCAACTTTAACATATGGATGTGAGACTGTGATGTGGCATGAAAATTAAAAGTCAAGAGTAAGGGCAGTGGAGATGGAACTGCTGAGGAATGAATGTGGAGTATAGGGGGTTGATAGGATACGAAATACTGTGATTCATGGAAGGGATTGAGGAAGTCTGTGGACACCAGAATTGAAGAGAGCGTACTGAGGTGGTATGGTCATGTGGAGAGAATGGATAACAACAGAGTGGTGAAAAAGGTATATCTGAGCGAATTTGAAGGAGGGAGGAGGCGAGGTAGGCCAAGGAGAAGGTGGAGATATGGTGGATGAGTGTGTGAGGAAGAGAGGTTTGGAAGTTGGTGAGACAAAGGAACTGACAAGAGATCAAGTTGGCTGGATGAATGTTGTGAGGAGAAGTTCATGATCAGGGATTTGGCACCCCTTTTTAATGTGGCAGCGTCTGGACTGACTCTCGGATACGTTTATGTGAAGCTACAATACGTAGTGAATGTTTTGGGTGTATCCGATAGAGCCAGGATTCCGGGGGCTTGAATGATGAGTGAATGGAAGCGTGGCCCATTGGATTGGGCAAATTTGGGCTGTCTGGACATTGCTACTCGTATCCTGCCCTAGGGTGGGAAAGGTCTCGATGACGATGATGAGAACAGAGAACCCTGGCATTGTCTTTTACTGCTTTCAGCCTACATTTAAACTGCAGAAAGACCGAAATTTCGGCCAAGTTAGTGTAAAAGAGGCACAGTGCATAACCACCACGGACTAGCAACCATGGGAGAGGGGCTATTGGCCATCGCACAACAGGGTTGGGGGGAGGGCTGTGGGCTAATAGCCTATCACGCCATTGGGTGGCGGGAGAGGGCTATAGTCACGGCGCACGACTCTGAGGTCATTATCGTACCCTGGCAACTTCCCATTCAAAAGTTCGACCGATTTCGTATCGTACGAATCTCAGTATTAAGCACGAATATTATAATACACGAACATATTATACACGAATCACATGCGTGTCATATAATACACGAAATCAGACGTACTTTTGAATGGTAGTTGCCAGGGCACGATAATAACCTCAGAGTCGCGCGCCGCGACTATAGTAGCCTATCACGCCAGAGGATGGTGGGGAGGGCTATGGGCTAATAGGTTATCATGCGACAGGGTGGAGGGCTTTGGGCTGTCACTTCACGGGGTGGGGGTGTAGGGAGGGTTATGGGTTATCACGCCACGGGGTCGGGGAGCAGGGAGGGCTATGGGCTATCATACCACGAGGCAAGGGTTATGGGCTATCAAGCCAGAAGGTGAGGGCTATGGGCTATCATACCACGAGGCAAGGGCTATGGGAGCCTTTGGAGATGAGGGAGGGCTGTGGATTATCAACTACTGGTGGGTTTGTCACCGTCACAGGGGCTATCAACGAGGACTACCGCTACGGCGACTATGTGGAGTATCACGACTGGCTTTAAGTAGCGATATCAGTAATAAAGCTTACATTAACTACTTGCTTTTTCACCCGAGGTAACAGAGCCACTCCTACTTAGTCGTGCTTACAGTGATTCTGACAAGTCACGAGGTTTGAATGAGTCTACTTGCATGATAGTTAAATCAACCCTCCTATGTCAATATATATGCTATCAAATGCACACAAAAGTAACGTTTAGAAACCTGTACCGTAAAAAAAAAAAAAAAAAAAAGGGCATAAGTTAATCACCGTTACATACCGCTAGGAGTAGTAGTCCCAGCGATCCAGCCATCTGAAATTAAACTAATACACTCCTAAAATGACCTTGGCTCTATCACCTTTGAACCGCCATGTGATCTCCACCTTTGCTTAGACCACGGGAGACATGACAACAATTTAAATGATCGAGTGTGTACTGTTTGTAATGATGGTGATATTGGTGATGAATTTCATTAAGTGTCCATATTTCATTTCACAAAGGAAACTATGTATGAAGGAATATTTTTATGACAACCTGGATACGATAAAGAAGTCACAGATATTCAACAGCAAACAAATTGTCTTATTAAGTTGGCGAAATTTGTAGGAGAGAGAATGGAATACATCAACTGATGAAAAGCAATCTGAATAATGTATATCTTAATAATTCTTCCTCCAGTAAGTGAATGATTTAATTTCTATTTGGTTACTCTTATAAGTTACTCTGTGCTGTGTTGTATTGTTCTTTGCAAAAGGCTATGTAGCCTACTCCAGAACCGCATTTAGGGTTGCTCGAGTAAAATAAATGTTTCAAACTATTCAGACCTTTCAAAACCTTTCCAGAGTTACCCCCGCAATGATCCGCTCTCTCCCCTACCCCAGCACGGACCCCCCTTCTCTTGAGCTACTCCCGCACTCACCCTCCCTTTCGTGGGCTACCCCCGCACTCACCCTCCCTCTCTGGAACTACCCCCGCACTGACCCCCCCTCTCCGCCGCTACCCCCGCACTCACCCTCCCTCTCTTGAACTACCCCCGCACTGACCCCCCCTCTCCGCCGCTACCCCCGCACTCACTCTCCCTCACTTGGGCTACCCCCGCACTGACCCCCCATCTCCGCCGCTACCCCCGCACTCACCCTCCCTCTCTTGGGCTACCCCCGCACTCACCCTCCCTCTCTTGAGCTACCCCCGCGCTCACCCCCCCTCTCCGCCGCTACCCCCGCACTTACCCCCCTTCTCCCAAATTACCCCCGCACTCACCCCCCCATTTCTCGAGCCACCCCAGAACTCACCAGTCCTCTACGCCCCCACCCCCTCACTCACCCCCCACTTCCCCCGCACTCACCCCCCCGCTCCCGAGTTACCCCCGCACTTACCCCCCTTCTCTCGAGCTACTCCCTCACTAACCCCCCCACTTTTCGAGGTACCCCTGAACTCACACTTCCACTCCGTCTCTACCCCCTCACTCACCCCCCACTTCCCCCGCACTCACCCCCCCGCTCCCGAGTTACCCCCGCACTCACCCCCCCTCTCTCGAGCTACCCCCGCACTAACCCACCCTCTCCCAAGCTACCCCCGCTCTCACCCACCCTCTCCTGAGCTGCCCCCGCATTCACCCTCCCTCTCTCGAGCTACCCCCGCTCTCACCCACCCTCTCCTGAGCTATCCCCTCACTCACCCTCCCTTTCTCGAGCTACCCCTGCACTCACCCACCCTCTCTTGAGCTACCCCCGCTCTCACCCTTTTTTCCCCAATCCTCACTGTTAGCTTCTTTCCCCTCTGCCTACTGTTAAGGAGGATTTTTTTTTTTTCTACACCATCAACAGGAAACGGAAAGTAACATCAAGACAGCAAAATATTTATTAATGCTGTTCTGCGGTTGTAACTTCCAGCCTCTGAAAAAGAAAGAAAATATACATCAGTATGTTATTGAGGATGGAGTAGGAGGAAGTGCAGGAGGGGGAAGAGAAGAGGAGGAGGAGGATGTGCAGGAGGGGGAAGAAGAGAAAGAAGTGCAGGAGGGGAAAGAGAAGAGGAGGGGGAAGGAGAGAAGGAGGGGGGGGGATGGGGGAAGAGGAGATGCCGCAGGAGGGGGAAGGAGAACGAGGAGGAGGTGCAGGAGGAAAAGGATGAGGATAAAGCAGAGGAGGAACAGGAGCAGGAGTGACCTGGGGAGAAGGAAAAGAAGGTACAGGACGAGGAGAAGATGCTGGAAGGAGGGAAAAGGACGTGGAGGATGAGGAGGAAGTGCAGGAAGGGGGAAAAGAAGGAAGAGAAGGAGGAGGAAATGCAGCGGGGGGAAGAGGAGGACGGGGAGAGAGAGAGGAGGACGAGAAGAAGGGAGAAGAGGAGGAAGGGAAGGGAGAGGAGGAGGAGGAGGAAGTGCAGGAGGGGGAGGATGAGAGGGTATGAGGAACAGGAGAAGGTGCAGGAGGGGAAGGAGGTGCGGGAAGAGGAGGAGGATAGGGAGTAGGAGGAGGAGGTGCAGGAATAAGAGGAGGAGAAGGTGCAGCAGGAGGAGAAGGGGAGGGGATGAAGGAGGAGGTGCAGGAGGAGGAGGAGATGCACGAGGAGAAGGGGAAGGGGAAGGAGGAGGACGAGGAGGAGGAGGGGGAGGAGGTGCAGGAGGAGGAGGAGGTGCAGGAGGACGAGGGGAAGGATGAAGAGGTGCAGGAGGACGAGGGGAAGGATGAAGAGATGCAGGAGGAGGAGGAGGAGGTGCAGGAAGAGGAGGAGGAGGAGGTGCAGGAGGTGGAGGAGGAGTAGGAGGAGGTGCAGGAGGAGGAGGAGGAGGAGGAGGGGAAGGATGAAGAGATGCATGAGGAAGAGGTGCAGGAAGAGGAGAAGGAGGAGGTGCAGGAGGAGGAGGAGGAGGTGGAGGAGGAGGAGGTGCAGGAGTAGGAGGAGGAGGTGCAGGAGTAGGAGGAGGAGGTGCAGGAGGAGGAGGAGGTGGAAGTGCAGAAGAAGGAGGAGAAAGAGTAGGAGGAGGTGGAGGAGGATGAGAAGGTGCAGGAGGAGGAGGAGGAGAAGCGCAGGAGGAGGAGGAGGAGGCTCATCTGAAATGTGAAGAGGGAATAGCAGGCCTAAGTACCCCTTCTGCTGTCCACCATCTTCCTCTTTGTGGGACAGGGAGGGAACTGAGTACAAAGGCCGAGCACTAAGGAAAGCAAACAGCAACAGACCTAATGGACCTTTTAAGGCTGTTATGGAGACGGCTGTGACTGTGATATTGGTATCTAATTTATGAGCAGAAGGATAACAGAGAAGGAAGACAGAACAAGTGAAAATGGTAGGATGTTTGTGTATCTAGACAGCTTCACTATCAAGACATATCGGTGCCATCATGTGAAGGCATCCCTCTCCAGCATTTTTTTTAATTCGAAAAATCTATACAAAAAGTCTATTCAAAGCAAAATAAAATCGTACGTATTACTCCATTCACTTTAACTTGGCGCAAAATTTCCATCTCTCCATCTTAAATGTTGTGAATGACCACAATATTATCACCAACGACACAGTATACCAGTAGTGGCAGTAATTATCTATGATTATTAATACTCTCTCTCTCTCTCTCTCTCTCTCTCTCTTGCAGTGTCACTCAACTAGCTTTCTTTCTTCAACACAAAATCCATTCCAGTTTTAAAATAACACTTTCTGAGTACCATATACTTTGACTTAAAATCAGTAACATCATACTCTTGCTTCTCACATGGCATTTACCAGAATCTAAATGCCTTCAGTTTTCCATTTTTCTACATATTATCAAATTCATAAACGACCTTCTGAAGTTCCTTCAGATTCTGCCAATAATGCAGCAGCAGCTGCACACAGGCAATGTAATATTCCCCACACATTTTTGCCCCTCCCCGAAAAACAACTAACTAAAAAAACAAACAAGAAGCCTCGGACAAGGACTGACCAAACGATGACGACCCAGGACCGGACAAAGGACTTGGTAATGATGAGGTGAAAGAGAGAGAGATTGTCCAGGTGCTTGAGAGTGCGAAAGTGGATGTATGTGGAATAACTGAAACAAAATGGAGAGGAGAAACTGTGAGAGAATGGGAGTATGGATGGGGTATATGTGCAGGAGTAGGTGAGAATGAGAGGGCAAAGGAAGGAGTATGTATAGTTGTGAGTAAAAGATGGAAGAAGAGCATAAGACAGTATGGATCAGTTGGGTCAAGGATTGTGTGGGTAAAGTTGAAAGTTGGAATACAAATGTGGGCGATTGTGTGTGTGTATGCGCCAACGCAAGATCGTGCTAGAAGAGTGAGAGAAGAGTTCTGGACCTATGTAGAAATGTGGATGGAAAAGTTTGGAAGGAATGAGAGAGTGTTTTTGATCGGTGATATGAATGGTAAAGTTGGGAATGTGAAGGTGGATGGAATAGTTGGTGAGTGGGGTGTGCCTGCTGAGACAGATGAGAATGGAAGTGCGTTAGTGGACATTTGTGCTGGGAGGGGGTTGGTGATAGCCAATACCCTCTTCAGGCATAAAATGATCCAAAGGTAGGGCCTATACATGGCGAGTGATGAGAAGGGTGGGTGGTGAACTGAATGAAAGGAAGGCAATGATTGATTATGTGTGTGTGGACGAAAGGATGCGAAGATGTGTAATGGATGCAAGAGCTTACAGAGGCTGGGGGAGTGGACTTTCTGACCACTACTCGGTGGTGGCCAGAGTTAGGATTTAAGTAAGATGGAGGAAAAGAAGAAGGGAAAGACGAGAGGAAGGAGTAGTTGCAAGGAGAGTGGAAAGGTTACAAGAGGATGAGAAAAATGCAGAGTATAAGAGAGAAGTGGAGGAACGATTGGGCAAATATGAATTGGAGCAGATGGGAGACGTGGAAGGTGTGTGTAGGATATTTACAGAAAAATATGTGCAGCATGTGATGTGGTGTGTGGAAAGAAGAGAAGACGGAGGGGGGTGCAAGGAACAGCGTGGTGGACTGAAGAGGTGAGACAGGCTGTGGCACAAAAGAAAGCATACAATGAATGGATGAGAAATAGGAGCGTGGAAGAAGCTGAGAGGCAGAAGAGAGAGTTCTATCTATCTATCTATTGCCAGACGCCTCAATCCCGTTTGGGGTGGCCACAAACAAATCGCCTCCAAGTCGCCCTGTCCCCCGCCATTTCACTGCCCTGCTCCCAACTCACACACCCCTCTCTCATTTACCTCTCCACCCCATCCCTCCATTTCATCCTCGGCCTCCCCCTCCCTCTTCCCACCTCCACCTCACTCACATACACTCTCTTCGTCAGTCTTTCACCCTCCATCCTCTCCACATGGCCAAACCACCTCAGAGTTATATGTAGAAAGAAAGAGAGTGGTGAAAAGATTAGTAAGATAGAGTAAGAAGAGAGTGGATGAGGAATCTGGAAGGAATTTGAGTGTAAAGTGGAGGGACTGTAAGAAAATGTTCTGGAAAGAGGTGAAAAGAGTAAGACAGGGTGGAAGTGAAGCAGGGGAGTGAAAGATAAAAATGGTAGATTACTAGTGCAGAAGGGAGAAAAAGTGAGCAGATGGAGAGAACACTTTAAGGAATTGTTGAACATAGAGGATGGAAGTAATGCGAGTATAAGTGGCTGGGGAATGGCTGGGAGAAGGAGGGAGGTGAGAAGACAGGAAGAAATCAGTAGGATAGAAGTTGTGGAAGCAATGAAGAAAGTTAAATCGGGGAATGCCCCAGGAATTGATGGAGTGTGTGGTGAAATGCTGAAGCATGGGGGAGAGATAGTAGTAGAATGGATGTGGACGATGTGCAGATTGGCCTGGGAGGAAGGTAGAGTCCCGGAGGATTGGAAGTCAGGTATAATTAATCCCTTGTACAAAGGAAAAGGGGAAAAAGAAGTGTGTGGTAATCATAGGGACATTTGTCTTCTTAGTATAATAGGAAAAGTGTATGGTAGGATACTTATTGACAAAGTTAGAGAAAGAACAGAGAAATTAGTTGGAGAAGAACAGGGAGGCTTTAGGAAGGGAAGAGGTTGTGTAGATCAGATATTCATTCTTAGATCTTTAGTGGAAAAGTTTCTAGAGAAGGGAAAGAAGTTGTATGCGGCTCTCATGGATTTGGAGAAAGCATATGACAGGGTGGATAGACAAGGATTGTGGAAAGTGTTAAGAATATATGGAGTAGATGGGAAGTTGTTGAATGCTGTGAAGAGTATGTACGATGGTGCGAAGGCTGCAGTGCGTGTGGTTGGTAAACTAAGTGAATTTTTCTCTTTGAAAGTTGGGTTGAAACAGGGATGTGTCATGTCTCCATGGTTGTTCAGTCTGTACATGGATGGGGTAATAAAAGAGGTACAACGTAGGGTAGTGGATGTTGGAGTGGCCCTGGTGAGAGAGGATAGTGTTTGGAAACTCCCTGTACTGTTGTTTGCTTATGATAATGTGTTGTTGAGTGAAGACGAAGGGGAGCTGCAAGGCTTGGTGGATTAGTCTGAGAGAGTGTGTAAGAAACGGAATCTAATGGTGAATGTAGGGAATAGTAAAGTGATGGTCTTTGAGAGGGGTGAAGTCAGTGAATGTACAGCGAGGTTGGATGGTGAGGAATTGGAAAATGTGAGTACGTTTAAGTACTTGGGTAGTGTGATGAGTAAGGGTGGAGGTTTGGAGGGTAAAGTGCTTGAAAGGGTACAGCAGGGAAGAAAGGTTCCTGGTTCTTTGAAAGCAGTGATAAAATACAGGGAAGTGAGCATGGAAGTGAAAAAGTTACTACATGACAGTGATACCAACTCTAACGTATGGAAGTGAAGCTTGGACGTTGTTGGAAGGACACAAGTCAAGAGTGAGAGCAGTGGAAATGAGTTATTTAAGAGGAGCCTGTGGAGTCACATGGAGAGACAGGCTGACGAATGAGGATATAAAGGAGCGTTGTAGTGTGGATGTGGATGTAATAGGAAGCGTTATGAGGAACACACTGAGGTGGTTTGGCCATGTGGAGAGGATGGAGGGTGAAAGACTGACGAAGAGAGTGTATGTGAGTGAGGTGGAGGGGGGAAGAGGGAGGGGGAGGCCGAGGATGAGATGGAGGGATGGGGTGGAGAGGTATATGAGAGAAGGGGGTGTGAGTTGGGAGCAGGGCAGTGAAATGGCAGGGGACAGGGCGACTTGGAGGCAATTTGTTTGTGGCCACCCCAAGCGGGATTGAGGCGTCTGGCAATACATAGATAGATAGACAGATTTCTTGCACGATTCATTCTCACTCCATCATTTGCTGTTCTCACCTATATTCCTCATATTACAGTTCCACCTTCGTACATTCTAAACAACCACAGTGATAAGACAGCCCTTTTTCACTCCTACGCTTACACCAAAATTATCACTCAGTCTCCTTCTCACTCACACAGGCATTACTAACCATGCTGAATGGCTTTTCTGCATCTGATAGATTCCCTCAGACCTTACATACTCTTAATTCCTACAGTACAAAAGTGTGCTCATAAATAATACCTGGTAGTTGCCAGAGTAAAATTAAACACTGTTGAACTGAAAGGGTTTTAGGGAGAGCTGCAAATACTGCATGAAAAAGTGAAGGGTGTAAGCATCAGTATACCAGTCAGGTGACAATAAGTACTGTATATTGTACTGGTAGTTCATTACAGTAGTTTTTGTCATGGAACCAGTGACAATACCTTGATGAATGGAATGGTATGAAGGCTCTGAGAGTCATCTGAGCTTCTTCGGTGGTGACTGGGTTTCGCACTGGCCTTCTGTTGAGTCAGTTCCTGGCTCCTGTGACCCTAAGAGTTGTGCCATAGATCATCTATTTTTAATATGGGTGGCTCCAGCCTATGAAGTGCAGACGTTTTGGCTGATGTGTCTGGTTCTGTCTGAGGATCAATCTTACCCACAACTCTTGGAGATTTGCTCTGCTTGGCTGCCTCCTTTTGGTTCACTACTTCATTGACCTCTTGCTTGTGACTGTCACGGGGTTTGTACCTCACCTTGCTAGACTGGCTACCAGAACTTCTTCTCCTCTCTCTTGGTGAATCAACATACTGTCTGTGTCAAGATTTCACTTCTGTTGGTGAATCTCTGCAGATGCTCTCATCAGACCGCTTTCTTTCCTGAGGTAGTCTGGAAGACCTGGTCTGGTTCCCCGTTGTTTTATGCCTTGTTTGTGATCCTCTTGGTGCACCCATGTCATCTTCATCTCAGCCAGAAGATGGGTAAGAATTTTTCTTTGACTTTTTCTTGGCGTGTAGGCTTTTGGGGCCAATTTCTGAGTACTTCAGGCCTTTTGCATCCATTAATTCTGCTCCTTTGTCTCTCACCTGTCTAACCACAGACCCTTCTATGTCTTTCCCATGCTTTCTTGTTTCTGAGAGTGAGTCATCAAATACTTCTGAATGTCCTAGATCAGTCACGTCATCTGGCCATGGCCCCTCGTCCCGGCACCGCCCTACCTCTCCATTGGCTTGAACCGGAACTCCTTCACTCTCTGGGGATAAAGCTGCACAAGGAAAAAACAGCTTAACATCTAACCTAATACAGTCTAAAAATGATGCCATGTCTCCTCTTGAGGAATCCCAGTACTGGGGTTAACCATGGTTCAGTTAATGCACTAGATGGACTGAATGTTAAATCAAATGCCAGAACTAATGAATTACTTCCCAACAGTTGCTGGGACCTGTTGGAAAAACAAATTTGTTTTGTGGAATAAAATTTGTAACAATATAACTCTCACCTTAAGGAAGCCAGATAATGCACAAACAATCACAGCACTGTATAACTCAATATACCTTAAGACATCATACCTGTGGGTGACTTCTTGAGAGGTTTCTCTGGATCACTGGTGGCATTGAGGCGGAGACGTGGCATGGGTGTCAGCGGCACCACCTTACCCCACCTTACCATCATATAAACACATATCAGAATAATAAATAAAAGAACAATTTCATTAGAATGACCTTGTGCATGTGATCAAAAATCTATCCTGCATCAGATGATTCACTGTTTCACAATGAGCCTTGCAGCTGTTCACAGTTTTTTTGAAGACAACTGTTTCTTAAAGGACAGTGTATTTCATATGTTACATAAAGCTCCATCTTTAGCCTGTACTAATAAAATCAACAGACAAACATATTCATATGAAGTTACTAGAAAATATTTTTATACCTTTCCACTTTCTGCTTCAAAAACATTAAAATAAACAACTGTAAATGTGCTTTTTTACATCAAGTGTACGTGTTTGCAAGTCTAAGCCTTGTTCACCTAACAGCATATCTCTATCAGCATCTCTTTCCAATTCAATTTCACCTAACAGTAGTCTTTTAGTGCAGCACATCGCTATAAGCATCTCTTTTCAATTCAGTTTCTTAGCTGACACACTCTGTCATCATCTCTATTCAATTCATCACCTTGGCTTACCATGCATCCTCCCACCTTCAAACTCATTCAAATGTATCCTTTTTAAATACATTCTTGCTATATAACCATAATATCTAAGCACACTGCTTCAGCATTCAATAAGCTTTTGTACTCAATATCTTTCCTGAATCTTTGTTATCCAACCTACTCAACCCATATGCCTATATTTCTAAATAGATTCTTTTCCTCTGTTCTACCTCTTCACACCTTCATGCAGTCCTCTTGCACCATAAGTACTCAAGTTTTGTGTCAAGGCAATTATGATATCAACTACTTCCCTGAACCATTCCACCTGTCACATTTACTTTTTTTTCATGTAAACAGAACATTCAAAATAATTACTTTTTTCCTCAACATCATCATCATCATCATCACCCAGACCTCCTTTCCCATCCTACAGCAGGGTGAAGGGTAGCAACATCCAGACAGCCCAAGTCTGCCCAATCCAATGGGTCACGCCTCCATTCACTCATCATTCAAGTCTCTGGAATCCTGGTTCTATCTGATACTTTTATCCTAGATGGAGAATATGGATTATCTGATGCAGTTCTTGCCCTGAATCCTGATAAAACATACTTTCATCATCATCATCATCATCATCCTATCTTTTACCTACCAAAGGATGAGGTGAGCAAGAAAAAACTTGATTGAGAACTATCAAACACCTGCCCAATTAAATGGACCACATTCATTCACTCACCATTAACCCATGGCATCCAGGTGTCACATAAAGATGACTGCCTGGAGATGTCCAGGTAGTATGTATACATGATCTAGTGTAGTAGAAGTAGCAGTAGTAGTTGTTCCCTAGGCAGTCTGGCCAAAGAGCCCCGAGTCCCTAAGGAAGGCCATGGCCAAGACCGGGCTTTCCCACAGAGCTCTCAAGGGGAGTATGTTGTGTTGTTGGCATAGGAGACTGTGTGCAATGCACTCTTCCATAATGTGCTTAATAGTATGGGGTGCTGTGTTACACTTTGGACAGGCATCAGTGACGGAGTCATCCAGCCTCTTCTGGTAACTTAAGAGGGCTGGATGATGTCCACATCTCAGCCTGGCCAGGTGGACCCTGTCCTCATGAGGGAGATAGGATTCAGAAGTGTGGATATCAGGAGGCTGTGCATGCAGCTGTGTGTTGTCTTTAAGTGACTGAATGGAGCAGCGAGTGATTGGAGTAGGGATATGCTTCTGCAAGCTGGTCTGAGGCGGGCGAGGGGGGAGAGATGACAGTATTTGTGTATGAAACCATGCACTGGGTGTTGTTTTGATGTTCCTTGGTGTGTGTGGATGTGCTGCCATGTAGTGTGGAGTTTGTGGAAGCTGCTGCAAGAATTTGGGTGCCTCTCATGTCTAGGTGATCCACTTTGAGGACTTTGGTTTCTTGATGTAGGTGGTCTATGGGCGTAGTAGCTGTGCAGCCTGTGATTATTTTTAGGGAATTGTTCTGTATGGTCCGTAGAGTGTTGTAGTGTGTTTTAGTGAGGTTAGAAGCCCAAGCAGAGCTTGCATAATTCATCGCTGAAAGTATATATTGTTCGTATACCATGGTGGTGGTTTCTATATTATGTCCAAATGATGTATGGGAAAGTGATCTCAAGGCATTGTGTCCTGGTGTTATTCTATTTTTAATGTTTGTGATGTGTTGTTTAAATGACACTGATGTATTGTATGTTACACCAATCATTGATCTAGTGTTTCGTGGCACTGCTTGAATATTTCGCGGGTCTACCTATCTATAGCCAGACGCCTTAATCCCATACAGGGTTGCCACAAACAAATCACCTCCACGTCACCCTGTTCCCCACCATTTTACTGCCCTGCTCCCAATTCACACCCCCCTCTCTCATTTACCTCTCCACTCCATCCCTCCATCTCATCCTTGGCTTTCCCCTCCCTCTCTCCCCCTCCACCTCACTCACATACACTCTCCTCATCAGTCTCTCACTCTCCATCCTATCCACATGGCCAAACCACCTCAACGTGTTTCTCCTAATGTTTCCTATCACATCCACATCCACACCACAACGCTCCTTCACATCCTCATTTGTAAGTCTGTCTCACCATGTGACTCCACAGGTTCCTCTCATGTAACTCAATTCCACTGCTCTCACTCTTGACTTGTGTCCCTACAGCAACATCCAAGCTTCATTTCTAGATCTTTGAGTTGGTATCACAATATTGTTATGTAATAACTTTTTGACTTCCATTCTCACTTCCCTGTTTCTTATCACTGCCTTCAAGGAACCAGCAATGTTTTTACCTTGTTGTATCCTTTCAAGCACTTCATCCTCCAAACTTCCATCCTTACTCATCACACTGTTTAAACATACTCACATTTGCACTTCCTCATCATTCAACCTCACTGTACATTCACTGACTTCACCTCTCTCGAAGACCATAACTTTACTCTTCCTTACGTTCACCTTTAGATTCCGTTTCTTACACACTCTCCCAAACTCATCCACCAAGCCTTGCAGCTCCCCTTCATCTTCACTTATCAACATAGTATCATCTGCAAACAACAGTACAGGGAGTTTCCAAACACTGCCCTCTCTCATTAGGGCCACTCCAACATCCACTGCCCTACTTTGTATCTCTTTTATAACCCCATCCATACACAGATTGAACAACCATGGAGACATGACACATCCCTGTTTCAACCCAACCTTCAAACAAAAAAAACTCACTCAGTTCACTGTCCACACACACTGCAGCCTTAGCACCATCATATGTACACTTCACGGCCTTCAACAACTTCCCATCTACTCCAAATATTCTTAATACTTTCCACAATCCTTGGCTATCCACCCTGTCATATGCTTTCTCCAAATCCATGAAGGCTGCATACAACTTCTTTCCCTTCTCTTGAAACTTTTCCACTAAAGATCTAAGAATGAATATCTGATCTACACAACCTCTTCCCTTCCTAAAGCCTCCCTGTTCTTCTTCAACTAATACCTATGTTATTTCCCTAACTCTGTCAATAAGTATCCTAACATATAGTTTTCCCATTACACTAAGATTACAAATACCCCTAGGATTATCACACACTTCTTTTTCCCCTTTCCCTTTATACAAGGGAATAATTATACTTGACTTACAATCCTCTGGGACTCTACCTTCCTCCCAGGCCAATCTGCACATATGCCACATCCATTCTACTACTATCTCACCCCCATGCTTCAGCATTTCACCACACACTCCATCAATTCCTGGGGCTCTCCCCATTTTGACTTTCTTCATTGCCTCCACAACTTCCATCCTGCAATGCAAATGGCAAGAGTGATGTAAGGCAGAAACAACATACAGTTTACACAGTTACCATCACAGGTATCAGGATCATCATCATCATCATCATGAACCATTTCATCCCCAATAACACCAGCAACACTAGAAGCCATTCCCAAGCTGAAGACAGAAAATCCTCATTCTGTGTCACTTCTTTTTCTTTCTTATTAATTTTTGTTAGCAAGTCCATAGTAATTTACAGAGAAACTGTCTCTTAACATCCACTACTACCTATAGAGCTGAACTGACAGTTTCACACAATTTACAGCACCAGCTGTATGGAAAATGGTGTGATATTTTGGAACACATCACTAGCATTTAACGAGGACTTACTGTTACATCATCTGGCAGCAACAAGATTAAAACATAAATGACTGAGCTGTTAAGGGGTTACATACAGCCTTCATTAACCCCTTCAGCACTAAAAAGGTCACTTCCTGGCAGAATAAAATTATGTGGCAGTAGAAAGAATAAAATATAAAATTATCACTACACTTAGGGGGATGAGCGACTGACCCTCCTGACACGGATAAAGTGACGTAACAGGACATCTCTGGTGCTAGAACTCTGAGCCAGGCGTTCTTCAAGTTGATCTTCATGACGATTGATGTACTGTATACACGTGCAGATCTGGCCAGATGCAGCTTCCTGGATTAAACAATATAATGCAATGTAGATAAACTTAATAGGTGGACAGTCATATAGCCTCTATTCAATGGACAGCTAAATGCTGTGCAAACACAGTGATTGGTCACAGAAATTTTGGTAATTCCTTTACTTAACATTATATTTTCTAAAATCATCATCTGGTGGCTGATCTGCTGAACATGAACTCTGATTCTGCAATGATGAGGACTGGTAAACTGAGGATCTTTTCATTAAATTAACCATCATTGATATAATTTGTTTTTCTCTATTCTGTACTCAGTTGTCTCAATTTTGTACTGTGACCATTTACTACTAAAACTACATATATAAATTAAACATGAGAAATTTCAATCGTGGGAAAATGTGAGGAATGGCATAAAGTAAAATGTGTTACCTTGCAATGGGCCATGGCTGCAGTTTAACTCCTGCCAGCACCTCCTTATGGATCCTGAGTGTCTCAGCCATCTCCTCCTCCTCTGAGTGTCCCTCTACCTCCACGACAGTCCTGCAATATGTATCCCATTGTACTGATCTATTATACATCTGAACTCAGAGATTCCACGAATTTAAGAAAAAACAATTTATGTTGCTAGTAGCTGTTGTTGCCATAAACCAAAATTACAACCACCACTGGAATTACACCAGGAGTTGTAAATTTTCTGTAATCCCAGGTTCATATAGATAGACACGCTGGAAAAACTACAGATATATGAACATACATCATCATCATCATCATCATCGTATGTTTAATTCCTACCTAAAGATACACTTAGATAGTACTGTACATAGATGCAAGAAAAGAGAAAGTATGAAAGTGGGAGAACTATCTATAACATGCCCAGGGAAATGGGTCAGACAATTATTCAAACATCATTTGTGGGAGCAGTGGAGGATATTTTTCTTTATAGCTGCATTAAATACACACCTCCCCCATAGTCAATCCATCCATTATGAAGTTAAATTGGGGTTACCAAGAGTACTGCAGTTCAAATGCTGTACAAGAAAACATGAGTGCTATTCACTCTGTATCATAATTGTAATCCCCGTCACTGGTCATGCACTTGATTAGCTCTCCCTTAATTGTGCTTTCTCTATGGTGGCAGGTGCTTGTGACTATCATTCACTCAGTTGATGTTGTGATGACTACTTCATCCTTCATCTTTATCATTCTTTTTGCTGTGTCTGTCCTCCTCTCTTCCTATTACTCTCATCCTTCCTGTCGCTTCTTATTACTCTACTTTCCACTTCTGGTGCATCTACACTGAGTAATAAGCCTAATACCTGTAACCCGGGAAACCACTTACAATGCTGGGTGGTAACCATTTAACCAAATAAAAGGGTGATGTGCAAGAACCTACCATGGTGCCCTGTTAATCAAGTGCAGTGATGCAAATGTGGCATCCATCTAGGAACCAAACTCCCTGATGCTTCCCCATGCCTTCCTGTGCAAGGTGCTGTCTACTGCAAGGGAACATAAGTTCACTGCACAGGAAGATCCTGCAGGGGCAGCTGCTTACCTGCAGTTGATGGGTCTGCTCAGCCAGACAGACCAGGGTTATTCAGCAACAATAAAATCTTTATTTCCTGGATTCCTCAATTGTGCTTTCTCTTTCCCTGTTTTCTAGACTGCTGTATTATGTTTTCTCTTTCCTTGTTAAGGAACCTATCTCACCCTAGCCTTAAACAGGAAAAGGATGACGATGATGATGATGATGATGATGATGATGATAAAGAGAAGGAGGAGGAGGAGGAGGATTCTAACTCACTCTCCAGAGCTGGTGGTCATGGTGGAGGTGCGTCTCATTCTCTTCTTCTTGCGTGAGCTTCGTCGCGAGCTGTGTGTGCTGGACCGGTGCAATATACTGTACATGACACACTGGCACTCAAGTCTTCCTCCTCATGCACCGGTTGATCCAGCAAGTTCCCATCAGCTAAAGGTACAGAAAATTAATAAGATATTTTTATCTTTTAAAACTGCTAGTCTCTCAATTCTTGAAGGTAAGGAAATTAGATAACTAGGAAAGTTAATGTCTTTATCCTCAGGCATGTTCCCAACAAATGGATGGTGAAGAAATGAACACCTTTAAGGATGATGATATATGCTCATTTTTATCAAGCTACCACCAGACAATTCTATTTAACTTAGGGAGGTCCTCCAACTTGAAAGGTAGAGTTATTGATGTGGGGTAGGGGTATTGGGTATTACTCAGTATCCAGTGCTTGTAGTTTTAGGCTGTTTTTGCAAAATGCATACAAACATTTTTTCAGTCATGTACACTACACAGTCAAGAAAGTGAATGCCTTCCCAGAGTCTGGTTCACACATTGTGGAATGGTTAAACTGTTTGAGTTACGTATGAGTCTATGTAAGATTCTGGTTATGCTTTACTAGTTTTAAACAATTTTCACACAAAACTGGGAAGATACTGATCTGCTGACAGTACCATCACAAGATATAACCCCATGCCAATAACCCCACGCCAGCAACATATCCTGCCTTCCATATTTTTCATTCCTACTCAGACAGAAAAGACTACCTAAATGTTCCCTCAACATACTTTCTTGCTGTGTGCCTCATACTATCACAAAAAAAAAATAATCATGTAACATTTTCATATCTTCCACTGCCATAGCTGGCAGGGAAGCTATAGAGCATTTCTACTCATGACAGATCTTACCTGGGACCTGGCTGGTAATTGAGGCTGCAGGAGCTGAGGACACTTGACAATGAGGCAGGACTGATGCTGCATCACTTGACACTGATCTTTCTCCATCTGCCCATGTCACACTCAGCCTGTCACTGGGACAAGGTGAGGAGGGGTCATCCTGATAGAAGTCACAATCAGTCATCCATCTAACAACCTACTGATCTACTCATACGTTATACTCAGTCATTTATCTAACTACAGTATCTATCTATCTAAGCTGCATTAAAAGAGAGTGTACACTTAAGGGCAGATAACCAGACAACAGTACTTCCCTTCATGGCATTATATGAGGAAAAAAATCTTTTTACTTGCCTTATCTGCTTTGAACTCGACTGATGCTGCAGAGGACCTACAAGGCATTACTAAGCTATGAGTGAATCATAGGAGCCTAAGTGTTACTACTGTTACTATTAACTCTCTCACAATCAGAAACACTCTAGCACCAGCACTGTTCTAACTAACACCGAATGATTTGTGCAAGTGAGGGATTTTTTTTATTTTTTTATTTTTTTTTTTTTGCACAGAACAAGGAACCAAAGGCCAGGAGCCAGCAAACTGTTCCTTCCAAGAAAATAACAAAAACAATACAAGAAAGAGCCAAATTCAAGATCCATTCATTTTGAGATGCATGGACACACTGTGTTTGAAAGACTGATCATAGGAAGTAGGAAATACCAAAATACAGACAAAGGGAGACAGTTCCAGAGTTGACCTGTTGCATAAATGAAGGACTGGGAGTAACAGTTAACTCTTGCATTACAGAGTTGGACAGAAATGGGATGAGAGTTTCTTGCTAGACGGGTGCTACAGAACTGTTGTAGAGGTGAAGGGATGCAGGCAGACAGGTCAAAGGAGCAGTGACTATTGAAGTAGTGATAGAAAAGAGATAAAGATGCAACGGTGCAGTGAAGAGACGAGTTTGAAGGAAGCCAGTAACACGAGGAGAGGTAATGACACAAAAAGCCTTTGACTCCACCTTGTTGAGAAGAACTGTATGTAGGGAGCCTCCCCACACATGTGAGTTGTACTATATACAGGGGCAAATAGGAACCTGCCAGTGTTATACCTTTTGCCCATGGACATCTATATCATTTGGTTCTTACTACCACCAGATGTTTGTGATCAATGTTGAAAAGACTTCCCTCTGGAGAGGTTACACATGCATCTTCACTAGAAGATGTTTCCCTTGAGCTAAATACAGTACTATAGTCTGGCGGAGACCTGATTAATGTCTTCAGCCAAAGGATGTTATTTTTAATATCATACAATATATAATTGCTATCTTCAGTCAATCTAATTCAGGTTGAGAAATTATGAACAAACAGGGTTATGTATAACCTTCATTAACCCCTTCTACACAAGAATTCTTTCCTAAGTTGAATAAATTCATCTATATGCAGGAAGAACAATATCAAACAGTATTCCTAAGAATGAAGGAATTAACATGAAAAATGTATTAATACTGGAAGAAGAAAAAAGTCACATCCTAAACTAATTCCTTTAAAATAAAAATCAGTGCGTAAAAAATAAAAACTCTCTCATCCTTGAACTCAAAGCTACCTATTAAACATCAACATTTATCTTCATCAAACTTGGTTACCATAATCAAAACATAGGTACCTGTTACCAATTAAGCATTTACACTTATCATCCTCAAACTTCGCTAATCACAGTATCATCCTGAAACTTCATTAATCACAACCTTCAACAACACCTCACTATGTTTGTCTACAGGGTGGAGTGGAAGGAAAGTGGATTTATGAGGACAAAGAAAAAGAAGGGGCCATAAACCAACAAGGTATTCCCCAGAGTGATGTTGGTTAATGGTTACTGACAGCAGATGTCCTCCACCCCTGCCTCTATACTTCCTTTTCCTATCCTTATCTCATTCTTTCCTTCCATTTCTCTTTGCTTCCTTCCCTGTTTCTCCTTTTCCTACCCCTTATCTCTCTTCTTTTCCTTTCTCCTATCCCTCATCTCTTTCTCACATTCTTTTCTTCTTTCTGCCTTTTTCTACCTCATTACTTCCAAGTATTTCTCATCTTTTCCTTTCTTTCATTCTTTTTCTTCTATCTCCCCTCACTCCCTTCTCATATTCCTCCTTTCCTTCGCTTTTTCCTCATTTCTTTCTCACACTCCATCCTTCCTCCTCATTCATCCCTACCTTCCTTCATACCTCCTTTCATTTTACTTATTCCTTACTTTCTTCTCTTATTCAAACTTTCAGTTTAACATCCTTCCTTTCCATCTTGTACGTCTGCCTTCATTTTATTCTTCCCTTCTATCAACATCACTGCATCATTTCTTCACACCTTACCCTTTCTTCTCCACTGCTTACCTTACCACACATTCCCTCACCTTCCATCTTCCTTCCACCTATAAATACACTTCCTGGATACTTATAATTCCCCTCTTTCCTCCTTCCACCCTATCCTCACCCCTATCCTCACGTCACACACGCTTTTAATGTGCTAATGTACCAGCCACCCCATATATCACACCAAAACACCTCCCACACTCCATCCCATCTGTCATGTCTGTACTTCATCACATCTGTTACATTACACATGCATCATACTCTCCACGTCATAAGCTACTCCACCATAGCTGTCAATTTAACCACATGTCACGCTCCATAACACCCATCACACTCACCACACCTGCCATACTTCACCAGACGTCACACTTCATATCTATCACACTCCACCACAACTGCCATATTTCACATCAATCCTTTCATAGCAAATTCAACACTTTTCACACGGCACAAATCATCCTCACTCCACTGCAACTGACGTTCCACACCTGTCACATTACCATACAAGCCACGTGTCATTCCACACCAAACTCCACTACATCTGTCATTCTGTAGCAATCCTGCTACAGCCAAACACACCTGCAATTCCTAATCAAACCTCAATAAAATCTTTTCGGATGCATATATTATACAATAACTGATGCCATACCACCATTCAACCTGCTCCATTGTAGGTTATGCCCGGTAGCAACAGCCCATCACTTCATAACACCTTCATTAATGCAGCAGTCACATCCTACTTGCCAGTTAAATGGATCACACGTACAGTGCTTTAAAGGGACATTTAAAGAGATCACACGAGTCTGTGAGTAAACATCATCCGTTCATTAATTGATTCATCTGTGTAAATTACTATACTAATCCTTGTACATTATATTATACATGTCAGTCCATATTATATAATAATATACAGCTTAATAGTACATGTAAATGTGTACGTGCTTGTTTAATTACTACGTGACGATTATTACTGGTGATACGAATGTAATGGTATGTTTACCTTGTAGTGGTCCCTGAGAGCGAGGGTGGTGACTCTCGTGGCGGGATTGCGGGAGCGATGATTCTTCGCTCCCTCTTCTTCCTCACCTCGTGTCCCACTCATGGCACTTCCTTACTCTCTGTTAGTGCTTTCAGTGTTCTCTGTTGACCGAAGGTCTCTGAATGTTTTTGGCGGTTTTACAATATAGGTAGATGGTCTTGTTAAAGTTCTAAAAATCTGTAGTTCGTTTACAGGTCCTTGGTACTGTAGGTCACACTGATTTCAGACAAGGGTTAGTTTCGTTGTCAGGTGCCTACAAATCACAAACTTTGTAGCGCAATACTTTCGCCGCTGCTTAATGCTCCATTATGTCAACGGTCCTGTAGTCAAAACTAATTTCCATGGCAATTTCCAGCCTTGAAACATTTTTTTTTTAATTAGTCACACTTTTTTGGCATTTCAGTTTTTATTAGTTTTCTTTCCTTACACTGATTCCTCATAGCATTCCGTTCTAATATACAAGAAACATGTAATGTGGGAAAGTAAGACCCAGCCCCTCTTTCGTGGTCTGACTTGCTCTCATCTGATGGTTCTTCAGCTCAACACTGCGCATGAATTGACTCTCTGCTTCTAGGGGAGCGCGGTAGCTCGGTGGTAGGGTGTCGGGCTCGTAATCGTGAGGTTGCGAGGTCGCGCCCCGCCCGGTGGCTGCTGTGCTCGGAGGTGTAGCGCTCTCACGTAACCCTAGCAGGGCTATATGATCTGAGGAGGTCTATCTCGGGGAGTAATCCCCCCTTTCTCAGCTTCTACTTGGATTTCCCTGATATTAAATAGTTTTCGTTTCAGGCTATGATTCGTTAAAAAAAAAAAAAAAAAAAGATAACTGTGTGTGTGTGTGTGTGTTGGAGAATGCGTGGGTATGGAGGTGGGTGTGAACATTGCGTATCTTTTAGCGAACAGGTTGCGTGCAGATTCCTTGGTGATTCAGTTTGTGGAAAGGTAGTAAAAGCGAGTGAGAGAATGACGTAGGTGGGTGTGTGGGAGTCTTGTTGGAAGTGGATAAATGTACAACTGACTAATGCTGGACGAAAGAGTACGTGGAAGTTTCATAAGCAAGACAGATAGCCATGAAATATCAAACATTAGCATTAACACGTGAATACGAAACGTTTCTAAAATCTTAGCTGGCTGTACAAAAGCCCCTGTAAGAATCCTCAGAACCAAACAATTTATTGTTCAGTCTTCCTGGTGGACTTGGTTCACGTAAAAAATTCTCCGGGAAATACACTGCATATTTCAGTAATATCGAGTAGTAATGCATGACTACAGACAGGCCTTCTCAAACTGAAATCACACATATAGAATGAAGAAAAGGCTTTGGGATATTGGTTGGAGTGGATTAATTTTTCATTTTCCCATTCAAACAGTTTATTAAACAATTTGTCCGGCCTATGATAGAAAACAATATATCATAGTTCATATTTTAGGCAATGACTAGACGAATGTGAGAGAAACATACGAAAAAATAAATAAATAAATGTTTGTGAGAGTGTCTATTTAGAGACGAACAGCCATATTACCTTAAAATGACTAAAGCGACTGCATTGTATTTCGTGTGTGTGTGTGTGTGTGTGTGTGTGTGTGTGTGTGTGTGTGTGTGTTCATATGCGCGTACATGAAAATATATGACTGTGTGTGTGTGTGTGTGTGTGTGTGTGTGTGTGTGTGTGTGTGTGTTTGGGTAATGTTCATTTGAGCGTACATGAAGATGAGGTTGTGTTTATGTGGGTGCGTGGGTGCGTGTGTATGATGTGCGTGACTTAGCTCAGCCGACCATTAACTAGGCCAGATAAGGCAGCCTACATCCATGACCTAGAGAGAGGAGAGAAGAGAAGAAAAGAGAAGAGATGATATGAGATGAGAGGAGAGGAGAGGGAAAAAAAAAAAAAGAACAGGGAAAGGGAGAAGGCGTAGGAAGAGGTGTGAAGGAAGTACAAGGAATACAAAAAGGGAGGGAGAAATGGTGGGAAGAGATTGGAGGGAGGAAGAGATAGAGAACGGGGAAAGGGAGAGGTACTGGGAAGAAAAGGAGAGAGAGAGAAGGAGAGAGAGAGAGAGAGAGAGAGGAAGGGGTAAGGGAGAGGTGGGAGGTGGAAAAATAATTAAGGTAATGCAACAGAATCACCTGACATGCCAACTGTCACACCCCACCCATCTCACTCTCCACCCAACCTGATCTCAACAACAATCTCTCTCTCTCTCTCTCTCTCTCTCTCTCTCTCTGTATATTCAGTATATATATATATATATATATATATATCCATCTCTGTTTATATATATATATATATATATATATATATATATATATATATATATATATATATATTCATCTATCTATCCATCTGTCTATTTATGTATGTATGTATCTATGTATGTATCTATATATATAGACGGAGGGGGGTGCAAAGAACAGCGTGGTGGACTGAAGAGGTGAAACAGGCTGTGGCACAAAAGAAGAAAGCATACAATGAATGGATGAGAAATAGGGGCGTGGAAGAAGTTGAGAGGCGGAAGAGAGAGTTATATGTGGAAAGAAAGAGAGAGGTGAAAAGATTAGTAAGAGAGAGTAAGAAGAGAGTGGATGAGGAATTTGGAAGGAATTTGAGTGTAAAGTGGAGGGACTGTAAGAAAATGTTCTGGAAAGAGGTGAAAAGAGTAAGACAGGGTGGAAGTGAAGTTAGCAGGGGAGTGAAAGATAAAAATGGTAGATTACTAGTGGAGAAGGGAGAAAAAGTGAGCAGATGGAGAGAACACTTTAAGGAATTGTTGAACGTAGAGGATGGAAGTAATGCGAGTATAAGTGGCTAGGGAATGGCTGGGAGAAGGAGGGAGGTGAGAAGACAGGAAGAAATCAGTAGGATAGAAGTTGTGGAAGCAATGAAGAAAGTTAAATCGGGGAAAGCCCCAGGAATTGATGGAGTGTGTGGTGAAATGCTGAAGCATGGGGGAGAGATAGTAGTAGAATGGATGTGGAAGATGTGCAGATTGGCCTGGGAGGAAGGTAGAGTCCCGGAGGATTGGAAGTCAGGTATAATTATTCCCTTGTACAAAGGAAAAGGGGAAAAAGAAGTGTGTGGTAATCATAGGGGCATTTGTCTTCTTAGTATAATAGGAAAAGTGTATGGTAGGATACTTATAGACAGAGTTAGAGAAAGAACAGAGAAATTAGTTGGAGAAGAACAGGGAGGCTTTAGGAAGGGAAGAGGTTGTGTAGATCAGATATTCATACTTAGATCTCTAGTGGAAAAGTTTCTAGAGAAGGGAAAGAAGTTGAATGCGGCTTTCATTGATTTGGAGAAAGCATATGACAGGGTGGATAGACAAAGATTGTGGAAAGTGTTAAGAATATATGGAGTAGATGGGAAGTTGTTGAATGCTGTGAAGAGTATGTACGATGGTGCGAAGGCTGCAGTGCGTGTCGATGGTGAACTAAGTGAATTTTTCTCTTTGAAAGTTGGTTTGAAACAGGGATGTGTCATGTCTCCATGGTTGTTCAATCTGTACATGGATGGGGTAATAAAAGAGGTACAAGGTAGGGTAGTGGATGTTGGAGTGGCCCTGGTGAGAGAGGATAGTGTTTGGAAACTCCCTGTACTGTTGTTTGCAGATGATACTGTGTTGTTGAGTGAAGACGAAGGGGAGCTGCAAGGCTTGGTGGATGACTTTGAGAGAGTGTGTAAGAAACGGAATCTAAAGGTGAATGTAGGGAAGAGTAAAGTGATGGTCTTTGAGAGGGGTGAAGTTAGTGAATGTACAGCGAGGTTGGATGGTGAGGAATTGGAAAATGTGAGTACGTTTAAGTACTTGGGTAGTGTGATGAGTAAGGATGGAGGTTTGGAGGGTGAAGTGCTTGAAAGGGTACAGCAGGGAAGAAAGGTTGCTGGTTCTTTAAAAGCAGTGATAAGAAACAGGGAAGTGAGCATGGAAGTGAAAAAGTTACTACATGAAAGTATTGTGATACCAACTCTAACGTACGGAAGTGAAGCTTGGACATTGTTGGAAGGACACAAGTCAAGAGTGAGAGCAGTGGAAATGAGTTACTTAAAAGAAGCCTGTGGAGTCACGTGGAGAGACAGGCTGACGAATGAGGATATAAAGGAGCGTTGTGGTGTGGATGTGGATGTGATAGGAAGCGTTATGAGGAACACACTGAGCTGGTTTGGCCATGTGGAGAGGATGGAGGGTGAAAGACTGGCGAAGAGAGTGTATGTGAGTGAGGTGGAGGGGGGAAGAGGGATGGGGAGGCCGAGGATGAGATGGAGGGATGGGGTGGAGAGGTATATGAGAGAGGGGGGTGTGAGTTGGGAGCAGGGCAGTGAAATGGCGGGGGACAGGGCGACTTGAAGGCGATTTGTTTGTGGCCACCCCAAACGGGATTGAGGCGTCTGGCAATATATATATATATATATATATATATATATATTCATTTAGTTGTGTGTGTGTGTGTGTGTGCGCTTTTACATTCCCCTAACCCACATCGCCCGTCAACCTCACCTCTTGGGTTGAGAGCAAAGATTTTTAAAGAAACTCCCCAAAACAGTCTTGGATATGTCCCTGCTGCCCCCTTCCAAGCCCCTTCCTCAAATCTCAAGGCAGTTTCTGTGGTAGACCTACCAGTTAATTACATCTGCCTTTGTTTATGAACTTCGATCATCCATCCATTATCCATTCCCTTCTTGCCCCATCGGGAGCATAGGAACCCAAGGCTAGGCTACTCAGTCCAAGCATTATTTCAAGTCAAAGGTGATCAGCCTCACTTCCCTTAAGTGGTATGATGTGAGCAATAAACCCCAGCCTTCCCTCAGATGGAAGTCCCATAGACTCGCCCTGGTTGGAGTTCCTTATCCTACTAAACCACCAGGCATCATTTGGTTGTATGGTTATCACCCAGGTTAGTAAATTATTTCTTAGGTTACAGGAAACCGTTTGGCTTGACACTCAGTGAAGAGCCACCTGGACGCAGCACTACATCGAGTCCAAAAAATTTTTTTCACCAAATTTGTGTATAATTTGATAAAGAAAGGGGGCGGCACCCCCCCCTCTCAATACCTGCACACCTCAAATGGTGCTCCCGACCTTCCTCCAGCCATATCTATCCATCTAAATATTCAGCACTTTAGCTTGAAAATTGTAACCATACATACCAAAGAAACCAACAGACAAGCAGACAGATACTGTGAATTATTACTGTACATGCTGTAATCTAGTCTGTGCTTCTTAAAATGGACTTTTGGATTTTATTTTTGGTTACCGTCAGCTGACTCTACTGAGCACTGGGGTACTAGAGGAGGACACCTCTACATGAAGGCACCTATGTGACTGGATTGTTTCACTGCCATGATACAAACGTCCCTCTTTTGCCTCCCTATCCCCTAAAGGAGGATGGGAGGCTACAGTAGAAGGAGAACCAACCCACAGTCCACTAGGTTCACATTCAGATGAGCCTGAATTTGCAATTACTAGTAGTATTACTGAGCAACAGCCTTCTGCTAAAATGTTCTAACATATGCTTGTTGGTTAGATATTCTCTCTCTCTCTCTCTCTCTTTCTCCCCTCCCCTCTCTCCCCCCCTACCCCTCTTTGCCCCCAACCCCCTCTCTCTCTCTCTCTCTCTCTCTCCTCTCTCTCTCTCTCTCTCTCTCTCTCTCTCTCTCTCTCTCTCTCTCTCTCTCTCTCTCTCTCCCACTCCCCCCTTCAGAATGTCAGGAGAACACTGTTGTCATCAAGCAAAATGCACCAGAAGAAAGTTTCTTTATTCCAGACATATATTATATTTCTCATGTATAAAAATATTCTCATCAAGGCATAAGTACAGTACTCTACACTAAACTCTGATCTTACAACCGAGAAGCTTCAGTAAAAAAAAAAAATAATAATAATAATAATAATAATAATAATAATAACAATAATGAAAGAAAAATAAACAGCAGACACTGCACATGTACAGGGTGAGTCAAAAGTTCCAAAACATGGGAAAGGGCACATCACATGATACCCTAATAGTAAAAAAGGTTAATGCAAGTATAATTATCCCTCCAGTTTGAAACATTTATCAGAAGGTGATATAGTCATGTGCAGATACCAAGACTGTAATGAAAATTTAAAAATATAATCTTGAGGGAGTCAAACTGACGAGAGAAAACCTGATTATTTTTTTCCCCTATGTTTCCAGATTTCAGAGTTACCCTGTAGTTCTGACTGCTTCTCTGGTTTCCCAAAATGCTTATTAGAATATTTTATCTGCATTTAAAATAATGTAAGATTTACCAAAAAGCTATAAAAAGGCACTGCTCCAAAATTCAAGTGCAGGCGTCTTGAATGTAACCAGAAATCCAATTTGATTTATTTTTCAGCCTGTATGGGGGAGAGACAATTTTATTTCATGCTTCATAATGTATGGGGGAAAGACAATGGATTCTCCAATATAGTAACACCTCATACCAGTATATGCAATACTGCATGTGCTGTGCTTTCTGTATTAGCAAGAGCACACTCTGTAATACTCAGCTCAAATTAAAAATATACTGTACCATTAAACCAACATCTCACAGTCACGAGAATAACATGCTTAAACTATGAATGATGAAATAATCTTACCATAATGTATTACTTTAACAAGTGAGTAACTTATGGTGTGGGGGAAAGACAAGGAGAGAAAGAGGGAGAGGACAGACAGAGAGACAATGATGAGAGAGTGAGACGGGACAGACAGACAGACTGGGAGAGAGAGAAAGAGAAAGAGACAGAAAGAAAGAAATCTGTTTAAATAATTTGAATGTTTTCTCATTTCTAACTACAATCCTCCTACAGCAACCCTAAGGAACAGTAGCTATATGTAATATTACTACAGAAAAATATAACATCTTTCTATAGCTTCAACAGAGGTAACAGTAATGTCTAACAAATACATCCAGTTCTTTATATAAAACATCAGTATTAAAATATGAATTGAAAAACATCTCCATCACTCCTGCAAGTTAAAATTATGGTATTGAACGAAAAATAACAATAACCTTTCTTAAAATTGTCCATATAGAACAAAATCCTTAAAACTTTATATCATCCATCCATCCATGATTCAATCCTATGCCACCCCATTAGGAGCGTAGGAGCCCAGGGCTAGGCAAGTTGGTCCTGACATGTAAGATGAGAGTGGCCTGCCTCACTCATCCCTGAGTGGCATTACGAGAGCAATAAACCCCAATCACCCGTTGGATATAAGCCTACACAGGCTCAATTCGACTGGAGTGGCTTAATTACCCACTAAACCACCAGGCGCCATAATTTGGTTATATGGTTACTACCCAGCATAGTAAATGGTTTCCTGGTGTAAAGGAAACCATTTGGCTTGTCACTCAGTGTAGTCACCCACAGGAAGAAGGAAGAGGAAAGAATGATGGAAAGAGAGACAGATGAGGAAGGAAGGAAGAGAGGAAAGGGCAGACACCCAAAACAGCACTACACTGAGTGAGTGGATGGTGAGCATCCCCACCTACCCTTTATATATAGCAATAAATCTAAGAACACCAGTATCTAATTCACAACCTTTATACTGAGATTATATAATCATACGTCCTAGAATTACCTTAAAAATATAAATGTATGTCCTTCCAATTATGGTACAAATCGAGACTAAAGCAAGATCATCCCTCTACTAAATTCATTTTTGTCCTTGGTACAATGTTCTTGTGATAAAGAATTTGAATAAAAGAAAGAAGAAAAAATAATCCAGTACAGTCCCCATCAAATGTTCTCTCACCTCTCCTGTTTCCATGAACTCTAGAAATCGGTCTGAGGAGTCAGCAACAAGTGACAAAATAATAAAAATAATAATAATAACAATAATAATAATAATGATAATCTGGTCCTATTTTTCTCATCAGTGCAAGTTCTTCATAAGGAATTCACTAGTACTTGACACACAATTACAGTTCAAGAACACTGATGACTGTTTGGCCACAGATCAGTGCTTTGGCTGGTGTGTCAGAGAAGTTTTCATCATGATTCAGCTAGTCCTCAATATAAGTACAGGATGTCTTACAAAATATCACAGATTTTTTACTTACAATCTCAGATATGAAATGGGGAAACCAGCAATTCAGCATCACAGGTAACAATAAAATTTTAACAGGCAACTTTTCTTTAACATACAATGGAATTTATACTAATGGCATAAAGAGGTACTTATAAAAAGGACTTATTAGGGTATCTCACTAACTATCAAACAGTGACACTACGCACGAGCTGCATGCAAAACTGAGAGGAGAGAAAGAATCAGGAAAGACACTGAGCTGGACAAGATGACAGCACCAGCACCAGAGGGCTCTGCCTTGGCTGCCTCCCTTGGACCATCTGATGTACACAGGACTTCATCTGTGGGACCAATGTGGCAGGTCAGTGGGGGGAGCAGGATGATAATGAGAGAGGTTGTTATGTGAAGGAAAGAGATAGGAAAATAAATTGGAAAGAAAAGAACTGGATGTAGAATGAGGATGTTACTGAGAGGGTAAGGAATGGAAAATAAAATGAAAGGATGAGAGAGAAAGGGGGGGGGAGAAACGATGGTACACATCGTTGAATATTCACTACAGCAGAAACAATGCACACACTGTACATATGAGAAAATACTTTAGTCAGCAAAACAACACAAAACTAGACAAGATTTCACAATAGATTAAACACTGTAGAGCACCTTCAATTTTCTAAAATTGAAGACTAAAGATATTTAGCATATACTATGGTTAGATTGAAGATAATAAAAACAATATAATTTTCTTATAAATCACTCACCAGTCTCCCAACCAATGAATTCACCATGCTTCTGGTTGTCCTGGGCCAGCCATGCCTCAAGAGGCTTGAAATATTCCCTGATGACTGAGGCATCCATTCTCCTACTACCCGTCAAGGCCGCCATTGCATCAGGCCACTCCCTAGAAGAGCCCATCTGCAACATATCCCTGTGCGAATGAAAGGTACAGGAAGAATTAGATTAACCCTTCAGGCCAGCTCATGCTCTAACATGTATTCAGTATGGACGATGGGTACTGACACTGAAATTGTGACAGGAAAACTGCTGGACCTCTGAGAACAGACAGTGCACCAAACAAATGAATATTCAGCATACAATCAGTAAGTCTGATCAGATTATTTTACAAAGTGACTGAAGGAAAATCACACTCAAAAGACTTAACACCAGGATGCACATTTAATTACGGAAACATAGGAAAAAAAGGAACTCACTCAGGCTTTAAGATGCACTTTCAGCTGAAAAAAATTATATGGTGTCAGCTAGAATAAAATACTAGAGTTGTCGTGGTCAAGGAAGGTTAATGGTGACAGCAGTAGCTGTCTCAAGATCACTTTCAAGTTAATAAAATCACTTGACGTCAGTTACAGAAGAGTACTACAAATATCCTGATGAAAAGACAACTACAGGTGACAGTACTAACTCCCTCAGGCTCATAAGACTCACTTTCATGTAAATAAAATCACCTGTGTCAACTGAAACAGAACACAGTACTAGAATTATCCTGATCATGCGAGGGTTAACATAAACTAAAAACAGCACTCACCCTAAAGCATTACCAGCTTCAGTGGACTGGTAGATATCACATTTATGGAGAGGCTTTGCAGGGTCAAGGGGATCATATTGGCCAGACTTCAGACACAGAGCCTTGTGGAACTGGAACTGAACTACGAAGCTCACGAAGTACCTGACACAGAGGGAGGTGCATTATCAATAGTAACAGGCTCACAAAGTACCTGACATGGAAAAAGGTGCATAATCAGTAGCAACAAGCTCACAAAGTACATCATGTGGAAATGTGGGCAATCTCTTCAGTCACAAGTTCACAAAGGCAGGTAATCTCTAGAGTAATTACCTCATAAAAATACCTGATCTCAAAAAGGGGCGCATGATTTATACAGTAATGAGTCCACAAAATATCTGATATGGAAAAGGGCACGTGATTTATAGTACACAGTAAAGCCAAATTAATAACACCTTGAATTCACAGACCTATTTTCTTTTTTTTCTTTTTTTTTTTAAGTTTATTCTTGCCATTTCCTGACAGTCATATTCAGCTTTGGATACACTTTGGAGAGATTAGGTCTATCTATCTATCTATCTATAGCCAGATGCCACAATCCCACAAGGGGTGGCCATTTGATTTTTAGTTACTTAAGATGCTGTTGGCATCCCTACGTGTCAAGTGGGGTTGGTGGAGGATTAGTGCCCCTCCCTGTAAAACAATTAACTCTAAGCCGTTGGCCACCCCGTTTGGGATACATAGCGTCTGGCAATGAATGAATGTATGATTAATTTTACGGGGAGGGACACTAACCCTCCACCAACCCACTTACTGAAATGTAGGGTACATGTATTTGAGCCTTAATAAACCCCTTCAGTAAGAGAGGCATTTCCAGAATTGAATAAAACTGTTTCATGGCAGGAAGAACTAACTGAGAAGACTGTCGCCTGGATTATACTGGTTAAAATGAGAACATGAAAGATTAAACAGACCCCTATATTTTTAAGGTCACATATGGAACATATGGAACTGTTAGATGTGATCAGCCTGTGTATCACATTAAAGGGCATAATCAGCAGCAATAAAGGTCAGACATGTGCTATCATTATCATTTTTTGTTTTCAGAAGTTTTTGTAAATAACTATGGGCTTGTTCACCTCTGTACTCTCAGTCTTAATAATATGGCCCTAAGTCATCATTATTGATGACAACACCATCATCATCATCATCACAAAAATGGTTGATCTTTTGCTTCTCAAAAGTGTAAATTCTGTGAATAACTTCACCAACACTCAAAACTTCAAAATACAGTAACATGACTCTCAGTTCCTGAGTAGTATTGTATCAGAAATGTTCCAGAATAAAACAACTTTTCATTTATTGTACTGCTTTCATGTAGTAGCACCGATATAACTGGTTGGCTAGGCTGCCTGGTTATATAAACATGCTCAACTGCTTCCCCCTCCCCTGAAAGGAGGGTGGTAGACAGACTGAGAAGGGCAACTTTAGTTGACAGTCCACCTGGTTCAAGTTGCAAAACAAACCTGGAACTATTATTTCTCAACTACTGTAAACTGAGGGAGATTGGACCCCTGACCCACAACCCATCTCTTGCTCCTGCACCGCTACCTTACCTGATGTACGGCACATTGGCAGGAATGTGATACTTCGCACCAGGGTCGAAGTCAAACTCAGAGCGCTGCACAGGTGGCTTAATTCCCTGAAGTCGATACCTGGATGAATGACATTTATCACCATCATTATCGATCATCATCATTATAATCCTACTCTGTATTTACATACCTCACTCTCAACTTCAATCCAATGAAGCCTGATATAAATGATTTTTACTTAATATCTCCAGACAGTTCTTTTCAGATCAGGATAGACTTTATGAGCTGGAGAACTTAGCTATAACCTTAATCAATACCTTCTTTACCAGAAAGTTCTCTAAACTGAATGCAGTACTGTACTCTCATTTGGAAACAGAGAAAAAAAATAAAATTACATTCTCAGGCTGAAGAGGCTAATCACTCTTCTTCCCTTTCCTAACCCCGTGTCTCTACATAACAATATTCAACTAAACACATCCAGGAGCCTGTGGTCATATTCATAATGGGTCTCAGTCAAATGCTATAATAAAAAAGTCTCCACTGCAGTTACTATCAAGAATCACTTGATTTTACAGTATTTTTAATTTTAATATTTACTGTCACTTGGGTGCATGAGTGAAGGCTGAAGCATAAGAAAAACAATCTTCAACATGTTACATTCAACAAAGTTTGTGAATATAGCCTGCTGATGCATCTTTGGATCCGAAAGGAGTTTTTGTTGATAATCATCTGTTATCTATACATTCATTACCTGAGGTCCCACCAAGCACAATTCCAATTCTCCTCTTTAGTTTTGCCACTGAAGACATCCCAGCGCCAGAGGTCCATCAAGTAACCAAATGGCAGGAAAGTTATCTTGTCAAGAGCCATGTTCATCAAAAAATTTATGTCAGCCTCTTCGTCTTCAACAACTTCTTTCAGCAGTCCAACTTTGGCAAGGTGTTTTGGTGTGGCTACACTCAGGGCCAAAACATCGCCCACTGCCTCATGGAATCCTGACCACACAATACAACAGAAATGATTAAGCATGCTCAGCCCCTTGATTGTAGTCATTAAATGTGGCTGATTAAGCTGGGAACGGAATACTGTCAGAGAGATAATAAGGAATATTACCCTAAAGTAGGTTACACCTTTCATTTGCTTCTTAAAGAGTCAGTCTTTTGAGAGAAATAAGCAACTACTTGCAAAGGCTATCACCATCATTATCATCATCATCATCATCCTAACCCTTATCTACACATAGAGATGGGGTGAGTAAGGATTCAGAAGCATGGAATAAGAAAACATTAAAGTGGGGCAATTAACAGTATCATTCCCAGTAAAATGGGCCACACAATCATTCACACACCATTCAAGCCTCCAGAATTCTATCTGCATATAACTTATAGTAAGCAAATATCTGTACTCACTGAAGATATCTACCTAAAAGAGTGTATTCAGCACCAAAATATACCATACATGGGTATGCCAGATGATTTTTGATAATGTTAATTTATGTAAACTATTGTTGCTGAATTGTGATGATCAAAATACAGTACTACAATACATAGTTAGTACTGTCAATCCTCCCGAAGTTTTTCTAATCATCAGCAGTACGGTACTGTCTGAAATGTAACACCAGAAAAAATTAGAATACAAACAGAATTAGCAATAATGTATACAGTATACTGTACGTAATTCACCTTGAAACATAAACTGTACACTGTGAACATTTTTAAACCAGCACAAAATTAGTAATACAGTACTGTATATACATATTCCACACTACAGTATATACATCACCATCAAAACAGAATGTTTTGCATCTCCAAGCATGCATATCCTTCTCCACCAAAAATGCCACTTCCCTCCACACCAAAAAAATTCTACAAGGCCTAGGTAAAATGGATAGTTCACTGCAAATGCAACAGACATCTTGCATGCCAGGCTATGATGCATAATTTCGAGGATATTGTATTTTGACCACATCCTGTCAATAATCCACATTCCCAGCAAAACTAAATTAAAAAAATAACACACCACCCAAATTAATGGAATTAATAACATGCAAGATATTACATACACAAAGCAATATTCCTTCTTCCCTGCCCCCAGGGATTAATGAACAGATTATACACTGTACTGTATATTACAAAACTCTATGCACCCTTTGTACATTAATTTATGAAAAACTGTCTTCTAAAAACTCAACAACAGTATTCCCATCCAGTCAACTGTCCGTGTGGTCACTGGAAGAGGCAGTCAAGTGCAACATTTAACATTTCTACTAAATCTTGCTGCCATTAAGACAACATCAATAAGTGATGACTACACTCTGTCCACTCTAACTCGGCCCAAACTGCCATCTCTCCATTTTGAATGCTGAACTATAACAATGGATTTATTAAACTATAATACTATTCACCTGAGGTGTTAGAGAAAATATACAGGGCCATTGTCTTGTCTTTTTCTACCACAAATCTATGAAAAAAGCTTCAGAAAGTGAGAAATCTCTGCCAAGTTAAAGTGGAAGTACTGTATCATATTCTGTCTTGAAATCACCTTGCTGTGAACTATTTAAATGGAAAAAATATACAGTACTTCTAGTGTATTTGAAAAAGCTTTTATTGGGCCAGAACTTCTGTACCTTCCCAACTGACAACATTTCCAAATATGGGTACTGTATAATCCTTCCATTCAAACTGTCCTCAGCCATTCCTCTAAGCAGTGATCACCTATGACTGCTCTCTTACTCTACTGTGGTCACCTGGGTTAGCACCACTGCGGAACACAATTGGCTGGGGTTTGTATTGTAGATAGTACTCTATGTGACCCATCTCATGGTGGACTGTGATCAGGTCCTTCATCGTCACCTCAGTACACATTTTGATTCTGGGGAGCCAAGGGGGCACAGAGATAAAATAACTGCTAGACATGTAGTTGCCTCAGGGTATGTGTTTCCCCTCATGAACATACAGCAAAGCTGCAGTGCTAGAATAAGCATATGAATGAATACACAAATCCTTACATAATGTGTAATCATTTATACAGTACACTTAATCTGGCATTAGACTACTGCCATGAGTAAGCCAAAAATCACTGAAGGAGACAAATACTTTAAGGCAACTGAATGCTAGCATGCAACAGGTTCTTACAGTACTCCACGTTTTTTCTAGGAACAGTATTATGATGTTCTATGTCACTGTACATGTCTTTTAAGTTACTGTCTGATGACCACCTCCTGGTCAGTATAGTCAATGAACTGTTTTTTCTGTACATTATGTACTCGTGGAAGGACAGCACTGGTCAAGGAATTATGTAGTTAGTGGATTCTTCTTCTGCACATAATTTATTTGTGAAAGGACAGCACTGGTCAAAGAATTACAGTACTAAGTCAGATGATTGCCGTCTTCAGTCAGATGCTGCATTTTATAGTTTGTACTTGCCAGTTCAGACAATTCTACTTTGCTTGGGAAAGTGCCCATATGGTGAAAAAAATAATGGAGGCTATATCAAACTTGTCAAGTTTGAATATTCTCTCTGGAGCTGAATAAAATCGTCTGGAGATATCAATGACCAAACTAAAAATGATGTCACTGGATCCAAGCTGTTATGGATGGTGGAGAAATCAACATATCAGTCTCACTGCCTTAGACAAAAAAATGTTTACTGAGGAAGGGTTGACTATCTTATCATGCAGGAAGGAAAATAAAACCTTTAATACAAATGAGTCAATAATAGTCAATAATTTTAAGCATGTCTATGTACACAGTCAAGGCATGAGGTTCTATATAGCCATTTAGTACAGAATTATTGCTAACCCTATATAATTCCCTTCAAGGTGAAGGGGCCCAAGACTTGGCTCATATAGCAGTCATCACTCTAGGATTAGAACACTCCAGTAAGACTGAAGGCCTTCCACTGGTTTGATCCCAAAGTAACTAGAGACTTTTCAGTCATACACGGTAATACCATCAAGGGAAACAGGCTGGTCATCTGCCCTTAACTGTGCTGAGGTATGGTAATCCAGTCTCAGGCCCCTACACCTCAGTGGAGGTATTATTGGGGTGGGTGGGTATTACTGATGACCATATTACAGTACTGTGCATATACTGCTTGTAGCAGCACAAGACTTTTTGCTTTTACTTCTCTATGTTAATCAAGCCCATCCTCATTAGCCATTAGATGAGACTGTTAGGAAAATCAGGTGGGCAAATGTCTGCAAATTTTGGCATATCATCTATCAAGCCAACATAATTATTAAATTCTTTCAATCTGTGTAGCTTACTGGTCCAAAGCTGTGTTAGGACATCATTGTTTTATGATCTGTGCATCTGATTACTTTACTCAGGAAAGAATCATAAGCTTTTGCAATACTATCCTAGTAGTCAAAGGCTTATAAAAAATATGATGAGTAATCCTCTCTCTAACAGTTGTATGCCTAGGAGTTATATACAGGCTTGTAGCAGATCACATTATTAACAGAAATCCTAGCAGTCAAAGGCTGCACAATGTACTTTTTGTAACAGTTTCTTTTATATACTGGTACACCTGGAAATTCTATGTAGGATAACAGTACACTTTTATTCAGTTAAAGAAATCTTAGCAGTCAAAAGTTAAACCAACAATACACACCACAAAAGTTAGCTGTTTAGTTGCTCAACTGATGACCAACACATTAAATGGCTGACATTGTCCCACCTGTTAATTTATATGGTCTCATCACAGCAGCGAGCTTCTGCCACCAGATCATATCAGAGAGCAAATTTCTGTATTATCTCTCACCTGGGTTAGCCCCTTCACGGAAAACAAGTGGAAGGTGCTTGTACTGTAAATAATACTCAATATGCCCCATCTCATGGTGTACTGTGATCAGGTGATTCATTGTCACGTCCGTACACTGCTTGATTCTTTTGGTGAAAAGCAGAAAGAGAATGGAAAATATCAAAGGAAATCAAGAATAACATAAAGAAGGCCAGGAAATTGTGTCCCTGTGATGGCCTCCAAAGCATCTGCTACATTACTGCGTCCTTTGTCATAAAGTCATCTGACACAAAAATACATACAATGAGAAAGAGAGTTTTGCAAGGAAATTGAAAAAGATTGAAAAAGTTCTCATGATTTAAAGAATGTGGAGGAGCTGGGAGATGTGGAACGTGAATAAAAAATAATGAAAATGCTCACTAACTGACAACAGAAGTCAATAAACACTGAGAACATATAGAAAGAGTGCCCAGAATGAAAGAAGTTTTACAATGGGAAGCTGACAAACTTAAAAGGGATGAATGAAGCTTAAATGATAGACTTATCTATGGGTGTTAAAGCCCACACAATCCCACAGAGTGCTCTTTTTGTTCCAGTTGTTGCTGAATGTCACCGAGTGTGTCATCCTGCTAGGCTGGGATTCCCTTCTACATCAAGTCATTATTCATCATGATAAATTGTCAAGTTTCATTCACGCCATTACACATATAATCAGAAGTGCTAGAAAATGGAAAAACATGGATGATTTTTAGTGTTGAAATGAAATGAAGAAAGCAACACAATACATTGGAAACTGACATTAAGCTTGATGCTAAAAATCACATGACAATGAAGGTGAGTTCTCTGTTTTCAACCCTTTGCATCATGTAAATAAATGTATAAACACTTGAATACATTCATTCACAGTATGGTATCAATAATGCTTTGGTAAAAGTGAGTGCAGATAAACATTATGGCTTTTGAGAGAAAAGAAGTCACAGAATGTGCACTGAGGCTGGATGGAGAGGAAATGGAGAATGTGACTGCATTCAAATACTTGGGTAGAGTAATAAGCAGGGACAGAAATTTAGATGATGACGTGCTTGCAAGGGTGTAGCACAGAAGAAAGCTGCTGATTCACTGAACACAGTGATAAGGAATAGGGCAGTGAACATGGAAACAAAAACGTTGCTGCATGACAGTATTGTGATACCCACTCTAATGTACAGCATGGAAGTAAAGCTTGAACCCTGCTGGAAGGACACAAGTCAAGAGTGACACCACTGGAAATGACCTACCTGAAAGGAGCATGTGGAATTACATGGACAGACAGATAGACAGAAAAATAACTAAGTAAAGAAGCATTGTGGTATTCATCCAGATGTGAATGGAAACATTAAGAGAATACTCTGAGGTGGTTTGGCCATGTGGAGAGGATGAAGGATGAGAGACTATGAGAGTGTAAGTGTGTGAGGTGGAAAGGGAGAGGGGGAGGGGGAGACCAAGCTTAAGATGGAGGGATGGAGTGAAGAGGTATGAGAGAGAAGGGGTGAGTTGGAGGAAGGGCAACCATATGGCAGAGGACAAGACAATGTAGAGGCAATCTGTGTGCGGCAACTCCTTATGAGAATAAGACATTTAACGTAGACAGACAGAAACTCCCTGGTACCGTACAGGTTGTGCAGTAAGGGACATCAGTTCACCACATATCCCACCACTTTTTTATCTTATTGGTCTCTGCTGCTTAATTGGTCTCAGCTGAGAAAACCTGATATGCTCTCTGCTGAGAGATGACTTTGATACAACACATCAGGGAGATGGTAATGGACATGTCTCAAGTGTAATGCATACATAGCAGAATAACAGTTAAACTTTAGTTCCTGGCTGTACAAAACTGTTCATCCAGCACCAGTTCTAATGTCAGTCAAAAGTAACCATTCTGTAAACAGAGCAATATACAACTTAAGGCATTAGGAACACCATTCCCAATAAACACTGCCTCACCTGGGTTTGCTCCTTTATGGTATATATGCAGCTAGTGACTATACAGAAGAGCATACCATACATGGCTCATCAAATGATATATTAAAATCAGATACTTCATTGTCGCAGCCATACACAATTCCACTCTTGGTATGGAAAATAGGATAGGGGTTGGATAAAGTTAATGGACTTGGAAGGGTATGAAAGACAGAAAGATTGACTGTGATGATTTAAGAGTGTACAAAAAACTGAAGCTGATGGAAAATTTGGGAGGATTTACCAAACAGGCGTAGAGATGTAAAGGAGTATGGAAAGCACTGAGAGTGGAGGAAATTTTGGAACAATTTTACGTACAGGTATATCTGCACACTGTTCAATCCTACAGGTCTTAATATCAGGTGGGTTATGTGTAATATCAATGGCTTAAGAGACTCTGTATTCAGTAGGCTCTGTATGCAGCACCAACACACTTTGAGGCATTAGCAACACCAGTCACAGCAAACATTGCCTCACCTGAGTTAACACCTTCACAGAACACCTGTGGAAGGTGTTTATACTTATGAGCATACTCTGTGTGGCCCATCTCATGATGCACAGTTATCAGATGGTTCATACTCACATCCGAACACTGCTTGACTCAATGCCATGTGAGGTAGGATAAGGGTTGGCAAAAAAGTGATGAATACTATACTGTACTGGTTTTTCTCTAACTTGACCAGGAACTGCCATGTATCCATCTTGAATACTGAGCTGTAGCAACAGATAACACTAGAATACAATGCTTGTCACAAAGAGGTGCTATAGTAAGGATACAGAGCCACGTCTTTTTCTGCCACTCAATTATGTGAAATGTGTAGTAAGGATGTAGAGCCATGTCTTTTTCTGTCACTCAATTATGTGAAAAGTGTAGTAAGGATGTACAGCCATGTCTTTTTCTGGCACTCAATTAAGTGAAATAGGCAGCAAAAGTGTGAAAATCTAGGTCAAGCTAAAGTAAATAGGGTATACACTGGGTATGGAAGACAGAGACTTTGGAGGAGAGTGGAAAGAAAGAGCTTGGAAAATGCTGAGGCTGGAGGATCTGGTTAGCCTGAAAGAAAGGCAACTCAGATATGAAAATACATGAAATATTTCATACAGAGACGAAACTGAAGATCTGAAGGGGTACTGAGATCTGCTGAGCCTGAAAGGAAACTCAGATATGAAAATACATAAAGTATTTCATACAGAGAGGAAGTTGAAGATCTGGAGGAGTATTATGTTAAAACTGCTTGAAAGGACCAATAAGTGATTTAAAAGTGCTGGAAGACCATTAGATTATTAGTAGGCAGGACTGAAAAATGCAGAAAATTTGAATAGAAGAGTCTGGACAATAATGAAACAAGTTAAAGGGTTTTCATAAAAGACTGTCAAGTTTGCACATGGCTGAACAGATGTTAACAGATAATGAATGTGGTAGGATTGACTGAAAGGAATAGAAGAATGCAATATGAGCTGGCAGAAGTTAAAGAGGGGTGAAATATGTTTTATCAACAAGGTAGGAAAAACACTGATAGTTTTAATACTGGAAAATACTTTGAAAGTGGCTGACATAAAGCACAAAGATGTTGACAAGAATTTGAAAATAGCTTACTCAAGGATGATACCAAAAAATTCTAAGGCAATGCAATAAATTAAAATGACAAATTCAGTTCAGTAACATCCCATCAGCAGCACAGTGGTTTGGGCCTAGGCTACTCACTCCAGATACTGAAGACAAGCATTACCAGTCACTCGCCTGCAAGTCACATTATGAGAGCAAAAAATAGCAACCTTCTCAGAAGTACACCAGTATGAGCCACATCAGGACACCAGTATGAGCCACATCAGGTTGGAACCCCTTAACTCATTAAACCATCAGGCACCTAAAAACTGTATATGGGTAATGAGGCCAATGCATTACAAAAGACAGCATGAAGGTCCATCCTTGATCTCTTTACAGGCATCAAAAAACCAACTTCTAAAGGGGAAAGTATGCAAGTGTGATAACGTATTTTCCATATGTTACCAACTTCCATATCCTGTACTCAATTTCAGGCTCCACACTATCTCTTGCTCAACATATCCTCATGTATATGGTGGTTCTCCATGCCAAAGCTCAGACTATCACCATATTAAAAGTCTAATTTTCATTTCCTGTATTTGTACCTCCTTGGTACCTGTACCTGTTAAACAGCTGCACAACCTGTCATTTAATGCTACCTAGTAGTGGCCCTGTGTTGCTTGATTTCACCGAGCTGGTGCATTTGTCCAACTGTGGAGGGATCTTAACTCAAAAGCTTTGACCCAGGAAACCTTCCTCTTAAGCAACTACACTGAGAAGCCACAAAATGAACAAGACTAATCCGTATAACCACTGACTACTGCATTATGAAATTAAGATCTTTACAGCTGCATACCAGTAGGTGTTGTGTGCACTAATCAGTGATATTCTTTTTTTTACACATGACAGCAAAGATAACATTATACTGTACAGGTTAATAGCAATCCAGTTTTCTATTAGCTTAAGAAAAGAGACTTAGGTAACACAGAGATACAGTTGTAAATTATTGCTGAAAAACTCAATCCCCTCCACAATGCTGTACCACAACCACATGCCATGGAGAATATTAACTGCCCTCTTGGCCTCACCTGGGTTAGCACCCTCTCGGAATATTAACGGTAGGTGCTTGTACTGCAGAAAGTACTCAATGTGGCCCATCTCATGATGCACTGTGATCAAGTCATTCATCGTCACATCTGTACACTGCTTGATTCTTTGAGTAGAAGGTAGAAATGATACTGGATAAAGCTTGAATAAGGTTCAAAATTATAAGAAATTATGATCCTGATCCTTTGAGTGGAAGCTAGATATGGTACCCAGTGAAGCTTGAATAATTTGAACTGGTAAAAATTAAAGACCCCAATTCTTTTAGTGGAAGAAAGAGATGGTACTAGGAAAAACTTGAACAAGGCTCAAACTGGTAATGCATTAATAACAAGACTACTCTGATTCTCTGAGTGGAAGGCAGAAATGGTACTAAATAAAGCCTGAGTATGCGTTAACTTGGTAAGACATTACTTATTAACCTAAGCCCTTCAATCTATCTA
Organism: Coenobita brevimanus; assembly: GCF_032717465.1. NCBI lineage: Eukaryota > Metazoa > Arthropoda > Malacostraca > Decapoda > Coenobitidae > Coenobita > Coenobita brevimanus. Next base: position 37,079,978 of record NC_136998.1, on the reverse strand, counting down.
TCTATCTATTGCCAGACGCCTCAATCCCAGTTGGGGTGGCCACAAACAAATCGCCTCCAAGTTGCCCTGTCCCTCGCCATTTCACTGCCCTGCTTCCAACTCACGCCCCCCTCTCTCATATACCTCTCCACCCCATCCCTCCATCTCATCCTCAGCCTCCCCCTCCCTCTTCCCCCCTCCACCTCACTCACATACACTCTCTTTGTCAGTCTTTCATCCTCCATTCTCTCCACATGGCCAAACCACCTCAGTGTGTTCCTCATAACACTTCCTATCACATCCACATCCACACCACAACGCTCCTTTATATCCTCATTCATCAGCCTGTCTCTCCATGTGACTCCACAGGCTCCTCTTAAATAACTCATTTCCACTGCTCTCACTCTTGACTTGTGTCCTTCCAACAATGTCCAAGCTTCACTTCCATAAGTTAGAGTTGGTATCACAATACTGTCATGTAGTGACTTTTTCACTTCCATGCTCACTTCCCTGTTTCTTATCACTGCTTTCAAAGAACCAGCAACCTTACTTCCCTCCTGTACCCTTTCAAGCACTTCACCCTCCAAACCTCCATCCTTACTCATCACACTACCCAAGTACTTAAACGTACTCACACTTTCCAATTCCTCACCATCCAACCTCGCTGTACATTCACTAACTTCACCTCTCTCAAAGACCATCACTTTACTCTTCCCTACATTCACATTTAGATTCCGTTTCTTACACACTCTCCCAAACTCATCCACCAAGCCTTGCAGCTCCCCTTCGTCTTCACTCAACAACACAGTATCATCTGCAAACAACAGTACAGGGAGTTTCCAAACACTATCCTCTCTCACCAAGGCCACTCCAACATCCACTACCCTACCTTGTACCTCTTTTATTACCCCATCCATGTACAGATTGAACAACCATGGAGACATGACACATCCCTGTTTCAACCCAACTTTCAAAGAGAAAAATTCACGTAGTTCACCATCCACACGCACTGCAGCCTTTGCACCATCATACATACTCTTCACAGCATTCAATCTACTTATTATTATTATTTATTTTATTTTTATTTTTTGTAATTTTTGCTACCATTCAACAATTTCATTCAGCATAAAGACAGACCTCTAACAATGAAGAATTCAATGAATGCCATTGACTAAGTAACCCCTCTTGTTCAGAAAGTCTATGTTGAACAAAATCATACAGATAACAAGACTAAAATATAAAATACATCATCAGATTCAAAAGGTTAAACTGGTAGGAAATTATTTACATAAGTAAGAAAGGCATAATTGATGCTGAAGGTTTGAAGAGCCTGAATAAAGGTTAAAAAAGGCATGAGTGCTTGAAGCTAAAGAATTATTTAAGAAAAAAAAAAAAAGGCATACAAGAACCCAAGAAAAGGCTTACTCTGGCATGAAGGAAGTTCACTAATGATTAAAATGGTTAAAATGAGGTTTAAGAAGGCACAGGTAAATTAAGGCAAATACGGAAATTAAAACTGAAGAAGTAGCTGGATAAACTTTGAAAAACTATACGGAAAGATATAATGTTTAACCCCTGAGAACATTTTATATTTAACACTGGTCAATGCTAGACAATTATACTGCATTCAGCTCTGGTAGGACATCAGACTATAGGAGTTCAATGAGTACAAGAAAATCACATGAACAAGAAAGAGCTTAGGTATGGTATATGTGACTGAGAATGAAAGTTAGCTAGAAAAAAAAAAAAAAGAGAGAGAGAGAGAGAAGTACAAGAAAATCACATGCATTCAAGAAAGAGAAGAGGAGTGGTACATGTGAAACTGAATGACTGTCAGGAAAAAAACAGAATACAGTATGATACAAGAGTTTGGAAGAACTTACTAACATCGATAACACTGGGAAACAATGCAGGGTACAATACTGGCACAATGCACATATCCAGAGAAATGCTAAGAATGAATGAATGGTGACAGAAAGTAAAGTCTCAAGAACTCCAAGAAGTGCTTCAATAGGTGCAATTAGAAAATGAAGTCCCCTGAACTCCAAACAATAGTTTGATTGGTGCACTGGTTCTATAAATTAAAAAAAAAAAAAAAAAAGGCAAACTGTGAAAAAATATGAATGCAAGTAACTATTACATGTATAACAGGTCTGATTTCTGTTCAGTTACTGTATTTATGCATGCTGAGAGAGATGAAGTAAATATTAAGAAATAATGATAATTCTGTTGCATAATTATCCTTCTAATTAATATTCTACCTTTATTTACTTAGTAATAAATATACTATACAGTCAAGTACACACTACTGAATATTATGCAATGTTGGATGAGATTCAGATACAGTAACATATGATCGGAGAGAGAGCACATTTCTTAGATACTTTGAAGCTAATAAACTGTACAATAAAAATAAAAAAAATCAACAGTAAATTACCCACCTGAAGTCGCGGCCATTACAGAAGTCCCAGGCAGATGCATGACAAACAAGCTCACGGCCCTGAGGCTTCTCAATGATACTATGTTCCCAGAATTCTTGGGGCATACGAGTCAGGTTTAGCGACGCAAAGAACTCCTCTGACATTTCAAACATTTTCCGTGGAGTGTACCCCTGAAATATAGAAGACGTGGTAATCCACTGTCACCAAGTACATTATACATGATCATCATCATCATCACCATCATCCAAGAGAATCTCAAGTATCATATACACAGAGTCATAGGCAAGGTATCTATCCGATAACTCTGTCGTTATCGTCACTGTAATGGGGTCTTACAATGCCAGTGTTGCCTGCAGGCAAAGGGAGGATCCTCTGTTTGGCTCTGTGGTAATGTGTGAGTGTTTGGAGTGTGGTGGCCTGAGTTTGAATCCCGGCCAAGACAGAGTGATTAATTTGTTAAGTTTCATCTCAGTTATTATATTCACTGGCAGCGGTGTGGGATGTGAGGCGAGGCTTGGTTGGCAATTTGATGTTGCTCCTTGGATTGCTGACAGCATCCTTGTCCTCCAATGCTACGCTACCAAGTGCGTTCAATACTCACCAAATTAATCACCACAGGGGGAAAAGAGGGGTGTAATGGGGGTCTATATTTGCCCGCATTGCCCGTAAGCAAATGGCGAGTTCTTTGTCTGGCTCAGTGGTAATGTGCACTCATTTGGAGCACAAGGTCCTGAGATTGAATCTCGGCCAGACTAGTGATTCATTTGTAACGTTTCATTTCAGTTTATTAAATCACTATCATCCTAACCGTTCTCCCAATCAAAAGCTAGGGACCTCTTTCCCTTGATGGCATTGCATGATCCAAAAATCTCCAGTCACTGCTTGGGGGTAATATCTGTGCAAGACCATCACGATCCACAGAGTCTAGCCACTAGTATAGTGCTTTTACTCTAGCTTGGCCTAAAACTGGCATCTCTCCATCTTCAATGCCCAGTTATGACAATATATTAGCTCAAGAATATGACACTAGTCAAGAAAATGTGCTATGAAAAGATTGTTGAGTCTTTGTATTGTCTTATTTTATCCTCACACTAAATGAAATACTTTAACTCACAGAAAAACAAAAATCTGGGCAAAGTTAGTGTAAAACAAGCACTGTATAGTGGAAAATGTGCTCACCTGCTCAATCATCTGAGGTGTGACATCAACTGATGTTTTGTCAGGGTAGGGTATGGCCAGCTGGTATATTTCACTCCATGACTGCGACCACATGTTGCCCAAGAGGTGTGCCGGAATGGGTCCACGATGGGTCACATACTCTTCACCATATTGCTGCACAAAGACATAATGGTCATGTGGTTAGAAAAGTGGTTTGTTGTTCATAATTGTACGAGTTCAGTCAAAAGCTGGGGCAGGGAACAGCTGGATTAGCCTACAGTACAATACTTGAATTTCATTAAAACAGGCTTTATTTATCTTCCACATCACTACCTGCTAATCCCATGTCATCAGTTTTGAATGAGACTGCCCTAGCATGTATTCAACATGGATGGTGGGTATTAGTGCCAAAGTGGTGACATGCGATGACACGGGACTGCTGGGCCTCAGAGAATGGACTATCAACCTCATGTCCGGAGCTGAACACAAGAAAAAAATGAAAAAAAAAGCTAAAATACTTATTTACAGCTTTCATGGGATCTTCCAGTAGGTACAACACAACCCATCCATAATTACACACAAACATACAGTATACTTAAATTCACTACCCACACCAGCCTACAACTACATCCACACCTTGCTGCTACTCTTACAACCACAACACATACCAGCTCACAACCACACCCACACCTTTTTCACAACTACAGCCACACCTACATCCCAAATTATACTTACAACCACAGCCTACAACCACCCACATTTGAGCTTTATCTGTTAACCATACTAGACCCTACAGCTCTACCTAAAACATATGGTCTACAATTTTACACACACACACACACACACACACACACACACACACACACACACACACACACACACACACACACACACACACACCAGAAAAACACATTATCAAGATAGTTAGAGAGACGTATTATCTCCTGACTAACATAAGAGCAGCATTTCATTACATGGATGAGGAGATGATGAAAAAATTGATAGTGGCCATGATCCGCCCCAGGTTGGAATATGCGACACTAGTGTGGTCCCCACACAAAAAGAAATATATAAACAAGATTGAGAGAAAACAAAGAACAGCAACCAAGATGGTCCCTAGCCTGGCAGGTCTGTCATACAGAGAGAGGCTGGAAAAGCTGGATCTGCCTTCCCAAGAAAAAAGAAAGAGAAAGGGGCAACATGATTGCAGTGTTCCAAACACTCATTCACACACCATTCAAATTAGTCCAATGTGACAAATAATAAGAATATAAGTCTATACTGTGGTGATGCTGAGTTTTACTATTCAGCACTTTAATACAGCTTTCATGGGATTGATCACATCGCTATCAGTAGGAGGCATAGAAGTTCTCTGCTAGATGTTCATGTTAAACGGGGAGCGGATATTGGTAGTGACCATCAACTCAGCATTGCAAAAATAAGGTTTAAACTTAAAAATCAGAAGAAGGAAAAATCTGGTATTGGTAGATACGATATTGTTAAGCTTAGAAGGGAAGGAGAAGAAAAGGAGGAATTCAGATTAGAATGCAGAAATAGGTTTTTGGTGTTGGAAACGTTGGAAGAGGGGGAGAGAAGTGTAGATGAGATGTGGGAGGATGCGAACAAAGTTTTGCATGAGACTGCTGAATGTACGATTGGAAGGAGACATAGATTCAGGAGAAAGAAATGGATGTCAGAGGAAACGTGGGATATGATAAAAAAGAGAGGTGAGGCTAAATTGAGGAGTGAGATGCAATGCGTTGATGAACAAGAGATTGAATTAGCAAGAGCTGCGTACTGGAGTTTGAATTCAGAAGTAAGAAGGTTAGCTAGGAGAGATAAAAGAAGATGTGTGGATGAAAAGGTTGCAGAGACTGAAATCTTAATAAACAAAAATGATGGACAGAGTCAAAGAATAGCATATGAATCGATTAGAGAACTGAGTGGTAATGCAGGTAAACGCAAGGAAATACCAGTTAGAGACAGGGGAAGGAAATTTATTGACCAAAGATGGAGATATTAAAAATAGATGGAAAGAGCATTTTGAGACAGTTCTTAATAGACCAATACCACCAGAAGAGGATATACCGTCTGCTCAGGAAGATTTAAATATAGATACAGGAGAGTTGAGGCTTGCAGAAGTGGTGAAAGCATTAAAACATTTAAAGAATAATAAGGCACCAGGGAGGATGGTTTATTTCGGAAATGTTTAAAGTGGAGGGGGATAGATTAATAATGATCTTGACCAAGCTATTCAATAAGATATGGGGTTACTACCATCAGTTTGGAAGAATGGTGTAATTGTTAAAGTTCCGAAGAAGGGAGACCTGAGTGAATGTGGTAATTGGAGGGGAATCTCTTTGTCACCGATAGCTTTGAAAGTTTTCAGTAGAGTGTTGTTAAACAGGTTGGAGCCGGTGGTTGAGGGTATTCTCAGGGATGAACAGGCTGGTTTTAGAAAGGGACGTGGTTGCAATGATCATATCTTTATAGTTAGGCATTTGATGCAGCAAGTTAATGAAATGAGAGTACCGTTAAGTCTTTGTTTTGTTGATTTTGAAAAGGCTTTTGATAGTGTTTTGAGAGAGACTATGGGGAAGATCATGAGACATTATGGAATACCAGAGGAGTTTGTGAGGGTCATTATGAACATGCATGAGGATACATTTTGTAAAGTGATGGTTGATGGTTGTCTGAGTGATTCGTTTGAAGTCAAGTCCGGAGTAATTCAAGGTGGTGTTCTATCGCCTTTACTATTTATATTGGTCATTGATTACATTATGAAACGCGTTGGAACAGAAACCGGTGCAGGTATACTTTGGGGAGAGAACAGGAAACTTTTGGATTTAGATTATGCAGATGATATAGTTTTGATTTGTGATGGGCCAGAAGAGATGCAGAGAGTGTTGGACTGTTTGGCGAGTGAAGGTCGCAAGGTGGGTTTGGTTATTAATTGTGGAAAAACTGAAATAATCAATATGAATATGGAAAATGCGCAGGAATGTGTAATTGGAGGTATGGTTGTAAAGCAAGTTGATAGGTTTAAATATTTAGGTACTTATTTAGCCAAGGATGGTTCTTTGAACTTTGAATTCGAGGAAAGGTTAAAGAAGGCTAATCAGGCAATGGGAATGCTTAAAAATATTTGGAATAATAACAATTTTTCTGTGCATACAAAAATCAAACTTTATAAGGTAATGGTTAGGAGTATCTTAATTTATGGACACGGGTCTTGGTACAGCACAGTGACTATGGAGAATAAATTCTTGGTGTTTGAAAATAAAGCACTTAGAAGAATATTAGGAGTTAAGTGGTGGGAAAGGATACCAAATAGTAGAATTAGAGAAATAACGGGAGTGCAGCCAATCGATGAATATGTTAGATTCTCACGATGGAAGTGGCTAGGACATGTGTATAGGAGATAGGGAATAGTACGAGGTACACCAGGGTGGGTGGCACTTGGTAGGAGAGGTAGAGGAAGGCCAAAAGAGACGTGGGTGAGGACAATGAGACGGGAAGCTGGAGATGAGTGTTGGGGAGATCTTGAGGAGTTAGCACAAGATAGGATGTGGTGGTGTGAGTTCATCGAGGCCCTATGCATCCCCGAGGGTGCCACAGGAAATGATTGATTGATTGATTGACTTTAATATTTTACACAGGATATTTCAATAAATATCACAGTAAATGCAATATCAGCCCACTCATTTTGTTTTTATTACACTTCAAAACTTGCATTTCTAAAAACAATATATAATTTCATATTTCCAGCAAGAAAATGGTTGTAGTGGTGGCAAGAAAGACATACAGTAAAAGTCCAATATTTCGGCATCCAATTCCCCGGCAAATCTGACATTTCGGCAGTTTTGAGAAATAGTCCCATTTACGAAAATCTCCGATCGTTCGGCAGATTCTCCGATTTTTTTCATCAGTCTTGAAATTCTCCATGAGGCTCGCCAGCTAGCTACCCGCCTTTACCCGCCTTAGTGAGTGAGATAGTGAAAGTGATGGAACGAGTCTACCACTGCCATGAAGCTCAGAGGCTAGCTCTTTCTCCTATAGCATAAAGAGAGGACAAACATGTAGTGAGTCTAGCATGGGAAAGAGAATCTGTTTCGCCATTCTTCCGCCATTCTTCCGAGTTGTTGCCGTGCTGCTGCCGACTTCTCTTGATTCTTCTGTGTGCTTTGTGAACTTCGTACTGAAATACCTCTGAAATTACTATTCGAGTGTGCTGGGGACTTCTTCCAGCAGTAGCAGACTCCAATCAACCCCTTCTATTGTACATATGTAAATAAGGAACCTACTATAAGTTTAGGTAAGTGCATGTGAACTTGTAGGCCTACTGTACCATTACATTTATATACAGTATGTTCACTAATTTCTTTATTTTTCATATTCATGTACAGTATAGTACTGTATTCATTACAGTATTGTACAGTATCAAACAGTATACAGTACTCTCTCCAAACACATTTGTAATGATATAAGTAATGATGATAATGTTCACCGAAACATATAAGGTACTGAGTGGGTAGGGTTTTCGATAATTCAGCAATTTTGATATTTCGGCACTTGCCTGGTCCCATAGATGCCGAAAAATCGGACTTCTACTGTATAAGCACTGATTAATGTAAACTTTTGTAAGACACTAAAATATGACAATAAGGAAAAATCAGTAGCAATAAAATGTTAACAAACATTCATTATTTACAGCCAAAAACACATAATGACTGTTGGGAAACATAAGAAACATGATTACTGTAAATTTACAAAGAGGATAATGACAGTCAAGATCAGAAATTAGCAATAGAAGGTTAATTAATGCTTGCAGCTCTCAACTGTGCATACCGGTATATTACCAGGTTTAGGTACCACCTGCCTACTGTAGTTAGATTTTGCTTAACTTCTCCAGTTTGATTATATATTTTTCATTTTGTTCTTGCTATTACCAGATGACTTTTGTTAATGTTAGAGGATTTTTTTTTTTTGGCAAGAGGGGTTAGATATAGCCTTCATTAAACCCATCACAACTACAGATCCTTTCCTCAGTTGGATAAAATCATATGGCAGTACCAGGAATAAAATACTGTATCCTTCCTCTTCTATCTTTCATTACTCCATTCTTTCAACGTCTCTTTCTTTATTTCATTTTTTCCACGTCCTTCTGCCTACAGGTGACTTTACACTCCCTCTTTTGTCTTTCTGTCCTTCATTCTTTTCTCTATATTCTGCCTGTGGGTGACTCAACACATGAGTGACAAGCCGAATGGTTTCCTGTACATCAGGGAACCATTAACTATCCTGGGTGGTAACCATATAAACAAATTATGGTGCCTGGTTGTTTGGTGGGTAATTACGGCGCTTCAAACCGATTGAGCTGGTGAAGGTTTATATCCAAGGGATGGTTAGGGTTATTACTCACGTAATGCCACTCAGGGATGAGTGAGGCTGGTCACTCTCATCATAAATGTCAGGACCAATTTGCCTAGCCCAGGGCTCCTACGCTCCTCATGGGGCAACGTTGGATTGGATGATGGATGGATGGATGATGTCATCAGAGGGAAGGGGGTTGATCTGGTGACATGTACTCATATTACGAATTTATTCTTGTTCCCTTCAGATGATTTGATTCAGCTTTGGGGATATCTTTTGTATGGAAGGGGAAAATGTAGGCCATACAATTATAATCAATCCAGTTGAAAGAAAACAATCTTTGAAATGGAACCTGGACCTGACAATCCCTTTGCCCCCGTTGGAGCATAGGGGGCTTGAGGCCAGGCAACTATACAGTACTGTATTCCTGAACATTTAAGGGTAGGAGACCTACCTATACCCCTGGCAGCATTTAAATTACAGAAAAATCTCTAGCCACCTATGAAACTTGAACCAGGATGTGTAGGCCACAGCACGTTCCATCTCAAGACTTCTACCACCAGGCGTCAGTAGTATTAGTAGTAGTTATAGCCCCTGGTTCATCTGAAATGTGAACCCTGTGGACTGCAGGCTGAAGCTGCCCTGCTCCAGCAGTCCACCATCCTCGTTTTTTCAGGGACAGGGAGGGAACTGTTGGATGACTGTATGACTCAGCAGCTCCACCTTTCAGTTATATCATTGCAACCTTGTGATGATATCCTTCTTCTGCATCCTTAAAATCTCTCTCAGCCCAAATAAAATTGTTCACAAACAGCAACCATAAAATTAAAAATGCATAATCATACTGGAGGGGTGATTCATGGCATGAACTATACATTTATTGAGATCATGTATATCACAGGTGAGAAAGGTATTGATAAACTTTACATCCAAGCACAAAGATAATAATAACTGAATTTAAAGCTAAATAATATGGACTCAATTGATTCCATTATAATATTTCTACAGTCAAATATGGGAAAACCTCTCTTTTTCTCATGAAAAACTGTAATGGCTAAACCCCTGTTAAATTGTAAGCTGAGGGCAAATCACTGGAGTCAGGGTGTTAATAATGTCATCATTAACCCCCTCACTATCATGACAATTCTAGCATTCTATTCCAACTACTGTAATACATTCAGTTTTATTTAGCTGAGGGTGAGTCACAGAGGCCAGACAGTGTTAATCTTCTTGATGCTAGAAATACTGTTGATTTACCTCGCGCAGCTTCCTTCTGACGTAAGCGTGCAGCTGTTGGTAAAGGGGTCGCAGCTGATCCCAGAGATGAGCCAAATCTTCACGGAAAGTTTCAGACTCATAGGGATACAGCCACATGTCACCCATGTTCTCAAACCCTGAAAAAAATAACAGACTATATTAGTACAGTAAATTTATGGTCTGTGCTACAAAGCTCACCATCATAGTTCTACCACTTGCTTTATGTCATTATCAGGATATGAAATTACTTGCACTTTCTGAGCATCATACTGTATACTGTACCTATTTTGATGTCAAGGAATATGGCAGTAAGTCCAGCTGAGGACAATATTATCATTCAACTCTTTAGTTAATCAGTTAGGAAACTCTTACACTCTACTGTACTCTGAAAAGTTTGATGATCTGTGAATTGTATTATCCTGTCCTGAAAACCATTAGATATTGTCTCATTATTAAAAATAAAGTAGTAAACCAGTGTTTATGTCTGCAATTGTACCTAGCAGTATCTAGGCATAAGCACTTTATTTTCACGCAAACAATTTTTCATCCAAGCTAGACAGGCAAATATGACAGAAGCACAGCAGAGGACATACTAGGCACATACCATTGAGCTGGGCAGCCTTGTTGGCCAGCCTGACAAAGAGCTTGTAGTGGTCCCTGACACGGCGACCTGATGCATAGCGCCACATTTTCCACACATGCTGCAGCTCACCATAGTCCCGGCTGGTACGCAGGATCCTTGTTAAGTCTGTGGGGCATGGACACTTCTTTAGGGTAATGTCATATGAACCAACACCCTAATTCATTTACAATATAGCTACAGACATCAACTTCCACATTTCTCCATTGCACCTCATGCTTCCCCTCCTTGCTTCACACTTCACTCTTTTCTACCAACTCATTCATATCCCCATCATTTCACATTCACATATCTTCATCACCTAATATCTCCATCCTCACACACTCTTCTACCACCACCTTAAAGAAAAAAAGAAAAGAAAAAAAAGCGAGAGCAATACGGTAAGGGAAGGTGGGAAGGGAGAGGAAAAATGGGTAGAGAGTGATGACAAGAGAAGGGAGGGATTAAGTGAGGAATGAAGAGTGATGTGAGAGGGCAGGGGGATGAAGAGGTGACAAGGAAGGGGAGAAGGGGTGAGGTGAAAAAGGCGTGAGGGGAAAGTTGTGCACCTGGATCCAGATTACACTCAACATGAGAGGTTAGGTCAGGGGAGAGGGAGAGAAAGAAGACAGAAGAAGGATAAAAGACAAAGGGAGAAGGATGAGGTAAGGTGAGGGGAAAGAATAAAGACAGAGATATGGAAAGGGGAGTAGGGGTGGATGAAAGGGATGGAAGGGTGAGGGAAGAGGGCAGAAGGAGTGAGGGGAGAGTGGGGTTAGGGGAAAGACTGGGTAACTTCTGGATCCTTGTGGTGGACTGGTATAACTTCTACTTTCACATCTCAGTCACCTCAATTTCCTTTCCTACTGTGTACCTTAGACACCTGTAGACCCTGACACTTTTTTCTTTATTTTTTATTTTTTCTATTTATTTATTTTTTCTTTAGACTGGCACTCCATGGTCGCTGGTGTCACTTGACAGCACACCAGAGAAGGTAAAGGTAAACAGGGACAATTTTATGCAGCTTAAGAGACACTGGCTGGACGAGTTACACAGACCATACAGATCTCTAAAGGCTTTCTAAAAGTGGTCTGATCATAATATTAACTGAGAGAGAGAGAGAGAGAGAGAGAGAGAGAGAGAGAGAGAGAGAGACAGACAGACAGACAGACAGACAGACAGACAGATAGAGAAACCCACCCATACTTCCACAGATTTTCGATCCCCCGAACGATAATTTCCGACACCTATAAACAAAAACATGTCATTAAGCAATACCCAGAGTAAAAAAACAAAAGGGGGTAAGGGGAAGCAAAAAATTATAACTCCACACTGAACAGCATTTATATATTTTTTCATCAGGCTACAGGTAATCCTCACTATAAACCAGGGGACACATTCTAAAATACTGTAAATTCAATACTGTATCTGGAAATGAAACTTTGGTGGAACTGGTAAATCAGGTTTACAGGTAGCAATAAAGCTTCAATAGGAGTTAAATACATCTATTTTCTTGTAATCTGCTGTTGTTGGATCTTTTTTGATAACCTACTCATGTGCCAATATGCCTCCTGTTATCTGTACTTCCAATGTATATATAAAGGGGACAGACCACATGGAGATGAAGTGAGAGAACGAGGATAGAGACTGGTGAAAATATGGGATGGGATGGGATGGAATACACATACAAGTAGTTATATAAAATTCTCCATCTCCTTCTCCAACACGCTTCCCACAATCTCTCCACCACCTGACTCCTTCACCATGACTCCCTCCTCTCCACTACCTTGCTCCTCTCACTATCCACCACCAACCTTCCTCCACCTCCCCTCCCCGCAACAACATTCCTACACTCCATCACCCCGCCTCCCCCCTATCACCCCACAACACTCCTCCACCTCCCATCACACCTCCCCCTCCCCCCCCTCGACATTCCTCCACCACTCCCTCCACAACATTCCCTCACCTCTCTCTCCCTCCACAACACTCCTGCACCCTACCACCCATACAATCTTCCTCCAAACATTTATCCAACACTCTCTCTCTCTCTCTCTCTCTCTCTCTCTCTCTCTCTCTCTCTCTCTCTCTCTCTCTCTCTCTCTCTCTCAACATAAAAGAAAGATAACTAGGTGTTCTCTCATTCCACCACCCCTTCCTCCCCTTCCCCTTTTGCTTTGTACCCCTCCTCTCCTCTCCTTCCCTCTCCCCTTCCTTCCCCCTTCTTTTGCAAACGAATAGCAGCAGAAAGATTGAAAAGAGAGAGAGAGAGAGAGAGAGAGAGACACACACACACACACACACACACACACACACACACACACACACACACACACACACACAAAGTGAACCTCGAATCTTAAACATTATGAAACGATCGAATAGTTATGGCTAAATTCTATGCATGGATTAACCCCTTTGTGCGTTACCTCACCTACTCCTCCACCACTACCTACCCTGCGTACATCTCACCCTCAATTCTCTCTCCTCTCCTCTCACTTCCTCTCTCTTCTCTTCTCTCATCTTTTCTCTTCTCTTTATACCTCTCGACCTCGCCTCTTCTCTTCTCTTTTCCTCATCCTCCTCTCCTTTCCTCCCTTTTCTATTCATTCATTCCATTCCTCTACTATTCCTTTCTCTGCCTATATCTCAGCTCGCCCCTTCTCTGTCTTCTCCTGTTTTCTTTTCTTCTGTCTATCTCCTCTATTTTCTCTTACCTTACTCACTTCTCTCTTCGCCTTCTTCTCACTCTTCTCATATTTCCTAGGTCATCTTTCCCCTCTCGCCCTTACTTCATTCTTATTTTATCTTTCTTTTTTCTTCTTGGATTCATCTCCTTTACCTCACTCACCTTTCCTACACGTTTCATCATTCTCTCTCTCTCTCTCTCTCTCTCTCTCTCTCTCTCATCCATTATGCCTGGATTGACCCTTGATGCCCTACTTAAAGACCACTACCTACCCAGCACACCTCTTTCACCTTCCTTCAACTCTCCTCTCTCTTACCTCTTAGTTATCCTCCTTATCCTCTTTCCTCCCTTCTCAAAAGTTCACCCGGTCTCCTCGCCTTTCCTCTCTCTTATCTCTTCTTGTTCCTCCTCCTCCTCCTCCTCGCCTTCCCTCTCTCTTATCTCTTCTTTTTCCTCCTCCTCCACCTCGTCTTTCCTCTCTTCTCTAAAGTCCATCCAGTTTCCTCCGTCTCATTTGTCTTCTCGTATAACTTCGCCTTTCAAATGCCTCTTTTCTTCTTCCCTGAATTTTCTCTTGTCTCTCCAACTTTCATCATATCCTCTCCTCTCGTCTCTGCTAGTATCTCTCAAGACCCTACCAAATTCTCTCTGCTTTTCTGCATTTATGCCACCTCTCTTCCCCCTTTCTCCTCACTCACCTCATCTGACGCTGTGCCGTCCTTCATCTTCACTTTATTTTATATCCTTTTTTATCATCTATCTTTCTTAACTTTCTTATTTTTTCCTTACTACTATACAGTATTGTCTTAACATTTCCCTACCTATTCCTTTCTCATTCTTCCATTCCCACAATTCTTTCCTTTCTTCTCAGTTGATTAGTTTCCATTTTACTCCTATCGTCCTTTCTACCATCTTCACCATCAACAGCATCTCCATCTGGGTAATTATCTTCATTATCATCATCGTTTTCTCGCTCTTTTTGCCCTCCTTCCTTCCGTCTCTTCACGTTGCAACCATTACGACCATTTTAATCGCCATCCCATTTACTATCATCAATCCTGCTCTGTTTTCCTTTTCTTCATCACCACTTCCATCCTATTATATTACTACTACTACTATACTACTACTGTTACTATTATTATTATTATTACTATTACAACTACAACTCTCTCTCTCTCTCTCTCTCTCTCTCTCTCCCTGACCTACTCCTTGCTTTCTCTAAACTCCGCTGCCTCATCCTCTTTTGCTTCCCCCCCTCCACCTTCCCCCCTCCCTTCTCTCTCTGCAACCTTTTCATATCCCCCCTATTCATTTCTGCTTTCCCCCACCCTCCTCCCCTACTTACCATCCCCAATACCAAGCTCTTTCTTCAACTGCACACATTTTCAAACATCCCCCCCTCTCCTCCTCTTCCCCATTCCCCCTCTCTTCCCCTCCCCCTTCGTCATTATCTCCCCCCATCAACCAATCTTCTCCCGTTCCTTTCTTCCTTCCCTCTTTCCTTCACTCCACTTCCCTCGCCTTCCTATTCAGTCCCTCTTCTTTTGTCACTCCTCTTCCTCCCTCAACCTACCTTCTCCCTTCTTTCCTTCACCCTTCTTCTTTCTCTCACTTCTTTTGATCCTTCTCTCTCTCTCTCTCTCTCTCCCATCGACAATTCCTCCCTTCTTCCTATCCTCCCTCTCCCTGTTCATCCTTCTTTCGTTCCTTCTCCCTCTCATCTCTTAGTTTTCTTCTCTCTTCCTCCCTAGTCCCTTCTCTCGTCATTCACTCCCTCTCCCTGTTAGTTTTTCCTTCTCCCAATTTCTTCTTTGTAAAATTATGCACCTATATTTGTCCATCCTTCCTACCTCCTCCAAATCTGCTGTACTAAATCTTTTACGTTCTTTATCTTTCCTACTGTTTTTTCACCTTTTTGAAATTCTTCCTTATCACGCTTTACTCTCTCTCTCTCTCTCTCTCTCTCTCTCTCTCTCTCTCTCTCTCTCTCTCTCTCTCTCTCTCCCCAACTACTTCCTCCTTAAGCAGTCCTAATCTTTTAGCTGCAATAAGTTTCCATGACCTAAATAAAAGCCTCTCGTAAGCAAGAAGAATGCCCAAAGCTCTCTCTCTCTCTCTCTCTCTCTCTCTCACTAAACCGATATTTGTCTTAGTTATTTACACTTCTGCTGCCCCTGTGTTTATTTGGCACAGTAAATTCCTCCGACACAAGCCATTGTAAAGTTTAATGTATTCTCAGGCAAAGGGTTAAATGACCTCCCACCTCCACCAGCACTAATCATCACACACACACACACACACACACACACACACACACACACACACACACACACACACAAATAAGTCTTTTTCTATCACTGAGCTACAGGGTATAGGTTGCAAAGGAATAAAAATTTTCAAGTTAAGGTGAAGGAAGTGTAACCCATAATAACAGACATAAGATTATATATACCCCTTTTACTCTATCTTGGCCTAAAATTGACCCCTCTCCATCTTGAATATTGAGTCGTAACAATACATTAACATCTGAATATGATGCTAGTCATGAAGATGTGCCGTGGCAATGGATTTAGGACCATAGTCTTGTCTTAATCTACCACTGGGCTACAGGCCATGAGGTGCAAAAGGACGAAAATCTGGGCCACGTTAAGGTGAACGAACTATTGTCAGTAATAATGAAGACAAGGTGGGTATTCACGTAGGGCAAGGAAGCTCCCGAACACCTTTTCTTAAGTAGTTTATTCTGCTAATTAGACTGTACTGTATACTTCTGAGTTACATAAATCCTTCCAATATCGCTATACTTTGCATAAACAGCGTACAAGAGGATGTTAACTAGTCACATCCAAAAATAAATCGCTGAGGAATAGGTGCTAAAGAGTTTCCATACCCTATAATATTATGGGCCATGATGCTGGTGATGACAGTGTTTAAGGTAATATATATTCTTACTATTTAAACAATGATATATATGTCATCTGATTCCACATGTATCTGAGTTAATTTGAATGATTAAGAGCGTGGCAGACGTACGTGTGTGTGTGTGTGTGTGTGTGTGTGTGTGTGTGTGTGTGTGTGTGTGTGTGTGTGTGTGTGTGTGTGTGTGTGTGTGTGTGTGTGTGTGTGTTCGACGGGTTAATCAGCTGTGTGTGTGTGTGTGTGTGTGTGTGTGTGTGTGTGTGTGTGTGTGTGTGTGTGTGTGTGTGTGTGTGTGTGTGTGTGTGTGTGTGTGTGTGTGTGTACGACGGGTTAATCAGCTGTGTGCGTTCGTGTGTGTGTACGACGGGTTAATCAGCTGTGTGTGTGTGTGTGTGTGTGTGTGTGTGTGTGTGTGTGTGTGTGTGTGTGTGTGTGTGTGTGTACGACGGGTTAATCAGCTGTGTGCGTTCGTGTGTGTGTACGACGGGCTAATCAGCTGTGTGTGTGTGTGTGTGTGTGTGTGTGTGTGTGTGTGTAGTACGAAGTGGGTGTAACCTACATATGTTCAAACACCTGTACAGGACACTT
The DNA here is from genome assembly GCF_032717465.1 of Coenobita brevimanus. Taxonomy (NCBI): domain Eukaryota; kingdom Metazoa; phylum Arthropoda; class Malacostraca; order Decapoda; family Coenobitidae; genus Coenobita; species Coenobita brevimanus. Next base: position 37,062,958 of record NC_136998.1, on the reverse strand, counting down.
GTATGTAATGTGAGAGCGAGAGACGAGGAGACGAGAGACGAGAGTGATGACGACACAAGAAGAGGAGAGGAGAGACGAGGGTGGAGATGACGAGACGAGGAGAGAGTCGAGATGGGACGAGGAGAGAGTCGAGATGAGACGAGGAGAGAGTCGAAATGAGACGAGGCGAGGGGAGAAGAGGGTGGAGAATACGAGACGAGGGATGTTAAAGAGGGTAATGATGTGAAACGAAGTGAGGTAAGGTGAAGGGATGTGAGGAGGGGGGAGGTGGGGGAGGGAAGAGGTGGTTGAGGAGAGGAGATGAGGGGAGGGGAGGGGAGGGGAGGGGAGGGGAGGGGAGGGGAGGTTGAAGGGAGGGGAGGGGAGGGGAGAAGATGGTGGAGGGGAGGAGAGAGGAGGAGAGGAAAGGTGGAGGGGAGGGGACAGAAAAGGTGGAGGGAGGGGGGGAGAGGAGGGGAGGGAAGGGGATGTAGAAAAGCGGGAAGGAAAGGCAGAGGGGAGGGGAGGGCAAGGGGATGGGAGGTGGATGGGAAGGGAAGTAGATGGGAGGGGAGGAGAGGTAGAGGGAAGATGAAGTGTGGTACAGTATTAAGTGGTAGAAGGAAAGGATGAAGCAATGAATGGGCGAGATTGGGAGAAAAAAGGCAGAGGAGGAGGGAAGGGGAAGAGGAAAGGGGAAAGAGGGGAAGAAGGTGAGGGGAAAGGGATGGTGAGGGGGAGGGGAGGGTGAAAGGAAGAGGGAGGGGGAGGGGAAAGAGGAGGATAGGGAGAGTTAAAATTTACAGAACAATGTGTGATGCAAGGAAAGGATGGAACACAGTGAGTGAAGCTGAGAGGATAGAGGGAGAGGGAAGAGAGAGGGAAAAAATAAGAGGGAAGGAGAATGGGGGAGAAGGAACAGAAAAATGGAAAGGGAAAGGAAAAGTTAACAGAAAAAGGAGAAAAATGGTGAAAGGAGAGGGAAGGGGAACGTGGGAAGGGAAGAGGGAAGGGGAAGAGGAAAGGAGGAGGAAAGATGAGGGTGAATAGGAAAGATGTGGAGGAAGAGGGAGGATGTGGGGGAAGAAGAAAGATGTGGGGGAAGTGGAGAGATGAGGGGGCAGAGGAAAGATAAGGGGGCAGAAGAAAGATGAGGGGGTTGAGGAATGATGAGGGGGAAGAGGAAAGATGAGGGGAAAGAAGAAAGATGAGGGGGGAAGGGGAATGGAGATGGAAAATCGGTAGGAAAATAAGAAAGCCTAGGGCGGATGAGAGAGAGAAGAGACTTGAGCAATGTACAGTATATGCAGGGAGAAAGTGATGTGATGGATGGGGAGGGGGAAGGGAAGGGGAAGAGGAGGGGGAGATGGGGTGGGGGATAAAATGGGGACACTGGATCTCTACCAGTACCTGAAGAGGGAGAAGGAAGGAGAGGAGGGGGAAGCAGCATGGAAGTGGGGGAGAGGGGGAAGATGGGTAAGGAGGAGGAAGGGGAGAGGGGGAAGAGAAGAGAGAGGAGGTAAAGAAAGGTGGAGAGTGAAATGGGATGAGAACGGGAAGAAGGGAAGGGAAAAGGGAAAAAAAAGGAGGAAGAGAAGGAAAGGGACGGAAAGGGGGAGGAAAAGGGACCTAGCGAGAAGGAATGATGGGAGGAGAGGATGGGACGTGGAAATGTAAAGATGGTCGAGAGGAGGAGGAGGAGGAGAAGAAGAGAAAGAGAGAGAGAGAGAGAGAGAGAGAGAGAGAGAGAGAGAGAGAGAGAGAGAACTTCCTCGCTACTCCAAGCTAACAGGGGGTCAGCAGGTAAAGTAGAAAAGAACATGTATTATTTATGTCTATTGCAGTCTTGGTGTGTGTGTGTGTGTGTGTGTGTGTGTGTGTGTGTGTGTGTGTGTGTGTGTGTGTGTGTGTGTGTGTGTGTGTGTGTGTGTGTGTGTGTTTACTAGTATTGAAGCTGTCTAATCATATACTCGTAATTCTGACCAGGTATTGGTTCTGTTCTGAATTTTGATCGTGGGTCTCTCTCTCTCTCTCTCTCTCTCTCTCTCTCTCTCTCTCTCTCACACACACACACACACACACACACACACACACACACACACACACACACACACACATAAGCGCAGAATACAACCCTGACTAAATCACCTATTGTTGGAAAATCGTGTAGGTATCTGTAACAAATGACACAGCACCGCATCATAGTCTGGGCACAGTATAAAAACTCTCTCTCTCTCTCTCTCTCTCTCTCTCTCTCTCTCTCTCTCTCTGGGTGAAAAAGTAGTAACTCTCAAACTGGCGAGTTATGGGCTACAAGGAGGCTGAATATGTCAACAATGATACTTTTTGTAACATCAGCATAAATCGCATATAAAACAGATAAAAGGTGCGAATAGGTAAAAAACACACGAAAACAGATTTAACATGATAACAAGTACCTGCTGAACAATGCAATGTTTCGATTTAGCCACACATAAAGAAAATAAGCAATTTCTCAGTGTGTAATCATGGACGATCTTGGTTATGGTACTTTACTGCTAAGACGAAGCATAACACTGTTCATCGAGTATTTCGTATTATTTCAGTGCTATTTTTACACGATATTTATCTGTTTTAAAGACGATTTATACCAAAACCATGAAAATTATCAATATCGACATTTTATATTTTACACTTCATCGTTGCCTAACACTTTCAGGTGGTGAATTATTATTTTTTTCCTTTCCATTAAATTCGACACAGGAATAATTACAGGGTCGATGATTACAAAAAGAATATACAACCTGTTCAGAATTACATGATATTAACAGTTTCGACACACACGAGAGAGAGAGAGAGAGAGAGAGAGAGAGAGAGAGAGAATATTCATACCTATCACTGTGGCACCCAAGTGTGCAAAAAAAAAAAAAAAAAAAATCGACCTAGCTCCAAGGAAGAAAAATATAAAAATTTCCTAACAAGGCGAAAGTAGCCTAACAAGATTTTTTAAAAAGAGGGTCTAATTAAAACAAACTTTACAAAATCAAACGAAATTACCGAAATGACGTAACACGAACTCTCAGACAGTTTAAGGGGAAAATTGCTGAAACTACCAGAAAGAAAGGAAAGAAGAATGGAAGGAAGAAAGAAATGGAAAGAAAGAGGGGAAAATAAGGAAGAAGGATAGAAGGAAGGAAGAAAGAAAAAGATGGAAAGAAAGAAAGAAAGAAGGGAAGTGACCAAGGACGAGGGTAAAATATATTAAAACCACCGATTAAAAAAAAAAAAAAAAATGACCAAAAGAGATGTGGAAAAATATACATGGCCAAATATATATATCTAAAAAAAGTGACCCACCAAAAACCTTTTCTTGGGTGCGGGCAAATTAAGACAAACTAAGAAATAAGCTTAAACGAAAAGACCAAAACGACCTAACATCAACGCTGGATCGAATAATAATAATAATAATAATAATATAATGATGATGATTGACTGACGATAATGAATGACTGCTTGATGATGACGATGCTGCTGCTCTTAATAATAATAATAATAATAATAATAATAATAAACAGGTAAATATGAGAAAAATAACCCAACACAAAGGAGGAAAAAATATTAAAATGGAAAAATAAAAGAACCCAACAAGAGGAGTAAAAGGTGAAGGTGGTGAGGGATTGCGTGTATGACCTGACCTCGGGCAACAGTGCGACGCCAGTGACCTATTGTGGGAAAGGTCACGAGGGGAGAGAGGGGAGGAGGGAGGGGGAGGGAGGTGGAGAAGGGAAGAGTTCGAGAGATGGCTGAAGAAGGGAGACGAAACTGAAAAGAGGAAAACCCAGAGAAGAAACTGAAAAGGAGAATGAGAGAGAGAGAGAGAGAGAGAGAGAGAGAGAGAGAGAGAGAGACAGAGAGACAGAGAGACAGACAGACAGACAGAGAATGAAAGCAGGCAAAATAAGAATAAACCAGTCACAAGAGAAAGTAAGAAAGAAGGATAAAGGTGAAAACTAAAGAAAGGTGAGAGAAAGTGAGCAACACGAAAAACCGAGCCTCAGAGAAGTTTTCCTAGTCTGGTCTAACTCATCTACACTTCGACCTTCTTTTTCTTTAAAAAAATAAAAAAAAGTAAAAAAGTGGTGTAATTGTGTTGCCTAATGCCTACCCACTAACAACCGCCGCTACACCAACACCCGAGAATATACCAACTACACACAACCATCCACAACAGCCTACAACCACACGTCTAACCCGTCCATAATTATACACAAACATATATTTAAACTCACTACCCACACCAGCCTACAAGTACATCCACACCTTGCCGCTACTTGTACACCCACGATACATACCAACCCACACCCACACCCATTCCACAACTACCGCCACACCTACACCCCAAATTATACGTACAACCACAGCCCGCAACCACCTACATTTGAGCTTTATCTATTAACCATACTAGATCCTACAGCTCTACCCAACACTAATGGTCTGAAATTAGTATTACACACACACACACACACACACACACTCTCTCTCTCTCTCTCTCTCTCTCTCTCTCTCTCCTTCTTCCCCACAAACCGGAATTCATAATTACTTTAAAAGCCCCCTTGGAGACCGCCTCCCTAATCACTCCCTCAACAATGGACCAGGAGGGAAAAATTATACCTTTCTTCCTTTTCTTTTCCTCCTCCAGGCTCAGTTTCTCTCTCTCTCTCTCTCTCTCTCTCTCTCTCTCTCTCTCTCTCTCTCTCTCTCTCTCCTATTAATTCCCCTCCTTACCTCTGCTCCCTCATCGTTTCGTTTTTGAAGGCTCCAACATGCTTGCATGCGTCGGCCTTGGTCACTTGATGGCGGCTCTCCATGCTGCTCGATCTCTGGCAGTTTCCCTATTCAGTCCCTTATTCTGAGGTCACACTCAATGACCTCGTCTCAGGTCTTTTTCGGTCCACCTCTCACTACCCTACCCCTAACATTAACACATCTCACTTTCTGCACCCAATTATCATCCCCCATCCTCTTCACATGCCCAAACCATCTCAATCTACCTCTCCTCGTCACAACACCAATACACTCCAGTCCCATCCTACCTCTCAACTCTTCCATCGTAAACCTAGTCCCCCCAGGCCTCGCACTCAGGGACGCCCTGCACTTTCACCTAATCATTGTCATTTCTGTACGTTTGAGCCTGTGAATTTCCTCTTCCTTTACTGCCCATTACACTCCTAACACATGCCGCACACAAAGATCCCTTAGCACGGAGGGAGAGCCCTCTCAGTGTCAGGAGAGGCAACAGCTCCCTGAACTTCTTCCAACTACTCCTCACTCTAGCCACAGAGCTAGCTCCAGTCACACCTCTAGCACATAACTTTCCTCCCAAATAACAAAAGTCTTTCACACACTCAAGAGACTCACCAGTAAGTTCAATCCTTTCAAGCCTGGCAATCTCCACATTCTCTCCCCGACACACCGCACACATGAAATCAACGTTATCTCTTTTAGTTTCCTCTCCTCAGTTTTTTCCTCTCTCCTCGATTACTTCTCCTTTCTACTCTTCTCTTCTCTCCTCCTCCCCTCCTATGATCTTCCTCCTCTTTCTGTTCTTCGCCTCTCCTCTTCCTTCTCCTCCTCCTCCTCCTCCTCCTCCTCCTCCTCTCCACAGAAGACCACGATCCAAACAAGCCAACTTTCTAACTCCAAGACGGATGCCTACAAAAACCAGCACTGTACTTGGCATTCACCTGGGAGGGGAGGGTAGAGTAGTAAGGGGAAAAGGGCGGGGGAGAGCAAGAAGTAAACGAGAGGATAGGAGGAGGGGAAGGGGGGGAAAGTAGGAAGGATACGAAAGGAGACGAGGGGAGGAGAAAGGAGGGGAAGAGGTGAAGCGAAGTAGGAAGGAAATAAGTAGAGAAATGAGACTGAGGTTAGAAGGAAACTGAGGAGAGAAGAAATGAAAAAAGAAGAGATGGGAAGTAGAGAAGGGAAGGGATGAAATGAGAGGAGAGAAAGGATGGGAAAAGGGGAGATAGGTGGAAGGATTAAAGCAGGAAGGACTGGAAGGAGGAAAAAGCGATGAGACGAAAGGGTATGGAAGGATGGGTGAAGGCATGAAGAGACACTAGGGAGGGGAAGGAAGGGGGAAAAGGTGATGGTATGGAGAGAAGGGCTGGAAACGGGAGGGGTATGGAGAGAGGAGGGAAAGGATGAAGGAAGCGAAAGAGAGGTATGGAGGAAAAGAGGGGAGGGAAAGGGATGGACACAGAGGGGAAATGGGAGGGGAAGGGACAGGAAAGGAAAGAGTGAAAGTTGGGGAGTGGGGATTGCATGAAAGGGGTGTGAAGGGAAGTACATAGTTTCCCCTTCCTGCCCCACCCATGTCCCGTTGTACGGTGTGTGTGTGTGTGTGTGTGTGTGTGTGTGTGTGTGTGTGTGTGTGTGTGTGTGTGTGTGTGTGTGTGTGAGAGAGAGAGAGAGAGAAAGAAAAAAAAGGGGCCAGTTCATCACCACATTGCATGTACCTGTAATGAGAGAGAGAGAGAGAGAGAGAGAGAGAGAGAGAGAGAGAGAGAGAGACAGAGACAGAGAGAGAGAGAGACAGACAGAGACAGAGACAGAGAGACAGAGAGACAGACAGACAGACAGACAGAGAGGGGGGGGTAACTAACCAAATGAAACACACAGCCAAAACAATGGAAAAAATAAACAAAACGCTACAATCAAGAAAAAAAACAGCGTAAAACAGCGACAATACTACACTCCAACGTAACCACAATATCCTGATCACAACAAAATTCACAACCACTACTTCCTCTCCACCAACCTCCACCACTCCCACCCCCACACTGGCTTCCTATCCTCGTCACATTTCCTGCATCTCCTTATTACGGACATTTAGCCGTAATTTACCACACTTCCACCCACGCAAAAACAATACGTAAAGAATAAACTACAATATCCCACCAATCAACCAGCCTCCCACCCCTGTCATCACCGCACTTCCTATCTTATTCACACTTCCTTCACATTCGAACCATCCATTACTGACCATACACTGCCTACAATGTTACACAATATACTACACCATCAACCACATGCATCTTCCCGCCAGCCAACCAACAATTCAACCTGCCTTCCTTCCTATTTTGTTATTTCCTGCAAATCTCAACCATACATCACTACCATAAACAGCCACATTCTCATCACCTCAACCACAATACACAATCAACCACATTTTAACCTCAATATCATATCAACTAACCAATTCACCTCCACAGTCCCAAAGAACACATTTCCTTCCTTATCTATCACCTGTTCATTCATTATCAACCACAACCCTCCACATTTTACACTTGACAACCACAACATGCAACAATTTCAGCTCTCTGGCTACAATCCTTCACTTCACCGTACCATGTGTCGATCCTACCACTGTTACACTCCCTGCATTTTCCAACCATACATTAACCACAAACTAACACATTTTCCCTAACAACAACCAACAACCAACCACACCATCATCCACATCTCCTACCAACAAACCAACCAACCCTCCTCCACTACTATCACCACACACGCTAACAATACCATCACCAAACATCCTACCACTGCCATCACCACACATCCTACCAATACCTTCATCACACCCCCTACCACTTCCATCACCACACACCCTACCACTACCATCACCACACGTCCTTCCCACCTTTGTCACACCACTACTTGCATCTCTCAACCATACACCATTAACCACAAAATACCATGCTATAAGCCTCACACACCCATGGATGACTGACGATGTGTGTAGTGTTAAGAATGCAGCGGCCTGAGTGAAGGCCTTCATATGGACGCGGGTTCGATCCTAATTTTTTTTTTTTTTATCCGGTAGGCCAAATGTTTCACTAAAAGCTATATGTGGTTAGTGACACACACACACACACACACACACACACACACACACACACACACACACACACACACACACACACTCACTCACTTACTCTCAGTTATCTATGATGGGCAACACGAAGGAGATTCATGTTATCATTAATAAATGCTGTTTCATATTATCATAACCGTGGCGTTTCATTAAATTCCAAATACTCCCTAACTACTGACCTCAACCACCGTCTGGTTTGACACAGTTGCCGGACTTGTGAAGCCATCCCTGCTGCTTCGACTTACCTGTTCGAATATTTACGGAGTCCGGAACGAAGACACGACTTTTTTGGCTGACTATATACCATCATCATAAACAACAACATTTCAACCGTATTTCGCACTACTACTACTACTACTACTGCTATTACTACTACTACAACCACTTCTATTACTACCACTACATGGGATAGCAAGATAATAAAAAGGCAAAGAAAATCTGAACCGCAATCTCATCATCATTTCAGCATCACCACCTACCTGGCTCCAGTTCAAGTTTGCAGCTGGTGGGTTTCTTGTAGTCGCAGATCTTAGCCGTGCTGTAGATCGTCGACATTTCGGTCACCAAACTGTTGTACTGAGAAATAAAACGAGGCAGAGTTAGACCAGAAGAAAAGGAAGGGTTAACTCTGATTCCTATGGCTCAATTAACCTGCAGGAAAAATATTAGCTCTATGGCTCCAGTGACTCACTAAGTTAAATGAAAGCTTCTGACATTAGTTGAGAAAAGATAATTGAGTTGTTCCGACCTTGGGAGTGTTAATTCACAGATAGACAGTAACAGACAAACAGACATAGTTAGATGAGCTGGATACTGTTACAAGACTCACCTATCGAGAGAAAGACAGATAGATGGAAACAGACAAACAACTAGATAGAAACAGACAGATAGAAAAACAGGACACTGTTATAAGACTCATCTTCTAGGCAGAGACACTAACAGATAGACAGAAACATACAGACACGTAAATAAAGACAGACAGACAGATAGAAAGAACGACAGAAAAAAGATCTAACTACAGTGCACTTTCGCTCTGGACAGATAGAAAGAATGACGGGGGAAAAAAAAAAAAAGAGGGGAGTAGCTTTAGGACACTCACTTTCTCCAGCTCCTTCTTAGGCAGAGCAGCAGTACCGAGAATGGAGAGGAACTTGAACTGCCGCTTGAGGAAAGGGTCGGACAGCGTCTCCCACCGACCCTCCCACTTATTTTTAACCTCCCCCCAAGATTCCTTCTGCCACGCCGCGTACTTCAGCTGCGCCGCCGCCTGGGAGACAAGGAGTAGAAGTAGAAGTAGTAGTAGTAGTAGTAGTAGTAGTAGTAGTAGTAGTGGTGGTGGTGGTGGTGGGGGGGGGTGATGGTTGGAACCCCAGGCTTTTCTGAATGTGAACTCAGTGGACTGCAGCCTGAAATTACCCTCCTTCTGCAGGGGGCATAGGGATGGAACATAGTGACGTTCTATGAACAGGCAGCACAGTCACCCGGTCACATCGATGCCACAACGTGAAGGTGTCCCTCTCCAGCACCAGGTATACATGTAACAGCTAGAGATATAAATGGGTGTCTAGTACATTAAAAGAACGACACTCATACATGTACAAGCGGATGCAAAAACTCGTTCCCCTCTCACTATTTTCTCGCTGGATTCATAATGCTCCCTGTGACGTTGTGGATTAAGGTGTACAGTTTTGCTGGTGGGGGATAATATGCATCTTTCTCCACCACGTAATATTTAAGCATTTATGTATCTAGAGGTGAAAGAACAGGCAAGAGAGGCGATTCGATTTTTGCATTTGAGAGTACTTAGCAAACACTTCCATACATCGACACGTAAAAATTGACACACACACACACACACACACACACACACACACACACACACACACATTCTCTCTCTCTCTCTCTCTCATTCAAGCACACCACCTGGCCACGCAAACCCTATTCACACACTCACACACACAACTTTTCATGGTGACGTTAACCCTATCACAACGAGGACGTGTTATTCTTGCCTCTACCGGATCACATTCACCTTGAGACACCTTTATTTATGCATTTATTAATTTATTTCGCTATGATAGATTTTAAGCTTATTTTTAACCTTGTTCCCATTTACTCAGTTATTCCCAGTGCAAAATATTATCGTTTGATATGCTCTTAGAAGACGAAGAGGAAGAAGAAGAAGAAGATGAACAACAAGAACATGCACAAGAAAGAATTACAGTATTATTATTTCTATTATTATTATTATTATTATTATTATTATTATTTTTATTATTAACTACTACAACTACTACTACTACTACTAATCTCTCCCAAATTACTAGTTAGATTCATCCATTAATTACTGAAACTCCCTATCAGTTTTAACAAAATAACACCTCCTATTTTATCCCCACTTCTTTTGAAAAATGGTATTAAAACTGGGAAGACCTTACGTAGCGACGGGGCAAAAGTTACGCCTCACTACTCCAATACTAAGTTCCCTAACACCTTTCCCTGAGCGATTTATTTTGTTTATTGCACCTTACTGCCGTCTTCTGTGTTACGTAAATCATTACAATATCGCCATACTATGCATAAATAACGTACAAAAGGATATTAACCAGCCATATCCCAAAATGAATCGCTAAGGAATAGGTGATACAAAGCTTCCTTAACTAATGTAAATAAGAAACAGAATCTTAGCTGAATAATATAGTCTGGTGGCAACACCCCACACACACACACACACGATAATTATTTACATTAGACGCCTGACGTAATAATAAAACCGGTATAGAATGATCCCAATTACTGTACCCATTTCCATGTAATCGAGACATGACCTAATTAGCAGGTGTTGGCAGGTGCACAGGGTCATTAGTAATTATATTAATTACTCAACGTTTAGATGGCTTACTGGTTTAACCCATTCACTGCGATGACGTGTTTTTAGTTTTTACTCCTACTTTCAAGCGATTTTATTTTACGTAAAGCCCCTTCGTATTGAAGGGATTAAAAATGGCAATATTCATTCTTCTAGTTTGTACTGCTCCGGTTGATGAGAGAGAGAGAGAGAGAGAGAGAGAGAGAGAGAGAGAGAGAGAGAGAGAGAGAGAGAAAGAGAGAGAGAGAGAGAGACAGACAGAGACAGAGCTACAACCTCATCCACCATTAATACTCTTTTTACTCTAATTTGACTTAAGACTGCCATCACTCCGTCTTGAATCCTGACTTGTCACTACAGATGAACACTAGAATATAATTCTAGTCATTAAGATGTGCAATGTAAAGCAGATGGAGCCGTCCCGTTTCTTTCTACCACTGAGCTACGTGAAATTAGCCGCAAAAAAGGACGAAAAATCTGGGCCAAGTTAAGGTGAATGAGCTATAGCGGTACTGTCGCCTTTTCAACCAATATGCTATGTGAAATAAGCTGCGAAAGGACGAAAAATCTGGGCCAGGTTAAGGAGAAAGAACTGTAGTGCCTCGCTTACTTTTTCCTTCTTGTGTTTTTCTGTGATGTCTGATGCATATTTCCAGCTTGCAACCGTAGCCTTGTTGCATTCCATGGATCCACGTTCATCCAGCTCTCTCAGGAAACTTCGGGCATCTTCCTCTATGCCCTCGGATTCACGCCTTGCTTCCTCTGTGGGTGGGGAAATAAAGATTAATATACGTGAGAATAAATCGTGTATCATCATTGTCATCCCCTCCTCTACCGTATTTCCACCTGATAGGGTGAGGTTAACTGGCTGCAAGTCAATAATACAATGATGCGGCACTGTCTTCACCGATTCGGTTCCTTCACTACGATACGGTCCTGTCATCACCATCAATATTCATATTCATTATCATCACCATCATCATCCCTATCCCTGCCTCCGACTAAAGATGGGGTGAGATAAATCGTGCAGGTGGTCAATAACATCAGCTACATTGACACACACACACTGGTCAACAGTATTTTTTCCATGCAAGAATTAATAGACACTGCGTGCATGATGCAAGCTATCATGCTAGCCGCCACACTCTGCTAAATACGGTATTATTATCCTGCATCCCTCAAGGCTAAACCACACAAAATCTTGCATATCCTACAAACACCTTCAGCCCAAGGACGGAGTGTTCTTTACTGCGACTACAAGACCATTTCATTCGCCTACATGACTATCACACTGAGTTTGGGAAAGAACTCTGTTTGTGAAGCTGAAGGCTACTGTACATCTCACCTATCCACTTCAAAGAAAAATCCCTCTTTGGCTGACTACTATCATCTGGAAAAAGCCAAAAATAAAAAAAAGAGGGGATACTCGGAGAGAAGAGGCTGACTCCAATAAGAATGCGTCCATTTTTATATTTTTTACACTTTTCAGATGATAATAAGAAAAAAAAATGAACAAGACAAATCACATACGGAACATGAAACAGATACGTGATTAATAAAATAAACATGGCCGGTTCGTCACTACACTGCATGTACTGATAATCAGCGAAAGAGAGAGAGAGAGAGAGAGAGAGAGAGAGAGAGAGAAAGGGGGAGGGGGTAACTGTGTGAGAAGACTACGACTCCTTGTATAGCAAGTACAAGGTGAAGGTCTACACGAAGAGAGTCGGTCTGATTACGTACACAGCTATTGCGTACACCGCCTCTCCCACATACACATTCTCTCTCTCTCTCTCTCTCTCACCCATCCCTTCCTCCCCACTCCATTCTCCAACTAGCCACACTCTCCACCTAACCTTCAACTTCACCTCTACACACCCTTCTCACTAACCCATCCTACTAACACTCATCCACCTCTCTCTCTCTCTCTTTCTCTCTCTCTCTCTCTCTCTCCCCACCAAAATGAAGTGGCACACGAATGTTATTGTCTACAAAATTTCGTAAAATATATACCGGGCAAATATCACGTCCTCCATGTTACACTCTGAATGAAAAACACAATGCTTCACACACACACACACACACACACACACACACACACACACACACACACACACACACACACACACACACACATACACACACACACGGAATGTATACTTCTGTGTCATCAGAGAAGAACAGGGTGTTAAAAAAATTACACGCGACTCTTCTGAGCAAAAACAAAAAAAAACGCAACAACACACACACACACACACACACACACATTACAATTTACTGTGTTCTGTGTTAGGGCTACAGCGTACTACAAAAGTTACACCTGACAGTGAGTACGTTTTGTGGCAACTGGCAGAGGCGGCTGTAAATTTATGTGCCGCTAGTATCCGGTCCACGTTTCCTCTCACTCCTATCGTTATATGAGAGAGAGAGAGAGAGAGAGAGAGAGAGAGAGAGAGAGAGAGAGAGAGAATAAAAACATAGATAGATAGATGGACGGATGGATAAAATTTGACTGATTATATATAGACAGATGAAGGTTAAACACAGATATACAAACACAAAGATAAAAGAGATGTTTGACGATGTGGAAGAAGAGTAGGCTATGTTGACGTATAGGAGAACACGCCTGGCAGAAGTCCTTGAATCACAGCACAGCCAACAATTTAGGAGTCTTCAGTGTTAGGCCAGACAAGATTTTTGAAAGTCTAGTTAAAAATGACTTTCACACGACTTCCGCAAGCTTTGGGACTATTTCAGCAAACAAGGTAAATCACTGTGTATTGCTCTTCTGCTTGCACAGTCAAAGAAATCACTGTCTTCCTAGTTCCGTCTGAAGAAAATATTCAACTGGCGAAACAGTGACAAACCCTATTTCTAGAAGTGCGTGTTCCAGATGTTTCGATTTTTCCGCTATGTATGCGTTCAAATTTTGGAAAGGTACTTGTCTCTTCCTCTGTACGTCGGTGCTGGACAGGGACGCCTTCACTTGGTAGCACCGATATCCCCTCTGCCCGGTTATACGAACGTCCCTCAACTCTCTCCCTATCACCCCTTTAAGGAGGATGGTGGGGTAGCAGGAATAGGGTAGGTTCAGCCTGCAGTCCACCGGGTTCACGTTGAAAGAAATCAGACACACAGTACAATAAGGTTTTCAGTACTTAAAAAGAAAAAAAAAAGAATATTTATAGTCATAGTCAAGTAGAAATTCAGTCAAAATACTTCTGATGCTGTCTTGACTTCAACTTGATTTCCTACACTTGTTCGAACGCCTCTGTTCTTAAAATAAAATAAAGTAAAGCAAAACACTCGACTTTAATTCTGTTGACACCACCCTTTTACTACTACTGTATGCTGGGTTACATCTGCGGCTGTGGTGGTAATAGGAGGGGAGTGACTGGTGATTTCTGTATCAATCAGTCAATCTATCTCTCTATTTATCTATCTGTCACTAAATGCTGGGTTTTCCTTTACAATAGGGAGGGAACAGAATATTCTCCGCCAAAGTGAGGTGTTTGTCTAAAAATGCCCACCCTGCTAATGATTTTTCCATGTCTTATTTACGGCACAATCTCTCATACTCTCTAAGAAGTTCCATTGAAATAAAAATAAAGTGCATTGGTCTACCGAAGACTATATGGATTATATAACGAAACAATTAAGCGGATACTTGACTTTGATGAAATCCTGTTAGGGATTACCATGTCATAGCCCATTCAGGTCTTGCCTTCAGACGAGTTACCGTAAGTTACAAATATAGTTCCGATGCAGGTAACGTGCAGGTGTGTGTGTGTGTGTGTGTGTGTGTGTGTGTGTGTGTGTGTGTGTGTGTGTGTGTGTGTGTGTGTGTGTGTGTGTGTGTGTGTGTGTGTGTGTGTGTGTGTGTGTGTGTGTGTGTGTGTGTGTGTGTGTGTGTGTGTGTGTGTGTGTGTGTGTGTGTGTGTGTGTGTGTGTGTGTGTGTGTGTGTGTGTGTGTGTGTGTGTGTGTGTGTGTGTGTGTGTGTGTGTGTGTGTGTGTGTGTGTGTGTGTGTGTGTGTGTGTGTGTGTGTGTGTGTGTGTGTGTGTGTGTGTGTGTGTGTGTGTGTGTGTGTGTGTGTGTGTGTGTGTGTGTGTGTGTGTGTGTGTGTGTGTGTGTGTGTGTGTGTGTGTGTGTGTGTGTGTGTGTGTGTGTGTGTGTGTGTGTGTGTGTGTGTGTGTGTGTGTGTGTGTGTGTGTGTGTGTGTGTGTGTGTGTGTGTGTGTGTGTGTGTGTGTGTGTGTGTGTGTGTGTGTAATGAGACCTTGCGTGGTAAAAGGACTTACTTTATCTCTGAAGCACTATGTAACAGCATCATACTCACGTTGAGATTACAGGTTCCCTCGCACCTTTTCCTTATTTTTTAACTGACACGTTAGTACCTCATGTCACTTAGGCTATACAGTCTATATCGATAATGCGAGGAGAATACTGAGGGGCACCGGCAGCATCCATATGTACAAGTATTTATGGAAGAGGTGTTGGCAAGCCTCATAAATCTACAGAGGTATAAAAACAGGCTACTGACCTGAAGAACGCGAAAGTAGTTCCATGCGGGGGCTAACAGGTTCATAAAATTCAATTGCACTGAATGTTTTAATTGCTCCTCCACAGACACACAAAAATACACCCCAGTTAATATCATCACATTGGTCCGGAAAGACAGCCTAAGTATGTACTCAGTATGGACGTTGGGTAGTAATGCACAAGTGGTGACATGAGGTGTGGGGTCACCTGTTGCGTGTCAGAGAACTGTTATGCCTCGAGACTACGGAGTATCTAGCCTAGGCCTATGCAGTCTGATTTATCTGTTATCTATCGATTTACTGTCACATGCCTTAATCCTGGAAGGGGTGGTCGCAAAGGAATTGCTTCCATGTCACCCTGTCATCCGTCATTAAGCTGCCCTCACTCCAGCTCACCCTCATTCATATACCTCTCCATCCCTTCCTCCACGTTATTCCCAAAAGGTCACCGTACTATCACTTATTGGAGTAGATTGTTCCTCGCACTTCTTTCTTGGAAATTTATCTTGCACATTATACGTTTCTTTTCTTATACTCTTTTAAGTTAATGATATATTAAGGCGGAATAAACAAATTAAACTTGCAAAAAAAGACATTCCTATGCCATCGCCAGCCACGGCAAGGGTCGCGTGGGCATCCGGCTGACTCCTTGCGCTCTGTTTCAGTTACCTTGGGAAAAACCCTAGTATGTTTTATCAGTTTATTACAGCATAGCAGCGACAGAGCGGGGAAAAATTCTAGCAAAACAAATAAATAAATAAATAAAAACGAGGAGAGTGCCACCAATGTGGAGTAGACTGTAGCACCAGTCGAGCAGGGCAGTACTCCCGAGGTGGATGGAAAGCTGATGACAGGGAGTGCTGGAGCTCCCGTTTCATCAGCCCTCAGGACTAGTTCCTGACCATCCCCCTTTGCTGAACTTTTTCAGTGTCTCAGTTACACAGAGAGTAGGCCAGCATGCTCTCCAGTACAAATTTCTCTAACTATCTTCACCAAACTACATGCACAGTACACACTACACTTCCTATTCAAAATTCACCAAAAATGGCGTCAATTCACCCAGCCTCGGAGTCCCCAGGGGGGGGGGACCATAAATGCCCCCGCCATCTGCCCCTCTCCCGGTGACGACTCGAGGTGCCTGGAACCACTGTCTGACTCTCTTCTTCTTCATTTCTGCAACATTCGCGGCCTTTCATCTAACTTTCGCTCTGTTGAGCACCACCTCTCCTCCTCTAAACCTCACCTTCTTTTTCTAACGGAGACTCAGCTGTCTGAGGCAACTGACAGCAAACCCTTTTCTGTATCATCCTACTTTCTCTATACTCATTTCAAAGCCAAAGGTGGCTGTTGTGTATACATACGCAACGACTTATCTTGCTCTCGTGTTCCTGAACTTGATTCTTCTGAATTCTCCACACTCTGGCTTCGGCTTTCCTGTCATTCTCTGACTAAATATATCTGTGCTGTTTACTTATCCCCTAATTCTACTGACTATCAAAAATTCTTCGACTATCTTACTTCTACGATGGAACACATTCTGTCCATTTCTCCTTTCTCTGAAATCTCCATTCTTGGAGATTTCAATGTTCACCACCACCTTTGGCTCTCCTCTCCTTTCACGGATCCACCTGGTGAACAAGCCTACATCTTTTCTATCCTTAATGACCTAGAGCAGCTTGTACAGCACCCTACCCGTATCCCTGACCGCCTTGGAGACAGCTCCAACATACTTGACCTCTTCCTCACAACTAATCCTTCTGCTTACTCTGTTAATCTTTTCTCTCCATTGGGCTCCTCCGATCACAACCTTATTACCTTAACCTGTCCTATCACTCCGGTACGGCCTGTGGACCCTCCAGGGAAACGTCGTCTGTGGCATTTTGGAGCTGCGGACTGGGAGGCCCTCAGGCAGTACTTCTTTGATTTTCCCTTGAATGATTATTCCTTCCATGGCCGTGAGCCATCTGAGTGTGCCTTGCGCATTACGGAGGTTATTCTCTCGGGCATGGAAGCATACATTCCTTTCTCATATCCTTTGACTAACGCAAGAAAGCCTTGGTTTAATCACGCTTGTTCTAATGCTGTCCGCAACAAGGAGAAGGCCTACAAAAGGTACCGGAGCCAACCCACCCCTGAATCACATCATCTTTATGATTCTGCCCGGAATCGTGCTAAGTCTGTTCTTCGCTCTACTAAAAATAATTTCATCCATACTAAATGCTCTCAACTCTCCAACTCGAATTCTTCCCGCTCCTTCTGGCACCTTGCCAAAAATCTTTCTAACAACTTTACCTCATCATCCTTCCCTCCTCTTTTCTACTCTGATGGTTCTGTAGCTATTTCTTCTACTGATAAAGCAGATCTCTTCGCACAGACTTTCTCCTCCAATTCCACCTTAGACGATTCTGGTGCTGTTCCTCCATCACTTCCCCCCTCTGACTTCCTCATGGCTGACATTAAAATTTCTTCAGTTGATGTATTTTCTGCCATCACTGGCCTCAGTACTAACAAGGCATATGGGCCTGATGGGGTCCCTCCTGTTGTTCTCAAGAATTGTGCTTCTGTGCTTACACCCTGCCTAGGCAAACTATTTCACCTTTGTCTGTCAACTTGTACCTTTCCTTCTTGCTGGAAGTTTGCTCTCATTCAGCCAGTCCCAAAGAAGGGTGACCACTCCCAACCCTCCAACTATCGTCCAGTTGCTTTAACGTCCTGTATTTCAAAAGTTTTCGAGTCAATTCTTAATAGAAAAATTTTAAGGCGTCTTTCTTATCACAACCTTCTTTCCGATCGTCAGTATGGGTTCCGTCAGGGACGCTCCACTGGCGATCTTCTCACCTACCTTTCAGACTCCTGGTCATCCTCCTTTCGGGACTTTGGCGAAAGCTTTGCCATTGCACTTGACATCTCAAAGGCTTTCGATCGAGTCTGGCATAAATCTTTAATTTCCAAACTGCCCTCCTACGGTTTCTATCCTTCTATCTGTGCCTTCATCGCTAGCTTCCTTTCTGGTCGTTCTATAGCCGCTGTTGTAGACGGCCATCGTTCTTCTCCTAGATCTATCAACAGTGGTGTTCCTCAGGGCTCTGTCCTATCACCAACTCTCTTCCTTTTATTCATCAATGATCTTCTAAGCTGTACATCTAACCCTATCCACTCATACGCTGATGACTCCACCCTTCACCTTTCCATTCGGTTCCCGCAACGCCCATCTCAACAGTTACTTCAAGAAACAAGGGATGAGGCTATGGCACACCTAATGTCTGACTTGGCTCATATCTCTGACTGGGGTAAAAATAATATGGCTGTCTTTAATGCATCTAAGACTCAGTTCTTACACCTATCAACCCGACAAAATCTTCCACAGGTATACCCACTAATGTTTAATAATATTCAGCTTAATCCTGCATCATCCTTGAACATGCTTGGGGTTTCATTTACTCGGGACTTATCTTGGAAAGATCATATTACATCTCTTGTAAAATCTGCTTCCAAGAGATTGGGTGTGCTGAGCCGACTCCGCTCTTTCTTTACCCCTGCACAATTGTTGACTCCATACAGGGGTTTTATCCGCCCCTGTGTGGAGTACGACTCTCATGTGTGGGGAGGCTCCCCACATACAGCTCTTCTCAATAGGGTGGAGTCAAAGGCTTTTCGTCTCATTAACTCTCCTCCTCTTACTGACTCCCTTCAACCTCTGTCTCTTCGCTGCACTGTTGCATCTTTATCTCTTTTCTATCGCTACTTTAATGGTCACTGCTCCTCTGAACTGTCTGCTTGCATTCCTCCACCTCTACGACGGGCGCGTAGCACCCGTCTGGCAGCAAACTCTCATCCCTTTTCTGTCCAACTCTCTAATGCAAGAGTTAACCGTTACTCCCAGTCTTTCATTTATGCAACAGGTCAGCTCTGGAACTGTCTCCCTCTATCTGTATTTCCTGCTGCCTATGATCTCCAGTCTTTCAAACGTAGTGTGTCCAGGCATCTCAAAATGATCGGATCTTGAATTTGGCTCTCTATTGTATTTTGTTTTTCTCTTGGAGGGAACTGTTACTGCGGGCTCATGGCCTTTGGTTCCTTCTTCCTCGCATAAAAAAAAAAAAAATCCCACGAGAATGACTGCATTTGGCAACGAGAGTGACTAGTGGCTCATATTGTAACGAGAATGACTGAAGTGGCTTAACTTGCAGCAAGAATGACTGCAGTGGCTTAACCTGCAGCGAGAATGACTGGGGTAGCTTAATTTGGCAACGAGAATGACTTCGGTCCTACAACTAAAAAAAAACAGGGATATAACTAAAAATTTGTTGGGAGTCTAACCCCTTGCCATGCCTGGTGAAAACAAATATTAATTACGACAGGAAATGCATTGTGAGTTTGGGAGTGCACGTCCTTGCCCTTCCTGGTAAAAACATGTATTAGTTACGACACGGGAAATATAGTACCGTACCAGTAAGGAAGTCTCGTTTTTGCTCATCCTGGGTAAAAACACTTACAACGGGACAACAGATCGTGTCTATTTGTGAGTTTACATCCTTGCCCATCGTGGTAATAATCGAATAATCACAACAGGGAAAACTGATCGTGACTTGGAGGGTTGGGTCTATATACTTTGGGTTCAACGTCCTTGCCCATCCTGGTAAAAACAAACACTACCAACAGAGAAACAGATAATCTCTATTTGGCAGTCGACGCTGTTGTCCATCCTGGTAAAAATAAAACCCACCACAAAGAACCTGATCGTGACTGTCTTGTCCATTATGGTAAAAATATGTCACAACAGAGAACCTGATCGTGTTTGTCTGGAGTCAACGTCCGATCTACTAAGCCACGGCTCACATGCTTTCATTCTCCTTCCTGTTTACTCTTAAAATCCGATCACATAATTTTTAGCTTATTTTTCTTTGTTTATTTATTTAGTTATTTAGTATTTTTCGTTCATCTTGGGACGGACTTTTCGAACTAAACTAAGTGGATGTAAGTTAAACTGTTTTACGTACCGGTAACTCTTCAATACGATCAGTCATTCCTTTAATTAATAAAGTGGTCTTGAAGTACAGTAGAATGGAAAAACAAAACGTCAGCTGATTCTAGAGGTTAGACTTAAATTATAGCTAAGACTAGGCGGCTATGAATTTCCACCCCGGGCCCAGAATCAATATATATTACACACACACACACACACACACACACACACACACACACACACTGCAATAAGTATGAAGAAGGAGACTATAATTTTCCCCGTTTCTTATTCTTCCGACAAAAACTTGTCATGTCTCAAGAGAGGAATATTATTTATGGTGTACATCTCGTGTTTCCAGTCTCAGACCATCTATAGAAATCGGAGTTGAGAGAGAGAGAGAGAGAGAACCACAACATCTACGCCCACTAATTGATTTAAGGGCCGAATTTATGACCTTATCCTCTGCCCCTGAACTTCGACCGATTGCTCTCAAAATCAGATGACTTCGTTCTTGCCTTACCCCTAACTCTTCCATCAGATTTGGTTCCAGTCAAATTAAAACTGTCTGAACTGACTGATGCAGACCTTTGACGGACTCAACACTGAATCTGTTTATCCTTGATGTATCCCGAATTCTTCCACAAAGTTTAGTGTAAATCGGAAAAAAATTAATTAAGCTTACCTTTCCATGTGACTTTGACCTTTGACTACTGGTCTTTGAACTCTGATTTATTGCTGTAAATAATGATTCCCCCCCCCCTCCTTGTTCTACTGTGAACCCTTCGCCCAAGTCTGGCCTTAATAGGATAAAAATTGTTTAAATCGGTTTTGTTAGATCCACTTTTGACCTTTGGCCTACTGGTATTAAAAACGGGGGGAGGGGGCTTACTCATTGTTTATCCCTCAACCCTTTCACCTGGTTTGGTTTAAATCAGATCGAAAGTTATACAGTATCGTTAACGCGCGCGCCGACCAAAACCGGACATCCGCTCCCTCTCCGCGAGTGTGGGTGTAAAAATGAATGTCGGCTACGTTT
This sequence comes from Coenobita brevimanus, assembly GCF_032717465.1. Lineage (NCBI taxonomy): Eukaryota > Metazoa > Arthropoda > Malacostraca > Decapoda > Coenobitidae > Coenobita > Coenobita brevimanus. The sequence continues at coordinate 37,041,651 of NC_136998.1, read as the reverse complement.
CCCAAAACACATTCCGCTTTGGAATTTTTTTTTATTACTACCAGACTCTTAAGTACTCTGTGGTGAAGTGTCAACATAAAAAAAAAAAAAAAAAAAAAAAAAGAAAAGAAAAGAAAAAAAGAAAAAAAATACTGCATCTCAGCCAGCTTTCTCTGCCCAGGATGATGGAGCCAAAAGCTTAAGACCTGATCCCACTGCATCCTGCATTAGAACATCCCTAATACTTCAAAACAATAATAGTCTCGTTTATTCCTGCTACCAAAATAATGTATCAGGTTTTTAAGAGCAAACGTGCCAACCTCTCCATTCAAAAAGCCGTCTCTGCCAACTTTCCCTACCCAGCGTGACTGAACCAAGAGATGTTTGTGGCTTTTTTTTTTTTTTCGTTCCTCGCTCATCCTGTGTTTAAATGGCCCTATTATAACTCGGTACAACGACTTCTATGCACTTTATTCAGTCTCTTCAGTAGTCTATTCTTAGTCCTCCTTCAGGAGAGAGAGAGAGAGAGAGAGAGAGAGAGAGAGAGAGAGAATCTCTTATCCCCTTCGGTAGAGTAATTTTTACAATTGCTACTGCTAAATGATTTCATTCGGCTTTATGATGTTCCATGAGGTGGGTGGGTTAAAACACCACTTTATTTAACGCCTTTATCATGCAGTATATAATGGGTCAGAACACCTCTTTATTTAACGTCTTTATCATCTTCCTTCTCGTTACTGCCTTATCAACCTGTTCAGATCGAGACACATCGTAAAGATTAAATACCGGTATTAAAATGTGACCATCTGAAGGGCTTTGGGCGTCACCGGATGCGGCAAGGCAAAGAGGGGAGAGGGGGCTAGGTAGGGCAGGAAAAGAGGGAGAAGGAGGGTGGGATGGGTCGAGCATGGACAGTGGGAGGGGGACTGGGCAGGGCAACGAAAGGAAAAGATGGCTGACCACGGGATAGTGAGAAATAAGAATACAAAACAAAGGAGTGAGAGCTAAGTAGGTCCGAGGGATTGAGGAAAGGACTAGGTAGGACAGGGAAGAACTCGGTTGGTTGGGGAATGGTGGGGCAGAGCTGAGGAGGATGGGGTAGGGTGATACAAGGCAGGGTATTGTGAGACTGAGCAGAAAGGGGCAGGGTGATAAAGAGTGGGGAAAACTAGGGTGGGACTGGACAAAACGAGGCATGGGTGATACAGGGTAGGACAGGGAAAGGTTGGACAAAGAGGGAGGCCGTAGGGTAGGGTGGGGTGGGGTAAGGCGGGTTTGGGTAGAAAACTATGGAGTGAGAGGTACCGGTGCCCAGTGAAAGTGAGGCACCCAGCTGAAAACTCGGCCAGGTTTAACACACTTTCCAAGAGTCCAACGAGTTTCTGGTTTATGGGAGGAGCGGTGAAGGGTTTACGAGATATACACTTCACACACACACACTAACTCTCACCGTACCTGCCTACATTCACACCCACCACCACCATCATTACAGCCTCCCTTAAAGAAATCTTTGCCACTTTAATGGAGTTGTGAAAAGTCAAATGCAGTTGATGCTGTACGGGTCACTTACCACGCATTAAGCTATTCCCCATTCCAGCTCCATTTACTCACACCCACCACATGTACGCAATCAATGCGGCTTAGGCTACCATATCGAAATCTTAAGCTTTTTTAATCACTCCTTTCCTGCCAATATCGTAATCTAATGCACAGAGTTTCAGTGTCGCTTTCCGTCGAAGATCCTACATTAAGAATCCTTATCATGGTTGGGTTTGTGACTTATTAGGCCACTAAAACCATGTAGTCATACTACAAAGCCGATTCTGTGGAGGCGATTAAGAGATTCCTGACAAAAGAGAAACTGCTCAGCTATCAGAGATGGATCCAGTGCCTCAGCACGACAACAAATGATGGAATGAAGGGTAAATTACTGACAACAGTGAGTACATACAAGCCTGAAAAATACAGGCTCAAACCCCACTACAATCTGAAGTCTTCAAAACTCCTACAACTATTTAGGACTTCACTTTTCAACTGGTAACTTCTGCTGATGAGGCTACTTCCTGTATCCCGAATTTTTAACCATTATTACAGCTCTCAACTGAACTTTCAACAACAGAAGGACGTGTACTGTCAACATAATGTGACACGCTTTTCCTTTCAAAACTGGCGCCTTGCATACCCTGTTAACTTTCGACTGACCCACAGAGAAATCGACCCCATCCTCCCCCCCCCCACACACACATTTTGCCCTCTCTCTCTCTCTCCTTGAGAGGAAAAGGGGGTCGGGATGACGACGACGAAAACGACGACGACGATTATTCGGTTAATAAATTCAACTGATATTACCAGATCCACTGTAGCAAACTTTTTTTTTAACGGAACCTTGAAAAGCTATAATAACGACACTTCGTTAAATGTATAGCTCATCCGTGTGTACGTTTGTATTTCTGTTACGTTCGTGTTTATAGGGCTCTTAGGCACATTTCTCGACAAAAATCATTTTGTAGTTTGAATGCTGGGAACTATGAAGTATTGTATAGTTTATTTCCCTTAAATGGATATTTTCGTCCTTTTATATACTATTTCATGCAGCTCAATGGCAGAATATGACACTACTACGGCCTACGTTCCCACAGCACCTTTCCTTGACTAAAATCATGCCCTGCTGTTACTCCTTGTAGCAAGTGAGTGTTAAGATGAGTTTTATGCCTAGTACTGCTTGCATACCTTCTGTACCAGCTCATTTTCAAGTTGTGTCTGTATAATATTGAATGCATTAAACTATGAAGTAGTTTGCATATTTGGGTTTCCATTGATCAAGTAGGTTCTACACACTGAATATTGTTTTAACCTATGTTTAAATTGTCAGGGATAGCCTATGCACTCGCTCTACAAGTATCTGAAAATGGTAATTGATTATTTTTTTTCTAAAGTAAATTTTTCCAAATAGATGATGTATTTCATAGGCTATAAAAAAAAAAAAAAAAAAGTTTCTTCCTAATGCTGTACTAAAGAAATAGGCGGGCAGACGCATTTATGAAACATTTTTTGACATTGTTTTTAAAACCTTCTTCCATTTTCAAAATGCAAAGGAAAAGTTTCACATCCTTTGGAGAGCATGTTCATTTTATAGTCTGTGATCCTAAACGCAGTAGCGCTAACCGTGGGTGCCACGTCTTCCTTAGCAATCTTTTTTCATCCTTCAAAGTTGTTTTATGTTAATTACATGGACTGCAGAGATAAGAGACAAGAATACTAACATGCTAAATGATGAAGTAAACTGGTAAGAGAGGTGTTAGGGAAAATACGGGCCCTAGAAAGCGGTCTATCTATCTATCTATTGCCAGACGCCTCAATCCCGTTTGGGGTGGCCACAAACAAATCGCCTCCAAGTCGCCCTGCCCCCGCCATTTCACTGCCCTGCTCCCAACTCACACCCCCCTCTCTCATATACCTCTCCACCCCATCCCTCCATCTCATCCTCGGCCTCCCCCTCCCTCTTCCCCCCTCCACCTCACTCACATACACTCTCTTCGTCAGTCACGAAATGTGCCCTACACATACTATGCGATAAAAAAAAAAAAAAAAAAAAAATCTATTTACATGATTTTGACTGGCAAACTACGGTTGATTTCACATAAAATTACATTTTTTTTTTTTTTTCTGCCTAGTGCCTAAGTTTTCGCGTTTTCCTTAAGAAGTTTAGGAGTGCCATGTTCGACGTACACACGATAAAAAAAAAGTATCGGTGCATATTTGGCCCGAAACAATTTGACGCCATGGACGACGGACTCTAGAAATGTTTGATTTTTTTCCCCCCTTGTCAAACACGCTTACATAAGTATGTCACAGATAGGTTTCAAATGACAATTTACGGTTGATATTGTTACTGGATGCATATTCGGATAATAATCAATTAATTTTCCAAGTACTATGAAAGCTATATTGATCTTCCTGATACCATCGTACCCCTCCTGCGCGATTTTTTTTTTTTTTTTCCGTGTGTACACTAAAATCGCATGGGAGACCTCGACGCAGCAAATTCTTGAATGCAAACTCATCCAAGATCTGTTATTTATACTTAATTTCCGTGCTGTAATTTATCAGACAGCAGTGGAGCTAATTCTCCTCTCACCTGCAACCTGTACTGGAGACTGCTGAGGAACGGCCAGAGCGACCCCCAAGACACACCACCACACCATCAACATTTTGACAGACTGGCGAAGCAAGCTCATTCTGGCAGTATATACGCGACGTCCCTGTGCCCGCTACACCTGGCTGCGAGTACGCATGCGCAGCCATTCTTTCTTCCCAGTAGAGGTACAAATATTTATCTCTTATCCATGTAATCAAGAAGCTCTTTTAAAATATCATGTTATCAATAAAGTCAACTGGCCTCCTGTTATCTATACTTTGTATGTATAGCGCACTCCTGAAGTTTCAATCATTTTGATTCATTGTAGCCTATCAATTTCCTTCCTACCATCATTATAATATATCATTTGCGACGTTATCCATCCACAGTACCTCTTACACTGCTACTATTCATACTGATTCATGATCTGTGATTACATCTCTGGGAAAGGATCGTAGTCCCTAGCAGAACCACTGCCTGTGATTGGCTGAGAGGTTTCCTTTTGTGACGTCAATGATTTGTTGACATCAGTGGCACTTGCCGCACTTCATTTAAATTGTTAATTCATTTCCTCAGCTGGAAAGGGCTGTATTTTAATAAGTGAATTCTCTAGCTTTTGGAAATGGATCCAGATGACACAGGTAATTAGCTGTGCAAGTAAATAAATTACCGCAGTGACTAAAATATGTTAGGTTAATACAGATAAAACTTGATATAAGTTGACAACATTTGGGGTATATCTGGGAAGACAGATTTCGGAATAGATTTTGGCCAAAAAATGTGTTTATTTTCTCTGACATTAGGTTTTTGCAGCTGTAAGTGGATATGCATGGCTGTTTTCATACTAGCTTATTTTGTAACTTATTTGGCAAGGTTAGGATACTTGACAATGTGCAATAACTAACATCAGGCAACATATTTTGACAGGCCTCGGGATAAATTATTTAAGTAACAGCAAGTATTTGGTTTTAGAAATGAAACTGGGATGATATTTAATAATTTGAAAAAATCCACTTGCAGGAACTGGTGTCAGTGTTTTCTTGCCATGGATTCAGTCTATAGATTATTGACTTTTCTAATGGTTTCTCATCATGAAAGGTTGGAAATCTCTCCGGCGGAGCGTCCACAAGGCCTTGACACACAAACCACAAACAGGGATGGAAGTGAGTGATGGGCAAGGGAGGGTGCCTTCTGCCTTGGTACATCCTTTTCCTTCAGGGTAAGTGAAGATGCAAGAGGAGGATGCCTTCATGAAATGGCACTGATATAACCATCTGGCTCTACAAAAGTCGCTCAGTGCCCTATCCTTCAAAAGGAGGGTGGTCATTGAATGAGGAGGCAACTACAGCCTGTAGTTTACAGGGTTCACATTTTAGATGAACCTGGGGCCATTACTACAAGTGAAAGTAAAACACAGCCACTTTCCTAGTCAAGTGTACAGCATGTTCTGTAATTCTGTAATACTTTTCTGTTCAAGTCAATCACTTCTTAAGTGTTTGGCAGTAACTATATTGTGGAAAAATAAGACAATCTTTGAAAGGGTACCATAAACAAATATGGTTTGTGTTTCAGTATCTCTCCTAAACTAAATAAATGAAATACAAGTGTGGGCATTCCTCAAGTAGATTTATTATTAATACACTCAGACCCCTGTAACTCAACAGGTTACACAGTCATGCCCCATGATTAAATTTATTTGTCAGAAGCTATAATAGATTACAATTTCATCATGCTAATACAGTACAGTAATCCATCAATTACCTGACATAATAGAGCCAAAGACATGTCTGGGTAGTGGCTCTATCCGGATAGTGGAGCCAAAGGCATGTCTGGGTAGTGGCTCTATCCGGATAGTGGAGCCAAAGACATGTCTGGGTAGTGGCTCTATCCGGATAGTGGAGCCAAAGGCATGTCTGGGTAGTGGCTCTTTCCAGATAGTGGACTTCTTCCCTGGCCCCCATTCGTACATAACCTAACTTTGAAAGCCAGTGTAAAAGGCCACTACAGTAAACATCATAAAACACTTATATATACCTGTTGTTTAACACTACTCTCTCTGGTCAAGCAGACCTAAAAATGCAGTGGGCACACAAAAATAATGGTAAAATGGATTAAAATCATGGTAAAATTGAATAAAATCATGGTAAAATTGAATAAAATTATGGTACAATACAGTAAGCTAGAATAAATTCAGTGTCAGCACTCACAAGTTGACCATTCTGCATCAGTCTTACCCAGGATCTCCTGTTTCTAAAGAGTCAGCACTACCCTCTTCCTTTTCCCTGGTGAAGGGGTCACCATCACTCACCCTAGGAAGAGGCATGCAAGAAATAGCAAGGCCAGAAGCAGATAAGGAACAGCCACAAAAACCACCACGTCTGCTGCCCGGGAACTGAGACTGAGCAAAGGAGAGGTCTCTGGTGGATGTAAACTAACCAGCCAAACACGGTGGCACTTCTGGGCAATTCCTGCCTGTCCAGGTGAAAATTTTTCGCACAGCCATAATTTCCAAACAGACGCAAGAATTTTGTCTGGATAGTGGGAAAATATCCATAAGTAATGGTTCCGAACAGCCAGATCACAGCAACCGGGTAATGGATTGTCTGGGTAGTGGTTGTCCGGATAATCAAGAGATTACTGTAGGGTAGATAAATAGGAAAATCTTCAATAGTTACAGCTGTGAAGATACAGTACAGGGTAGTTGTATTCAAGAGTATAAGTGCCCACTTGCAGAAACTAGCTACTGTACTTTTATAATTTTTTGGATGGTGGAAATATATTTTTATGGTAGGTGGAGGCACTTACCATCCACTCACTCAGTGTAGTGCTGCTTTGGGTGTCTCCCCTTTCCTTTCTTCCATCCATCCTTTTCTGTCTTTCTTTCATTCTTTCCTCTTCTTTCTGCCTACGTGTGACTTTACATTCCTTTTCTGTCTTTCTTTCCTTCATTCTTTCCTCTTCCTTCTGCCTATGGGGGACTCTACACTGAGTGACAAGCCACATAGTTTCCTGTATACCAGGCAACCTTTTACTATGCTGGTTGGTAACCATATAACCAAATTATTGCGCCTGGTGGTTTAGTGGGTAATTAAGGCGCTCCGGTCGGATTGAGCCTGTGTAGGTTTATATCCAAGGGATGGTTGGAGTTTATTGCCCATGTAATGTCACTCAGGGATGAGTGAGGCTGGTCACACTCATCTTAAATGTCAGGACCAACTTCCCTAGCCGTGGGTTCCTATGCTCCTCATGGGGCGACATAGGAGGATAATGGATCAGTGGATGGATGGAAATATATTTTATCTCAGCCTAGTAGGCCTGTAATAAAATATGGTAAATTTTTACAAAGCCATAACACCAGATGTGTTTTGAAAGAATTTGGCCCTGTTACCTATCACAATCACTAGTTTTGAGTTTTAGACAAGCAGACCCCACCTCAGAAACCAGTGTTTTCCAACTTAATGTTTTCTTTTTTTATTTAATGGTTAAAATAAACAGAAATGGGTGAAGAACAAGCAATTTTAGGCATTAGCCTAACTAAAACCAATTTCTTGTCTTTGGCCATAGGTGTAATGCATGTGCCACATGGAGTTCATCCTGACTTAGCTTTGTTTCATTTCATTTGTAAATGCTCCAGCATGCTTGCATGCATCAGCCTTGGTCACCTAATGGCAGCACTCCATGCTCCTGAATCTCTGGCAGCCCCCCTATTCAGTCCCTTATCCCTGAGTTCACACACTCTATGACCTTGTCCCAGGTATTTTTCAGTCTGCCTTTCAAAATCCCACTCCCAGCATTTACACTTTCTGCACCCAGTTGTCATCCCTAATCCTCTCCACATGCCCAAACCATCTCTTTCTATGCTTCCTCATCACAACACCGGTACACTTCTGACCAATCCTTCCTTTCAACCTTTCCATCGTAAAGCTAGTCCCCCCCAGGCCTTGCATTCAAAGACACACTGCATGTCCACCTAATCATTGTCATTTTTGTACATTTGAGCCTACAGATATCCTCTTCTTTTACTGCCCAGGTTTCACTACCATTCAGAAGTACACTCCTAACACATGCTGCATGATCCCTTAGCATGGAGGGACAGCCCACTCAGTGTCAAGAGAGGCAACAGCTCAGTGAACTTCTTGACTTTGATTTAAAATTTTTAAAACTGAGACAGGCCCACTTTTGACCCAATGACTGGCAGAAATTGGGACCATAATATACTAGTGACAACAATGCTTACCACCCTTGACCAAAAAATGCACCACTGAAAAACAAAAACACACCACCTTTAATGGATGAAACGTAAACAGATCTCCACCACAGACACATATTAAAGACCCCACAACATCTCGCTTATTTTTTATTTGCGGAAAAAACATCACTAAAGAAAGTTAACTCAGAATTGTGAAATGAATTTCTTCCTAATACCAGTATTATTTCATAGAAATCTGATATTAAAGCATTCTAAATATTATCCTAAAATATATTCAAGGTGAAATGCTGTGATGAGTTAGGAATTTCAGATAGAAATTCCAATAAACCAGGTAAGATAAAAGGTAACTTTTTGTGTAGTGCATATCGATACAGTATATTGGTGGTACGTGGTGGCAACCATCATCACTTGATGTAGTGCTGCCTACTTCTTCCTTCACCTGTATCATTCCTTTTCTGTGTCTGCCCTCTTCTCTTCCTATTTCTCCCATCTTTCCCATCATTATTATTCTTTTTTTTACGGGTAGCTGTACATTGAGTGACAAGGCTAATGGTTCCCTGTAAGCCAAGAAACCATATACAATGCTGGGTGGTAACACATACCAGTAACCAACCCGTACATGTTCCCTGTGCGTCAACCAATGGTTTGTCGGAGGGTTAGTGCCCCTCCCTGCAAAACAACTAACTCAGACGGCCACCCCTTACGGAATTATGGCATCTGGCAATAGACAGATAGATACAGTACTGTATATATATGTGCATAGTCATTTTAAGTGCAAGGAGAAAATGTAATATTTCTAGTTCTAAAACTCCTTATTATTACAGTACTGTATGATAGAGAGCAAGTACAGGATACATTACCAGTACCTTAACTCTAGTGACATGGATAAGTAATTATAATTAGTAAATGCCACCAAAGTTTGGTGCAAACAAATTATTATCAGTAAGTTGTGTTGTTGAGTATCCCCAGTTTGTCTAACCAAGTAGACCTATCAACCACAGGCAAGCAGTGACTCATGCAGGCTCATCTTGTGGAGTGAAATGTGCTCCCATATGGCACAGTGCCTTGCCAAAGCAAGGTGTGGGTAAGAGTGAGGAGGATTGGTTTCTTGATGGACCCTGCAGTTGCGTTACCACCCAGTTAATGGACATCATAATACTGTAGTCTCCACAGCATCCCATTATTTGCTTATATGGTTACCACCTGGCATTTTACAGAAAATGGTTTACTGGATTACAGGAAACCATTGGTCATATCGCACAGTGTAGAATCACCAGTATTAATAAGGAGGCCTGCGTATTAGTGGATAAGACTTTAAATACTGCAGCAAATGATTGTAATAGCTGATCTCTCTTTTATTCTCAAAAATTACATAATCATTACAGGGAAGATGATACAAGCCAAAGGGAGGGTGGAAATATTGTGCCAAACCTGCCTCATAGACCACAGTACTCTATCACCAATCTCCCATCTCCATACTTGCTAGATCATCAGGTAAGGTACTAAACAATCATGAAATTAAGTAGTAAAAAAAATACAAGTAATTGTATTGTCATGTGAAAGGTGCTGGTTCAATGACTCTTGGACATTAGTGACTGTTTATTCTGTGCTCAGTTTATTTTGTTACCGGATGTACAATAATTATTACAATTGTTGTAGTACAGAAATAACTAATAATATTTCCATTGTTGGGTGAAATAAAACTGTAAGGATGATGAGGATGAGGATGATAATGATATTTGTCATTATTGTACCAGTATATTTATCCAGACTTGTATCATTATCTGCATTCAGTTTTCCTTGTCTGCATTGGATGAGAAGACCTAGGGTAAGTTCTGATGTCTCCATAGGAAGAGGAGAAAAGATGACTCAGGTACAATTAACAGCCCATCTTCATAGCCTCTCTCTTGTACCATAGGAGATGTGGCTTTGCAGTACTAACTCCAGTACCGTGGTCTCTTGTATATTATTCTTTCTGTCTCTGGACATTTTAGAGTCTTTCAAACTGGAATGGTATAGATCCCCTGCCGTGTTGTCTGGCTGTCTCTGCCTCAAAACCTAAACCAAAGCATGCCCTGGGTTATGATCACCATTCCCACCACCATGAGAGAGTAACCAGGTACCTTGCTATAACTTTTCTCAAACTGGAGAGGTTAAATAAACCTTCATTAACTCCTTCAGTACAAGAGGCCTTTCCTAAGTTCTGTAAAATTATATGGAAAAGCATTGTATTGGGGTCATTACAAAAAGAATAATTCAGCTCTGCATTTTAATTCCAGCCTTCAGCACCTGCAACCCCTACCACAGGTCTGGTAAGGAGCTCTCCTTCCATCACCCTCAACCTGGGCCACACTCTCCATTGCTCCACAGACACACGCAACCTGGAGCTGGACAGTTTACGGCACCAGGTGATTCACTGATGTTATACAGTTTGTGAACTGTGTCATCTCAGTATTATGCTTCATTAGCAATAATCATGCATTTCTTTCAATGTACTACCTGTGTGAAACTTTAGTCATCTGTGTAAGTTGACAATTACTATACTGATACAAATGTACAGTAATTGCAATGATTCTTACATTTTGACACAGGAAATACATATGTATTTATTTGTTTATTTTAGATACAGCTATCTAAATTATGGAAATCAGTTCTCTTGGTAAAATTAGTTTTCCTTAGAATGATGGAGTGATGCAGTAGGACTTACACTTGACAGTCATTTCCCATAAAGTGACATTATCTACATTGAATACCTACAGTATGGCTATCTAACCCTCAGTTATATGTTCGTGCCCTTTAGTTGGTACAGTTATCTCCCATTAAATGACTTGGGTGTTTTTGTTGAAATGCAGATCACTAAGTGTAGACATACTGTGATACTGTATCAGGTATTAGTGAACCATAATTTTATAAGTATTGATGAATTAAGGAAGTGTACCATGGGAGCAATCTTTTTCTAAATGCAGTCACACTTTAAATGAAAAATGAAGGACTCTACCGTTACAGTGTAATGCTGTGCACCTGCTAATGCATTTTTAGTGGAGCATATTTAGTATGGAATTCTTATAATCTCTTCCTTATCATTCCAGCACAGTATGATACTGTAATTACTAAATTAATTTATAGTTTGTCAGAAAATGTACAGTATATCCATCCACCATCCAATCCTGTCACCCCGTGAGGAGCGCAGAAACCCAGGGCTAGGCAAGTCGGTCCTGACATTTAAGATGAGACTGACCAGCCTCACTCATCCCTGAGTGGCATTATGTGAGCAATAAACCCCAACCACCCCTTGGATAGAAACCTACACAGGCTCAGTCTGCTTGGAGCACCTTAATTAACCACTAAACCACCAGGCACTGTAAATGGTTATTTGGTTATCACCCAGCATATTAAATGGTTTCCTGGTGTACAGGAAACCATTTGGCTTGTCACTCAGTGTAGAGTTACCCATAGGCAGAAGGAAGAGGAAAGAATGAAGGAAAAAAAGACAGAGAGGGAGTGTAAAGTCACCCATAGGCAGAAGAAAGAGGAAAGAGTGAAGGAAATAAAGACAGAAGAGGAAAGATGGAAGAGAGGAAAGGGCAGACACCCAAAGCAGCACTACATCTAGTGAGTGTAATTAAGCCAAGTAGTTATCACTATTATTCATCATTAAGAAACAGATACCTGTACAGCATTATCATCTTTTTCTGAAAAGTTTGAGCATGCAGACTTCCGGGTAAGGTGTAAAAAAACTTGGGAGGAAAGTTGATTCTAATAACAGAGTTGTATTGAAAAATGTTTAATATAGCAACTTTCTTTCCTATCCAAAGGTACGAGAAATACAAAACCGGCTAAATGGTGACATCAAAGGCAGCCAGGAGTACCAACAACTGTTGTCTGAGAAATTGTATTTAGAAGATACTTTAGGGTAAGTACTGTTGTTCTCAATATTATCATGTAAATTTGCTGATAAACAGACCTATTGTATAGCCACAGTGCTCTTACTAGCACATTGTAAATAGTTTGCAGTACAGTAATTACTTTGCAGGTTCTTAATATTCATAATTTATCTTGCTGTACAGTAGGTGGTGGTGACTATCATCCACTCACTTGATGTAGTGCTGCCTACTTCTTCCTTAGCCTTTATCATTCTTTTTCTGTGCCTGCCCTCCTCTCTTCCTATTTCTCCCGTCTTTTCTGTCACTTCTTATTGCTTTTCTTTCCTTTACAGATGGCTTTACATTGAGTGACAAGCCAAATGGTTTCCTACCCCTTACGGGATTATGGCGTCAGGCAATAGATAGATAGATAGATAGATCTTGCTGTGATTTTCATATACTTTCTGCTATCTGTCATTTAATCTTCACATTCACTCCCACTTTTAAATCCAGCTAGAAATTGAACCTGAACTCATCAAGTTATAGCCTAGACTTTAGCTGCTGGACCACACTTTACCATACACTGCACTTCTTTTCACAGGTCTACAGAATACTCACTTCAGCAGCTCAGAACAGCATATAATGATTTAAAGAAAAGCTCATCTGCCACTGAACAAGAATATTTGTTAAAGGTATGTGAAACTATTGTGATATTTAACAGAATGAGATTAGTGGCTGAAAGAGGAAGTGTAACGTGTAAAGATACAATAACTTAATGACAGGTCTGAAGCTAATTAGAGTGAACTGGTGTCAGTCATAATACTATACTTGAATCCTGAAGGGGCAATAAAGGATTGGTGGATGTATGGTGGTTTGAAAGGGTATTGAAATAATTTAAGTGACAGGGGAAGCTTCTGGGACAAGTCAGTGGTTTAGTGGCTTTACCCCACAGAGATTCATGAAAATAATTTTATTGTGGATAGTTTAACAGCTTCTAAATGGTGCTAGTAGATATTATGGCATAATGCAAATTCTCTTTTCTGACAGCTAAACAAAGCACAAAAATATAATGAACGAGTGAGTGAGGAGCGAGATGCAGCACAAAAGCAAATCGAACAGTTGCGTGATTACCTGCGTGAATTACCAACGGCTGCTGAGCATCAGCAGCTGCAGGTTCAGCTGGTTAGGTGCACTGAGGACATTGCATGCCTCAACAACAAAACTGACTATCTTTCAAGTAAGTTCTTACTGTAAGTTTTTTATTAGTTGTTTTTTCTCTTCACTTTAAAGCACAACTGCTCATAGTGAATGTAAAGAACTTGATACTGGTATGATAAATTGTAGTTTGGTATACAGTATAATATTTTGGTGAGAATGTAAGATCTCAAATACTGTACAGCTTTATGTGTGTATTTTCTTCTTGTCATGATCTGTGTTTTTCATTTTTGGTATATGCTTCCTGGATTATATTAATTAATATATCTTACTGTTGAAAATAGGTTCAGCCCTTTCACAGTTAATTATACTGGATTTAGTTTTCAAGAACATGTCTGGCTTTGGAATCATGCTAGTTATAATCAGTCAGTCAATCAACAGCCATATGCCATAATCCCATAAGGGGTGGGCGTTTGTCTGAGTTACAGTTGTTTTACAGGGAGGGGCACTAACCATCCGCCAACCCATTCACTGACACGTAAGGAACATGTGTGTTGTTGTATGGTTACCACCCTGTGGGTTGGTTATTTGGTTACCACCCAGTGTTGTAATTGGTTTCCTGGCTTACAGGAAACCATTATCCTTGTCACTGAATGTAAAGCCACCTGAAAAGGAAAGATGAGTAATAAAAAGTGACAGGAAAGATGGGAGAAACAGTACTCTATTATTTCACGAAGTTTGGTTTCCTCAAACATTTATGATCAACCAATTCCCTTTTCTGTTCATAGTTACTTTAAACTTCTTTTACTTAAGGAAGATCAGAACCAAAGCTGGTATGTTTTCATTATCATTTTCTAGTGGCACAAACTACAAGGGACTTGAAATTGTGTGATAGTTGCAGTTTTACATTAGTTGAAGACTTGCAGTATGTGTATTACCTCTTCAAACGAAGTTGGAGGAGGTTATGTATTCACCTGTGTTTGTCTGTCCACATATCTCCACAAAAGTTCTCAATGAATTTCAGTGAAATTTTATGGAAGGGTGAGCTAAGGGCCAAGGAAGAATTTATTAAACTTCGGGGTGGATCCAGATCCAGATCTGGATCCAACTGCATAATATCTCCAAAAGTTCTTAATGAATTTCAGTGAAATTTTGTGGAAGGGTGGGCCATGGGCCAAGAAAGAATTTATTTGGGGGCAGAACCAGATCGGGATCCGGATCCTATGTATCCTTTACAATATCTCCAAAAGTTCTTAATTAATTTCAATAAAATTTTGTGGAAGAGTGGGCCGTGGGTCAAGGAACAGTTGATAGAATTTGGGGGCAGACCTGGATCCTATGTATTCCACACAGTATCTCCACAGCTCTAGATCCGGGTCATTTTTAATGGCATTTGTGGAGGTATGCGCTCTCTGAGTGCATTCTAGTTAATACTACTACCACTACATTATTATTATTATTATTTTTTTTTTTTTAATTGCATGCCATGGTAGAGCAATTACAGAGAGCAGAAGAGCGAGAGGGTGAGCAGACAGCAGCAGTAAAGATGCTGACACAGGAGAGAGATGACCTGGCCCTCAAACTTTCCCTCACAAATGATATTCTACAAGTATGAGAATTTATGCTGTGTTAACTTAAACTTTACAGTTATAAATGACTAATACATATGCTAAATACCCATTCCTATATTACCTGTATAGAAGCCAAGATTAGAATGGTAGTATGGGTACAGCCATATTGTATATCCCATTTATAACAGTGTAACATTATTACAGCTGTTGAACTTGAAATTTCTTGTACATCCAGTGTCATGAATTTAGCTGTTACAATGTAGAGGCTGAATGAATGCATAAGACATCGCTCAAGTAACATAATATATGGTATACTGTATAATGCAAGGAACAGTAATTTATCTTCCTTCCCATGATTATTTTTACACCCACGATGCCAACATTGCAAGTGCTTTAATTTTCTTGCCCTCAGTCCCTGTCATAAACCAAATGAATAGGACTTATTGTACCATACTTGTAAACTAACAAGAGACTTCAAGGATTGATAAAAGAATTATTTGCTAACATACTGTATGTGTTTGCAGGAGTTCAACTGTCAGAGGCAAACGGCACATGACAAAGGACAACAAGACATTGAGGATGTGTTATGGACCCTGGAGCAAACAAAGAAGGAATTGGACAGTGCCAAGAAGGTTTATTAAAAACAGTCTTGATGCTAGTGATGATTCTATACTTGTACTCATAACCAGTTACTTACAGCTGTATATTGCTGTAAATACAACCACCACACTTTTCTGCATAATGCAGTGTGGATGGAAGATCTAGTCTAGCTTTTTGCGTTATTTGAGGGGGTATAAATTGAAGAAAAGGCATTTACATTTTTCACCTAAGCTTCTCTTGCCCATTCTGTGACAAGAACTATGAGGTTGCTGTCCCCAGGATTAGGAGACTGTTTCCAACTTGCTCCCATTTTCTTTAGTCTCATTTTGCAGTGTGTATTGTGGTAGGTGATGGCGCTATTCATCCACTTACTCAATGTAGTGCTGCTCTCGGGTTCCTGCCCTTTCCTCTCTTCCTTCCTCCAGACCTCATATTCATGGGTGTGCAGTGCATCCTTAAATATGAGGCCTGGAGGGGTTAGGTTTACGATGGAATAGTTGAAAGGTAAGATGGGACTGGAGTGTTTTAGTGTTGTGATGAGGAGAGCTAGATTGAGATGGTTTGGGCATGTGGAGAGGATGGGGGATTATAATTGGGTGCAGAATGTGAGAAGTGTTAATTCTGGGGGAAGGGTAGTGAGAAGCAGACCAAAAAAGACGTGGGACAAGGTCATTGAGTGTGACCTTAGGGTTAAGGAACTAAATAGAAAGCTGCCAGAGACCGACCAGCATGGAGAGCCGCCATTAGGTGACCAAGGCCAATGCATGCAAGCTTGTTGGTCTACGAAAACGAAAGAAAAACAATTTCTTTCCTCTTCCTTCTGTCTACAGGTGACTTAACACTGAGTAACGAACCAAATGGTTTCCTGGTCATTTACTATGCTGGGTGGTAACCATATAACAAAAATATGGTGCCTGGTGATTTAGTGAGTAATGGATTGAGCTGGTACAGGTTTTTATCGAGGGAGTGGTTGGGGTTTATTGCTCACGTAATATCACTCGGGAATAAGTGAGGCTGGTCACTCTCATCTTAAATATCAAGACCAACTTGCCCAGCCCTGGGCTCCTATGCTCCTTATGGGGCAACACAGGATTAGATGAATGAATGAGACAGCAAGACCATGGCACTGTGACCCCCTTTCCCTCCCACAGACCTTTTATAGAATGCTTTTTTTTCACATCTCCATGCCATTACTTATTGCTTTCCTATCCTTTTCTTGAGCTTATAGAATAAGATATCATAGTCATGCTTCTTTGTAACAAACAGACCAGAAAGGACCATTAGGTCTGTCAATTTTTACTCTCCTTGGCATAGTACTCCTTTGTATAATACACAGAGGGGGGTGATGGAGGATATGAATCAGTGTCTGATCCTTTAATCCTCTTTTTACAAATGCACAGGGAACACATGGGTATTATTCTTTCCTCTTTCCTCAGGGATATCAGATAAGATGATGGTGACACTGCATACTGTATTGTTCCATAAAACAAGTTAGTCTCATGTATCATCTATTTCCAGCTTCTCGGATACAGGAAAGAAAAAATAGAATCTTTACATAAGGAGTTAGTGACTCAAGACAAGAAACACTGTGAGTTGCTACAGGTAGAAGCTGAGGAGCGAGAGAAGTTGGAGGAGAAAATGCGGCAGCTTCAGCAATCATCACAACATGACCAACAAGAGCTAGAACAGGTCATTACATTGGTTTTCAGGTTTCATATTTCTGTCCAAAGAGTAGGGAGGCATCTTCAAGTGGTTCTACCTTCAGTTTTAACTGAAAATGATGCAAGCATCTTAATTACACACAGTATATATATATATATATATATATATATATATATTTATTTGTGGTAGGTGGGGGCACTCACCATCCACTCACTTGATGTAGTGCTGCTCTCGGGTGTCTGCCCTTTCCTCTCCTCCATCCTTCTTTCCATCCATCCTCTTCTGTCCTTCTTACTTTCATTCTTTCCTCTTTCTTCTGCCTGTGGGTGACTCTACACTGAGTGACAAGCCAAATGGTTTCCTGTACACCAGGAAACCATTTACTACACTGGGTGGTAACCATATAACCAAATTTTGGCGCCTGATGGTTTAGCGGGTAATAATGGTTCTCCAATCGGATTGAGCCAGTGAAGGTTTATATCCAAGGGGTGGTTGGGGTTGATTGCCCACGTAATGCCACTCAGGGATGAGTGAGGCTGGTCACTCTCATCTTAAATGCCAGGACCAACTTCCCTACCCCCGGGCTCCTACGCTCTTAATGGGGCAACGTAGGATTAGATGATGGATATATATATATATATATATATATATATATATACATATATATATACATATATACACTGAGGTGGTTTGGACATGTGGAGAGAATGGAGAATGAAAGACTGACTAAGAGGGTGTATGTAGGTGAGGTGGAGGGAGGGAGAGGGAGGGGTAGATCGAGGATGAGGTGGAGGGATGGAGTTGAGAGGTATATGAGGGAGGGGGGGGTGAGTTGGGGGGAGGGGAGTCAAATGGTGGGTGACAGAGTGACTTGGAGGCGTTTTGTCTGCGGCCACCCTTTGCGGGATTAGGGCGTCAGGCTATAGATAGATAGATAGATATATATATATATATATATATATATATATATATATATATATATAATATCATTGTGGTAGATGGGGGCACTCGCCATCCACTCACTCGATGTAGTGCTGCTTTCAGGTGTCTGCCTTTTCCTCTCCTCCATTCTTCGTTTCTTTCATCCTCTTCTCTCTTCCTTTCCTTCATTCTATCCCTGTCCTTCTGCATACTGGTGACTCTACACTCCCTCTTCTGCCTTTCTTTCCTTCATTCTTTCCTCATCCTTCTGCATATGGATGACTCTGTACTGGGTGACAAGCCAAATGGTTTCCTGTGCATCAGAAAATCATTTACTATGCTGGGTGGTAACCATATAACCAAATTATGGCACTGGGTAGTTTATTGGGTATTTAAGATGCTCCAGTTGGATTGAGCCAGTGCAGGTTTCTATCAAAAGAGTGGTTGGGGCTTATTGCTCACGTAATGCCACTCATGGATGAGTGAGGCTGGTCACTCATCTTAAATGTCAGGACATACTGCCTAGCCCCGGGCTCCTACACACCTCATGGGGCAATGTAGGAATGGATGATGGATGGATGGATGAATGCCACTCAGGGATGAGTGAGGCTGGTCACTCTCATCTTCAGTGTCAGGACTAACTTGCCTAGCCCCGGGCTCCTAAGCTCCTCATGGGGCAATGCAGGATTAGATGATGGATGGATGGATAAATATATATCCATCCATCCTTATATAAATATATAATCAGTCATATATATATATATATATATATATATATATATATATATATATATATATATATATATATATATATACAGTAGGCTCGCACAGTGCGCAAGAGATTGGGCGGTCCACGACCTCGCGCACTGGGAATTCGCGTACTGGGCATACATAATCTTATGGGAATAATTACATATGGGCGGTACCCCCTCATCCCTGGACATTTTTTGGCCCTTAGAGACATAATAAAGGTCATATTTTTCAGACACTGTGCTAAAGCTATAGCTACAATAACAAAAATATGGGTAGTCACCTTAACAACAGTAGACAACAGGCCTGATGACCTTACGTAATATGGGTTCCGAGGCGCAGCAACACTTACAGTGCCGCACTCCCCACCGCACCAACACTTCCCTCCACAGACTCCTCTTGAGCACAATCCCCAGGAGCATCAAAGTCACTCATTTCGGCCATAAACCCTTCAAAGTCCAATGCTGACACTTCTGACATTGCATCCTCTTCATCCTCAACAGGAACAGGAGCAGATGACACGTGACGCACTGTGTGAGGGGTGGTCGGGCACTAATAGAAAATGGCATTTTTGAGCCACTCCTTGCCTCTGCCTCGCGTTCTGTGCGGTAAACTTGCGCATTCAAGGGTTTTTGGTTATGATTTTTGGTCACTCGCACACAATGCGAATCGTGCACTGTGCGAACCTACTGTATATATATATATATATATATATATATATATATATATATATATATATATATATACACTTAATGTATTCTTTCTCTTTAGTTTTTCTAAATTTGTGAGCTGTGATAGGTGAGGGATATTGACATTTTGTGTTATGATAAATGTCTCTGTTGTAGGATAGTGATACTGAATGAGTTTTCATTTCAATAGGTTAAGGCTAAATTGGCCACAGCTGAGGAGAAGAAGAAGCTGACTGAAGAGAAGTTGGCATTGGCACTAGGAGAGATGATGTCACAGCAAAAAATATCATCTGTTATAACTGCTCTTTTATCCAACCTGCACACTGCTCTCAGTCAGGCAAGCCATAATGTTCTACTTTTGTGTAACATTATAAGGGTAAAGATGAAGAACCAAAAGTGATATTAAATGGTCTCATAAAAGCACTAGTATTGGATTCAGCACTGTGGTGTTTATGGGATCACATGAAGTAAAAGGTACAGTACAGGCATACCATAGAACCTCTAAAGAGGAGGCTTACCAGTTTGATGAAGAACAGGAAGACTAATCATTACTGGAGAAACAGTGGTATGAATGTGTGAATGTTGTCACAATACCATCAGAGGTCTGGATGTTTCTTACATTGCTAACTGTAGTATTGAAAGTGGCACACTGAAACTGAAATACCATATGTCAAATGGAATATGTGTGAGAAGAAGTTTGCTCTGTATGAATAACCAATATATAATGGAATTAACAAGAGGGTACATTCATAAAGAGAATGGATTCTTACAGTATCATTTGCCTAACTGTCTGCCCTGAAAAAAAAAAAATAAATAAAAAAAAATGGTAGAAACTGAAAGAGTGAGCAGACTGTGAAAAATACAGAAGGGTGGGATGTGAGGATTGTTTGAAAAGAAGGGCAGGGATGTTTGGAAGAGCAAAAGTTGCAAGATCATGTACACTGAAAAGAATAAGCATGTGAGAGTAAAGTTTGTTGTGTATCTCAAGTAAGAATATCGGAATAATGTATTTGGCAAATCAGCAAACAAACTTGCTGAACTTAAGTGCTGAATGTATAGTAAAAAAAAAATAATAATAAGTAAAAAATGGTTTTATCATGCATATGACATGTATATTCATAAAGACGTACTAGCTAATAAGTTTTATAACAATTTGCTAATAAAACAACTACTGTCACATTTTACTCAGGCTAAAATTAACCTAGGTGCTTGTTTTGCAGCTCCGAGATCTCGTCAGCATATCACAGCAAATCAGTCAAGGGCAGACACCAGATGTTGCACTGCTCCTTAACATTACAGGTGGGATATTGACTAAAGATGATTACAATACGTTAATACCTCTTGTCCTCTCATATTTAACTTCATTAAAAAGTACATCAGATATAATTCACCCATCCATCCATCATCCAATCTTACGTTGCCCCATGAGGAGCGCAGGAGCCCAGGGCTAGGCAAGCTGGTCCCGACATTTAAGATTAGAGTGACCAGCCTCACACATCCATGAGTGGCATTGTGTGAGCAAAAATCCCAACCATCCCTTGAATATAAACCTTCACTGGCTCAATCCAATTGGAGTGCTGTAATTATCCACTAAACCACCTGGCGCCATAATTTGGTTATATGGTTACTATGCTGGGTGGTAACCATATAACAAAATTATGGCGCCTGGTGGTTTAGTGGGTCATTACGGCACTCCAGTCCGATTGATCTGGTGAAGGTTTATATCCAAGGAGTGGTTGGGGTTATTGCTCATGTAATGCCACTCAGGGATGAGTGAGGCTGGTCAATCTCAAATGTTGGGACCACCTTGCCTAGCCCTGGGCTCCTGCGCGCCTCGTGGGGCAACATAGGATTTGTTGAAGGATGGACGGATGAATTATATCTGATGTACTCTTAATGTAACATTTAGGACATATGTAGGTAAAGCATTATACTCAAACTAGCCTGGAGAATAATAAGCAACTTTCAAGTGAAAATAATTGTTGTCATAGTTCCTTTGCAACTTTGTAATTCAACAGTTTCAACTTGCATGTACACATGCACCTGTTAAGAATTCACAAAAAGAGGGAGGGGTAAGAACTAAACAGGAAGAATGAAAATGGAAAATGCCTGTCCCAGTTTTGAAGGAGCTTACATCCATACTTAAATGAAGAATTTGGGAAGAAAGGAAAATGGTCAGTAAATATGGATTTAACCCCATAATTGTACTGTACATTGTCTGATATTTTGGTAATTGGGAAGGCATTGAAATGAGTTTTATGGCCCTTATTTACACAGCTCAGTTAACAGATTGAGAAGGGGAAGGGAGTTCCATTCATCCATCCATCATCCAATCCTACGTTGCCCCGTGAGGAGCGAAGGAGCCCGGGGCGAGGCAAGTTGGTCTTGGCATCTAAGATGAGAAGGACCAGCCTCACTCATCCCTGAGTAGCATTACATGAGCAATAAACCCCAACCACCCTTTGGATATAAACCCTCATCGGCTCAGTCCGATTGGAGCACCGTAATTAGCCACTACACCACTAGGCGCCAAAATTTCGTTATACGGTTACCACCCAGTGTAGTAAATGGTTTCCTGCAGGAAACCATTTGGCTAGTCACTCAGTTTAGAGTCACCCACAGACAGAAGGAAGAGGAAAGAATGAAGGAAAGAAAGATGGAAGAGGGAGCTTAAAGTCACCTAGAGGCAGAAGGATGAGGAAAGAATGAAGGAAAGAAAAACAGAAGAGGATGAAAGGAAAGAAGGATAGAGGAAAGGAAAGGGCAGACACCCGAGAGCAGCACTACATCGAGTAAGTGGACGGTGAGCGCCCCCACCTACCACAAGGGAGTTTATAGAGTTAATAATTTTCTTTTCCACTGATTTTTGTTAATTCATCATTATCTCACATCTAGAAGCTTGCTAAACTGAAATTTTCTACATTTCCAGTAACTGAGGAACCTCCTAAAACAGACAAAAGTGTAACTCGATGTTTTAAAAGATTACAAAATGGAAAGTTTTGGGTGTGAAGCAAACAGTTTATAAAGGATATAAGTGCAGTGGCTCATACATAAAAGGTGTTGTGGCTGGGCCACTCCACCATGTAATGGTTGTTCTGAATAGTACCTTCACGTTTACCGTATATTTTTAGTACAGTGGAATCGCCTAAATCGCAGTCTTATGAGACTGGGCACATGCCACCATTTGAGAATTTCACGATTTATAAATAACTAATCGTATGGGAAAAATTGCTTACGAGTCTGCCATTTTGGAAAAGTTGCCCCCCTTACCCCCATACCGACATCAAACTGGTCTCCAGTAAACTCTAACAGCCTGGAAAAGAAATTAGTAAAGCATTTAATGGAAGTAAACAATATTGTAAGATTCATACCTGACTCTGACTGACAACATTGCTTGAATCCTCTCATATTACATGTAAGTTCTGGGTGTAAGTTAATGTTGACTTCTTCTTCCCCTTCCTCGAAGAAGTTGTAGGCTTAGGAGGGCTATGATCGGCCATTGTAAAACTGGGCAGGCGGAGGATGGGGGGAAGGGGGGATCCTTGTACACCACACTGGAACCAAACGCCAACAGAGAGGAGACAATGCACAAGCAGGAGCCAGGTGGCATGGCTCTTGCGCATGCGTCCTTCATGCTTGGTGTGGGAGGGAAGTGCTGTAATTGGCTTGGATTAAGTGCTATGCTTGAATATGAATGGTTTAGTACTTAACAGAGACCCTATAGAGAGACTGGACAGCCAATATTATCAGCTGCATGTTGACTGGTCAGCCGACGTGGTGGCATTTTGGTGCAAATGCCTCACAGCCATGGTGCTGGCTGAGTCACCTGACTGCAGATTCATCAAAAAATACATCTCATAACCTGCTGTGATACGTGATTGATTGATGAATAAAATAATGGTTTAATTTTGTTAATTTGAGCTACTGAAGATTTTCGTTTTAATCCTCATATCTACATATGTAAATATCGAGATAATTGCTGAATGATAATCCTGACAAACTGAACTGTTGGTAGCTGCAAAATGGGAGAGGGGGGTATTGTGTTTTTTTACTAGTGCGTTTTGCCTTTGTTAACGCTTTCACGTTTATGGGTTCGGTGCAGATTTCAACCACTCGTCACCAGATGATGCAGGCTGTGTTTGCACACTCTTCAACTCTTGTTACCAGATGATGACAGTTGTGTCGAATGAAATGGCTCCTGTTTTTTTGGTTATGGAACAATTTCTGAGCAAGAACAAAGCACTACTTGCATCCCGTGTATCCCTCTGCCGCACTCAACCCACTCCACACCCAGTGTTGCCCCACAGCCCCAGTCAGTGTACTTTGAGCCATGCTCGAGCGTAAGATAATTTCCTTTTGGGTTCCGTAAAATCGGCCTTAATTGATCAACAGCAATTTTTATACACCAAAATCTAGCCTAATAAGTTCCCTATAACTTTTTGTCAGTAACATTTGCCATAAAACTTATATTTTTATAAGAAAAAACTGAAGTAAAAAATATATATATAAATTAAGGCATGATTTACATTCGGCTGATCTTTTTTTTTTACACCATAAGCAAGTACTTTCATTCAGGATTACGGTGAAAAAAAAAGTATGATTATCGAAGCATAAGGATGTAAGGAGAAATTGTTTATGAACTATCGAGTTCACAGGATTGGCGCGGTGACGGGGGAGGATCTCTAAGTGTGTGATTTTGGATGCCCAGGACTGTGTCCCAAGTACTGTACTCACTCGCAGTAGGATGCAGCCAGTGTCGCGTGGTAACGACAGGGTTAATGGCTTGATTGTGCTGCATTTGGGTGCAGTAACACTGATAAACCTTCTATGTGACTTTTCCAACTCCCTTGTGATTCATCAAGAAGGAAATATGGGATATTAAGGTGAAGAAAGCAAGCTGGTCTCGAATGAGTGTCGTCGGCTTTGCTAGGCAAGTTTTATTTGACCCACATCCACATAGGGAGGTAAGCTTAGATAATATCCCAATGGAAACCACTTTACCAATGTTATGCATATCAGGAACAACAACAGTTTATATTCAACCAATACTCAAAGTTAAAAACTGCGGACAAAATAAGTAAACACTGCTGATGTTAATCAATCTCCCTACGTGCTAAGGGGTCTTTGTATGCAGCGTGTGTTAGGAGTGTAATGCTGTATGGCAGTGAGACCTGGGCAGTGAAGGAGGAAGACATTCGCCGGCTCAGACGTACAGAAATGACAATGATTAGGTGGATGTGCAGTGCGTCCCTGCGTCCAAGGCCTGGAGGGGCTGGGTTTACAATGGAAGAGTTGAGAGGTAGGATGGGACTGGAGTGTATTGGTGTTGTGATGAGGAGAGGTAGATTGAGGTGGTTTGGACATGTGGAGAGGATGGGGGATGATAGTTGGGTGAGGAAGGTGAGAAGTGTTAATATTGGGGGTGGGGTTATGAGGGGTAGACCGAGAAAGACATGGGACGAGGTCATTAAGTGTGACCTTAGGGTTAAGGGACTGAACAGGGAGGCTGCAATGGATCGTGCAGCATGGAGAGCCGCCATTAGGTGACCAAGGCCGACACATGCAAGCATGTTGGAGCCTTTAAAAAAACGAAAACGAACATCTGATAACTCATCCCAGATCATTATTTGATTCAGAATTCCCATACCTGATACAGAGAGGAAACTCATTTTTATACATCTTTACTTAAAGAAACCACCATTTGTGCAAACATAGCATGTTCAAAAATGCATCAGAAAACTTTCACTTTTGAGGTTGCAGTTGCAAAATACATTTAATTTTCACAAATTAAATTGCAAACTGTTGCATGATGTCACATGTTATAAATTCGCTGTTAGAAATGCATGAGTTATGAATTTCACTGTATTAACACATGATACAGTTTATAAAAATAATGCAGTACAGTATTATAGACAGTATGCTTCAGTTGCAGGATCATCAGCCAACCACTGCAGATATCTATGGCAAAATTTTCAGTGTCATCCATACTTTCTACTTATCACTTTATCACTTGTACACTTAGTACACAAGTGTTTTGAATATAACATAGTTTGGTACAGTAATGCTCTGTGACAGTCACAGTGAAAACAGTATTACATATTTTCATCCATCCATCATCCAATCCTACACTGCCCCATGAGGAGCGTAGGAGCCCGGGGCTAGGCAGTTGGTCCCGACATTTAAGATGAAAGTGGATTACATATTTTCAAGGTTTAAAAAGTTTTTATTTAGCCATGGTTAAAAAAGTGGTAGGTGGGGGCACTCACGATCCACTCATTTGATGTAGTGCTGCGCGGGTGCCTGCCCCTTCTCATTTTCCTTACTTATTTCTTTCCTTCTTCTTCTCTCTCTCTTTCCCCTTCCTTCTGTCTATGGGTGACTACACTGAATGACAAGCCAAGTGGTTTCCTGTTCACCAGGACACCATTTATTACACTGGGTGGTAACCATATAACCAGATTATGGTGCCTGGTGGTTTAGTGGTTAATTAAGGCACTCCAGTCGGATTGAGTCGGTGCAGGTTTATATCCAGGGGATGGTTGAGGTTGACTGCTCACATAATGCCATTTAGGGATGAGCGATGCTGATCATTCTTATCTTAAATGTCAGGAACAGTTTCTCTAACCCCAAGCTCCTGTGCTCCTCTTGGGGCAACACTGGATGGGGTGATGAATGAAATGAATTTTTTAAAAAAGTACACATTTTTGCTTTGTTTTGTATTTTGTACTCTGTCATGTTTGTTTGCCATACAGATAGCAGTGAGGATGACCACAGTGGCAGTCTCTCCATGGAGGCTCTAACAGATCAACTGAGGGAAGTGAAAAGTCTGGTGCAAGGGCTAGAGAATGTCCGCACACAGCTTCAGGAACAATATGCAAAGCAGCTGGCAAAGGATGTCACATGTGCACAGATGTAAGCAAGCAGCAGTTTTAAAAGGATTGTAGGTAATGGTGTGCTGAGATATATCACTTTATATACATCTTTCTTATATCTCATTGTAATCGGTTATCATATGAGAAAAGGTACTAGTGTTATATAACACCTTCCTACATCTCAATGTAATCAGCATTTATATGGGAATATGTATTACCATGTTCTATATAACATCTTTCTTACATTGCAGTAAAGTCAGTTATTTTATGCAAACATGCGTTACGGTGTTGTATATAAAGTCGTCATCATCATCTGGACCTCCTTTCCCACCCTTGGGCAGGGTGAGGAGTAGCAACATCCAGACAGCCCAAGGTTGCCCAGTTCAGTGGGCCATGCTTCCATTCACTCATCTTTCAAGCCCCTGGAATCCTGGCTTTATCTGATATGCCAAAAAACAATCACCACATTCTGTAGCTTCACATAAATGAATCCAATAGTCAGTCCAAAAGCAGCCATGTTAAAAAGGGGTGCCAAAATCACTGATCATGCACTACTTCTCACAACATTCATCCAGCCAGCTCGATCTCGCCAGACCCCTAGCCTCACCAACTTCCATACCTCTCTTTTTCACATTCATCCACCATATCCCTCCACCTTCTCCAAGGCCTATGTCGCCTCCTCTTTTCTTCAGATTTGCTCAGATGTTCCCTTTTTACCACTCTGTTGTTATCCATTCTCTCCACATGACCATACCATCTAAATACAGTCTTCGATTCTGGTGTCCACAGACTTCCTTATTCCGCATCTTTCACAAATCACATTACTGTACTTCGTATCCCATCCTCTCTCTGTACTCAACATACATTCCTCAGCAGTCCCACCTCCACTGCTCTCACTCTTGACTTGTATTGTCCTGTATTTGCAGGTAACACTGCATCATCAGCATACAATAAATATGAGATATTCCATCCATTACCATGCATTTCTAATGCCATCCCTCTCTCCATTACTCTTGTTTTTTTTACTTCTCTCATCACCCAATCTATATATATATTGAACAACCATGGGGACATCAAACAACCTTGTCACATGCCCACACTGATCGTGAACCATGCACGTAGATGCCCATTTACCCCATACACATGCCTTACTGCCATCATAAAAATTCATGACAGCACCTAGCAGCTTACCATCTACCCTGTACATGCACAAAACCTTCCACAATCCTTCTCTGTCTACTTTTGTATGCTTTTTCCAGATCCATAAATGCCATAAACACCTTATAGTCCTTCTCACACATCTTCTTCACTGTATCACTGCAAATATTTGATCCACACATCCTTTGCCACTCCTAAAACCACCCTGCTCATCACTCACAAGGACTTCTGATATCTCACTTACTTTATAATAATTCTTCCACATATCTTCCCTACAACACTCAAAAAACTTAGGCCACGATAATTATTGCACTCATTTCGCTCACCTTTATTATTTTACAAGGGTACAGTCAGCCATTTTCCACTCTGCTAGCACAGTTTCATCCATGCCTTCTTACATATCTCCAACAAGCACTTCATTCCGCTCTTTCCACTACCCTTAATCATCTCTGCATACACCTCATCAACCCCAGCTGCTTTCCCATTTTTAAGCCGCTTCATAGTGTTCTTCACCTGTGCGAATGTCACATTTCCTGGCACTGCATTTCTTCTCTGCACATCCCCAAAACCAATCATGTTTACAGCGGTTCTGCTGTCTCTATTCCCATTCATCAGGCTTTCAAACTATTGTTTCCCTCTGGTCTTTACTTCATCCCCATGGGTTAATAAACTATCACTTACATCCTCCACACATTCACATTTCTTTCCGTTGTCTCTTTTACATTTCTGCACCTCTTTCCAGAAAAACTTCCCATTTTCAGAGTAATTTGCATTCATTTTTCTTCCTTGATCATCATTAACCTCCATAGTTTTCCTCATGACTAGTCTGTACGTGCTTCTTGCTCTCAATATATTCCGTTCTTATTTCAATAGAACCTCTGTCCTGTAACCACTCTAGCCACTTCATCCTCTTTTCCTCCACTGCTCTCGTAACCTCTTCACCCCGCCATGCCATACCTTTCTTCTCTGTTGTTACTCTAGCCACATGACACGCCACTTAAGCATTCCTAACTAAGCAGACCCTACATGCATTGCACAGGCTTTCCAGATCCATTTCATTCCAATTCATTGATTCTCAATCCTCCCCTACTTTGGTCCTGTATTCATCTGCAATTTCTTTGATCTCGGCGTCTTGACTTTAGTCTTTCTCCTTGACTGCTCCTCTCTCTCCTGGTCCACCTTACTCCTCTCAGCTTGATCTTGCATACCACAGTCATATGATCTGACAGACCTCCACATCATCCTCTCATGGCCCTCATATCAGCAGCCATTCCCAGCATTGACCGCTGTAAAAGCACGTAATCCATCAAGCTCCTTTCAGCATGATCCCCGTTCCCTCTATACTGTGTACAGTATATTTGTGTGCATCCTTGTGTTTCATGTACGAGTTACAAATGCAAAGCCTCCTTTCCTGACATATCCTTCAATCGTGTCCCATTAACATTTTCTGATGGTACTCCATTACAACCCTTTATGTCACCCTCAGGACCAGTGCCTACCCTTCCATTCATATTGCCCATTACGATCTCTTTATAGCTCCTGGGTATTTCTCCCGCTGCTTCATCCAGCATATCTCGCACTCTTGAACACATTCACCACTTCAACTTGTATATAAAGTAAAAGTAATCCCTCATTCATCCGGACATACAGTATCTGGACCTGTTCATTATCCGAATACTGGGCCTTGTATCTATGGTATTAAACCATTAGGTCTATCTGAATTGTTATTATCTGGATGTAAAAGTCCCTGAGAACTTTGGCCGGCCAGCCGACATGTTCAGAGATTCAGTATCGTGGCTGCTGGGCTCAAGCCATGAGCGGGAAATAGGCCGTAACCTACAACCAGAGCTAAAATGTTCATCCGCCCCTGTACTGAACGGTAAAAGTTGCGTGCTGGTCTGATCACTCCCGACAAACCTCCAACACCTAGTAATACGGCTGTGACCCACAAGCAGTGTCAAAACATCCGTACACATCCCCACCGAATGTCCAAATTTGCACGGCTTTCCCAACTGCCACCAAGCATCGAACACAGACCACACACCACAAGTACATGTTTGGTGGCAGCAGCTGTCCGCCTCTTTACTGAGTGTCCAAAGTCACCCTCTCACCGGGAGTTGTGTTTCTGAATGGCCAACATGCATCTAACAGACCACAAGCCGTGAGTAAATGTACAGTAAAAGTGCCCGTCCTCCTTGTGACACAAGGGTGAAAATTCTGTCCACAGCCTTGCTTCCCTCCCCCCCCTTCCCATCCCTCCTCTACACCCTCCCGGCTCCCCTCCTTCATGCCGATAGCACTGGCTCATGAATTTTTATATTTTTTTGCAATTTACTCGAATGCTATTGGTTGTATCGAAATTCTGAAGTGACCTCAAGAAAGCTCATAAAATTCTGCATCAAGATGTGTGCAACTCTTGCAAAATGCTGGGTAAATTTTGCACTTGGATGATGGGACGCTATATGAAGAGTTTTACTCTTGAACACTATTCTCACTGCATTTCTGTACTTTTACTCATCAGTTTTGTGTTTTTATTAGCTTATAGCATAAACACCAGCGAAGATGATGGTATACCATTTATATGAATATAACCAATTTTTGGTGGCATATTTGCCTGTGGAATTTTTTTGTGGCCCGGGACTAGCTATCACCAGTGTCAGATAACTGATTTTCCAACCATTCTTAGTTTTTTGTGGATTTGTTGCTTAAGCATTGTTTCCTTGGAGTTTAGCATTGATATGGATAATACTATGTGTATTTTGATGTCAAAATATGGCAGACTGACTTGAAAACAGTGCCAAAATTAGGCGAGGTACTGTACATACAGTAGTGTATACTGTAGGTAGGGTGTTTTTTGGCTTTCATTTTTTTTTTTTCCCATGGTTTTCTTGGTGTTGAGCATTACTTTGGATATTCCTGTGTTTTGATGTCTAAATATGGCAGATTGACATGAAAACAGTGCCAGTATTGGTAGGGATACACTGTATAGTGTACAGGTAGGGTGTTATTTAGTTTTCATTGTTTTTTTTTGCATGGCTTTCTGGGTGTTTAGCATTACTTTGGATATTCTTATGTATGTTTTGATGTCTAAATACCTGTATGCCTGAATGACGGAAAACACTGCCAAAGCAGAGGTACTGTACAAATAGGTTAGGTATAGGTAGGGTTTGGGTATAAAGTGAGATATTGTTCATCATCTGGACATTGCTACTACCTGGACATGCCTTTGGCTCTGCACACAGTCATTGTAATATTGTACATAATTAGAGTAGATTAACAGTTTAAAGAACAGCTTTGTGTGGGAAAACATGCTAGGTTTAAGAGATATTTTAGTAACTATGTGATTTCAGTAGCTTCTCACATGATCTGCTTATGACCTACATACCTGTGATCACTTTTTGTATTTATTGCAAAAATAAAATGTATTACAGCAAGATGTCTTTTAGCCAGTAATCTACAGCCAGAAAACTCAAAACAACAGTTTTTATGAAGATGCAACACAGTGCCCTTTACCTTGACTTGGCCCAGATTTTTGTCCTTGCTGCCTATTTCCCTTAGCTCCATGACTGAAAGACAGTGCTGCTGTCTACATCCTTTTCACAGCACTTCTTAAGGATGGATAATGAAGAATTAGCACCAAACCATTATATGGCTAAATGGCACTGTAGGAACAGAGGGAAAATAAAGGCTGGAAGAAACACGGAAATATCAACACGAGAGGTAGGACAGATGGGCACAAGAGGACAGTAAGGGAGACAAAAAAGGCCCCTTTTAATCACCTCTTATGATAAGCTAGGATACTGGGGAAGTATTCTCCCCCCCCTCCCCCTTCCCCAGAGGGATCACAATTAAAAAAAAATAATAATAATAAAGGATTTTTGCCTGTCCACAAAAACCTCATGAAATTAGAAAAGTTAACACTTAAATACTTCAGAGGTAAGGTATTTCAACTGATCCCTAATAAGCAATCCTGAGGTATAACACTTTACCTGCCATTTTTAATAACCCCATTCAGTTTAGTTTATGGCCAAGTGGAATAACTTTGGAGGTATCATTTCACTTTTAACCAAGAAGACTAATTCCTACCTCAAAACTAAGGACCATCAAGTCTCTGCAACCAGTACTTCATATTTTGAGATTAGGAAGTGGTAGTTCCATCAGATGGAAACCAGTCCCTCCATTATTTCACCAAATTTCTGTTTACTATACTACACTGGGCTATATGCTATATATTTAATACCCTGTGACATATTTATCTGACAATCTCAACCTCACTTGTTCAGTACAGTAATTCTGACAGACTTGTCAAGTAGTGCTACAATTTTATTTTTCCGTAGCTTGCCTGTATTAATATATTTTCAAGGGCTTAATTTTAGTAGTTTTGCCTCATTTCAAGCTTATGTATTTCTTTTCATGTACAGTAGTTTTACTTCATGTCTTGCTTCACTAGCTTGCTGAGGACAGGACTCTTTGACATTCTATTTTTGCTGCTATCAGAAGGTTTCATTTGGGCTCTGAGGTGGCTTTGCATCACCTGTAAGATGAATTTGACAAGTTATCACTCTTGCAAGCACTGAATAAGTGTGGTCCATTTTCACAGGACACAGATGACAGGTGTAGTTTCGCAGTTTCCTTTTTCCTGTTTCCAGGTGATCTCCTCCCTGTTCATAGTAGTGAGAATGAAGCCAATATGACAATGATGACGAAGCTAAAACGTTTATGCCTCTGCTGATGCGGTTAAAATATTAATAATAAGCAGTAATGGATCTATGATGGATCTATGGACAGGAGGAAGTAGTACATACAAGGAGGGTGGAAATGTTACAAGAGGATGGAAAAAAGGCAGAATATAAGTGGGAAGTGGAGGAGCGATTGGATAAATATGGACTGGAACAAATGGAGGACGTAGAAGGTGTGTGCAAGATATTCACAGAAGAAATCTGTGCAGCAAGGGAGGGGGTGTGTAGGATGAAGAGAAGACGAAAGGGGGTGCAGGGAACAGCATGGTGGAATGAAGAGGTGAGAGAGGCTGTGGCACAAAAGAAAGCATATAGTGAGTGGATGAGAAACGGGCGTGGAGGAAGTTGAGAGATGGAAGAGAGAGTTCTATGTAGGGAGGAAGAGAGAGGTGAAAAGATTAGTAAGAAGAGGGTGGAGGAGGAATTTGGAAGGAATTTGAGTGTAAAGTGGAGGTAATGTAAGAAAATGTTCTGGAAAGAGGTAAAGAAAGTTAGACAGGTTGCCAAAGAAGTTAGCTGGGGAGTGAAAGATAAAAAGTGGTAGATTACAAGTGGAGAAGGGAGAAAAAATGAGCAGATGGAGAGAACACTTCAAGGATTTGTTGACCATAGAGAATGAAAGTAATGCAAGTATAAGTGGTTGGGGAATGGCTGGGAGAAGGAGGGATGTGAGAAGAGAAGAAATCAGTAGGATGGAAGCTGCGGAAGCAATGAATAAAATTAAAATGGGGAAAGCCCCAGGAACTGATGGTGTGTGTGATGAAATGCTGAAGCATGGGGGAGAGATAGTAGTAGAATGGATGTGCAAGATGTGCAGATTAGCCTGGGAGGAAAGTACAGTCCCAGAGGATTGGAAGTCAGGCATAATTATTACCCTATACAAAGGAAAAGGGGAAAAAGAAGTGTGTGGTAATCATAGGGGCATTTGTCTTCTTAGTGTACCAGGAAAAGTATATGGTACGATACTTATCGACAGAGTTAGGGAAATAACACAGGAATTAGTTGGAGAAGAACAGGGAGGTTTTAGGAAGGGAAGAGATTGTGTAGATCATATTCATTCTTAGATCTTTAGTGGAAAAGTTTCTAGAGAAAGGAAAGAAGTTGCATGGAGCCTTCAAGGATTTGGAGAAAACATATGACAGGGTGGATAGACAAGGATTGTGGAAAGTATTAAGAATATATGGAGTAGATTGGAAGTTGTTGAAGGCCGTGAAGAGTATGTATGAGGGTGCTAAGGCTGCAGGAGTGTGGACAGTGAACTGAGTTACTTTTTCCATTTGACGGTTGGATTGAAACAAGGATGTGTAATGTCTCCATGGTTGTTCAATCTGTATATGAATGGGGTTATAAAAGAGATACAACGTAGGGCAGTGGATGTTGGAGCGGCCCTAGTGAGAGAGGGCAGTGTTTGGAAACTACCTGTACTGTTGTTTGCAGATGATACTATGTTGTTAAGTGATGACGAAGGGGAGCTGCAAGGCGTTGTGGATGAGTTTGGGTGTGTGTGTAAGAAACGAAAAATAAAGGTGAATGTAGGGAAAAGTAGCTGTGGTCTTTGAGAGAAGAGAAGTCTGTGAATGTACAGTGAGGCTGGATGATGAGGAAATGGAAAATGTGAGTACGTTTAAGTACTTGGGTAGTGTGATGAGTAAGGATGGAAGTTTAGAGGGTAAAATGCTTGAAAGGGTGCAACAGGGAAGAAAGGCTGCTAGTTCCTTGAAAGCAGTGATAAGAAACAAGGAAGTGAGCATGGAAGTGAAAAAGCTACTACATGACAGTCTTGTGATACCAATTCTAACATATGGAAGTGAAGCTTTGAGCTGGTTGGAGGGACAAAGTCAAGAATGAGAGCAGTGGAAATTAGTTATTTGAGAGGAGTATGTGGAGTCACATGGAGAGACACACTAACAAATGAGGAAGTGAATTGGAGCATTGTGGTGTGGATGTGATAGGAAGCATTACAGTAGGATCTCACCAACGATGACTTCAACAATAACATTTTCGGCAATGACGGTAAGGTAGAATACATACCCTGTTCTATAGTAATGTTTGGATTCACATGAATAATGGTTATTTCACAAATGCCAAGTTGTTATACTGCAAATATGTCCATAACAAGATAAGGGATGAAACAAACAAACAAGAAGAGATGAAGGAAATCGCCGAAAATGTGAGCAGTAGCAAGGAGATGGAGGATCCTCCCCTCACCACCTCCCCTGACTCGCCCGCCACCGTCCCCTCCATCTCCACTGCCCTACCTGACTCACAATCTGCCTCCCCCTCCACCTCCACAGCCCCACGTGACTCACCTGCTCTACCTGGTATACCTGCAACCCCCAGTATAATGACTGTTGCAGCATTCTGGAAATATAACATTCAACTGGCCATAAATTTCTTTGTCAGTGTCTGGAATAATACAACATTGGCAACTATTAAACATGCCTGGCGGCACTCCAGCCACAACTCAAGTCTGCTGAGACAGAGAGAGAGAGTAGCCATCAGAATTACAGTAATGACTGATGACTGGACTTGTAAATCAGATTTCAAGAAAATACCAGAAACGGCATAACGATCGGGTGAATGCCCGCCATCAGTCACTCATCACTCACTTCCTTTCACAAAGCTAGCCTGCCAAGGAAGAACAACAGAGAAGGGTTGAGTAGATGATGACACTGGGGACTTTCCTGAAGATTCTGACTTTATGGGATTTGATAAAGTGTTGATGAAAGTGGGTGATCCTGGCATGTGAGGCAGGAATGGGGATGAGGCCAGCGAGGGGTCAGGGGGTACGTTGCAGTAGCATCCATGCGCAAGCCTCAAAACAATCATCATACCAAACACCTCATAACTCCCTTAAGGTGAGTTTTATATTACTTATGATGATTTAATAACTACTCTTATTATTTCAGCTAAAAAAAAGTAGTGATAGGAGGGCTCCAGGTGGGAAAAGTGGATAAAAGTCCTGGAGTGGCAGCACCAATAAACCCTTTACACATGTATTTTAATGTCACGCAAATAAGTTTTTCGTTAATAATGGCATTTTTCTGGCACCAATTAGACATTATTAGCGAGATCCTACTGTAGGAGAAACACACTGAGGTGGTTTGGACATGTGGAGAGGATGGAGCGAGAGACTGACGAGGAGAGTGAGTGAGGCGGAGGGGGAGGCCAAGGATGAGATGGACGGATGAAGTGGAGAGGTATATGGGAAAGGGGGATGTGAGCTGGGAGCAGGGCAATGAAATGGCAGAGGACAGGGCAACATGGAGGAGATTTGTTTGTGGCCACCCCTTACGGGATTAAGGCATCTGGCGATAGATAGAGGTATATGAGGGAGGGGGGGGTGAGTTGGGGGGAGGGGAGTCAAATGGTGGGTGACAGAGTGACTTGGAGGCGTTTTGTCCGCGGCCACCCTTTGCGGGATTAGGGCGTCAGGCTATAGATAGATAGATAGATAGACTAATTACAATATTACAATACTTATGATTTCATAACCTCTGTGATGATTTGATAATATCTGCTCCCGTGATTATCATCTCTGACTACTTTCTCCCTGGAACTCTCCAAGAGGGTGGGTGGACACAAGAAGCACTTCCAAGTTCCTTGCCCCATTCTTTTGCCAGTATACTGCTCCATTCTCTTTCATATCACACAAAGTTTTCCATTTCAAGCATTAAGTCAACCCCGTTTCCCTTGATTTTGGCACCACTGTTATGTGCATTCCTTGAGTACATCCGTACTGTACTACCTATCCATCTCTCTCTCTCTCTATATATATATATATCCCTCAGTATCCACTCAGTTCCCCACACCTCCCTCCTCATGCCTCTTTCCAAAGCATTCATAAACTTCTTTATTACTTACACTGTCCATCCCACTTATGCCTGCATGTTCTGAAAAAGATTTCTACACCTTGCCCAAGACACTGTAGTTTAGTCACTTACTACTAAATAATCATCCACATAAAAAGTTTAAGCAGGATTTTCTCATCTTTCAAGCCAATCATCCTATCCATCAAAATAAAGTTACAAAGTACCGATACTGTACTCCTCTCACCTGAAGTACTCTCTCAGCCTTACACTTCATTTTACCATATACAGTACTATATCTATCTACATAATCTATATACCTAAGCTGCTCCCCCCCCCCCCCAGAAAAAGGGGGTAGCCGAGACAGGACGATACACTCCCAATTTACTCATCTGCACACACATTTACTCATATCTTAGCTTCAAGGGGAGAAGGGATTGATCCTCATCACACGAGGATCAACTGCGCAGTGCAATCAGCCACATCCACAGCAGGGCCCGACAGCAGAGCTGGTTTACCCCTGCCACATCATAATGGACCCACTTCCTCACCCACATCTGACCTGATCAGTTGATCAGTACTTTATACACTACTAAAATCCTGGGCTTGTGTCAGTGTGCAGTACAGTCGAAACTGGAAAAAAGACTTCTATTAAACATGGTAGGACGGCTGCACTTGGGACACAAACAGGACTGATTCACTTTCACACTGACTGAAATTTTCTAAGTGTTTCGATTCCTAATTGTTCCCACTGATTTTACAGCTGAACAGACCAACAGGGCCGTAGCACTTGCTCCGGAGTCAACATATAAATAACTGATTTCAAGCAAAGTGAAGCATGGTCTAGAAACAGCTCTCACTAAAGCTAGTGCTGAGTGGCCAGAGGGCCACAAAGCGTTTGTACACAAAACAAAGCTCCCACATACATAATCCACACTTTAAAAATGTTTCTGAAAACATCAAACCCCTTCAGCCCATAACCATACAGTAGTCTCTCCCCTCCCCTCCCCTGTCCAGACATTTCCAGCCAATGGGATAAGGTAAGGGGTTAAAAATGTTCACACTAACAGTAAAAGTAGAGTTATACACATGTCTGTCCTCTTAATGATTTGCTTCAGGGTGGGGTTTCAGCAAATTTATGATCAATTACCTTATGTAACGTTCATCCATCATCCAATCCTACATTGCCCCAAGAGAAGCATAGGAACCCAGGGCTTGGCAAGTTGGTCCTGACATTTAAGATAAGAGTGACCAGCCTCACTCATCCCTGAGTGGCATTTTGTGAGCAATAAACCCCATCTCAATCCCATTGGAGCACCTTAAATACCCACTCAACCACCAGGCACCATAATCTGGTTATATGGTTACCACTCAGCATAGCAAATGGTTTCCTGATGTACAGGAAACCATTTGGCTTGTCACTGTGTAGAGTCACCTACAGGCAGAACAGAGGAAAGAACGAAGGAAAGAAAGACAGAAGAGGGAGTGTAAAGTCCCCCACAGGCAGGACATGGAAAGAATGAAGGAAAGACAAGAACAGGATGGAAAGAAAGAAGGATGGGAGAGAGGAAAGGGCAGACACCTGAGAGCAGCACTACATCGAGTGAGTGGATGGTGAGCACCCCCACCTACCACTTATGTAACATTGTTCTTAAAAAGGAGACCTTCCAGCGTCCTATCTGATTAAGCATTTCTTTTTTCCCCCCCCAAATCAGCCTTGTCAAGGAATTTACTACCCATATGCAAAGGAAACTTCCTTATTATGATGCATAATGGTCAACTACCATATATCACACAAATTTCATCCATCCATCCATCATCCAATCCTACCTTGCCCCAGGAGAAGCGTAGGAGCCTGGGGCTAGGCATGTTGGTCCTGACATTTAAGATGAGAGTGACCAGCCTTACTCATCCCTGCATGGCATTACGTGAGCAATAACCCCAACCACCCCTTGGATATAAACCTTCACCAGTTCAATTCGATTGGAGCACCACAATTACCCACTAAACCACCAGGTGCCATAATTTGGTTATATGGTTACCACCAAACGTAGTAAATGGTTTCCTGGTGCACACAAAACCATTTGGCTTGTAACTCAGTGTAGAATCACCCATAGGCAGAAGAGGAGGAAAAAATGAAGGAAAGAAAGACAAAAGAGGGAGTATAAAGTCACCCACAGGTGAAGTAAAGAAAGACAGAAGAGGAAGGAAGGAAAGGAGGGAGAAGAGGAAAGGTCAGACACCTGAAAGCAGCACTACATTGAGTGAGTGGATGGTGAGTGCCCCCACCTACCACCGTATACAGAAATTTAATTACAGTAGACCCTTCTTATTCACGGAATTTGCATCCATGGATTTAAGTTTCCGCAGATCAAACTTATTTTAATACTGTACTATACACTGTAACTTAATTTGAAATTGGCGTGGAACTCGCACTTCATCTGTAGCTAGAGTTAGCATACCCACACTCATGGGCATTCCCGCCACTCCGCCAGTCTTATTGTAAACACCAATCAGCTCGTTACTTAAGTCGTCGTCGCTCTTCTTGTGTTTACAACTCTACTGTACCTCATTGTGTAAGTGAAAAATGGCTCCCAAGAAACAAGTAAAGGAAAAAAACAATCCTTCAAAGCCAAAGAGAGAGCATAAGGTGTTATCTGGCATCCTGTCTGAACAGTCAGACTAGACTCGTAGCTTACCTACAGTGCCGCCACACATCTCGTCACCTCACCACATTAGCACTGTAGGAACTGCACTACAATCGTCGTCGTCGTCGTCATACAACAATCATTGTCATCTATACAGCAATCATCATCGTCATACAGCAATCGTCCTCAATGTTCGAAGGTTATGAAGAGAACACAGTCTTTTGGTGAGTGTTAATATGTATTTGTAATATATTAAAGTATGTTTTTATTTTTTCAGGGATGTGCTTAGCTTATGTGGAAATAATATGCCATTTTGCGATGATGACTTGAGTATCCATGGAATTTGCCTTCCGTGGGGGTCTCTGGAACCTAACCCCCGTGGATAACTAGGGTCTGCTGTACTATAAATTCTCTACATGAAGCTGCAGAAAACCAATCCTCTGTGATAGAGGCTTGGAGGAGCTTTTTTTATCACCTGCACCAGGAATCCAACAACACATAGCACAGTACTGGGTTTTATTAAGGTCTAGGAAAATATTGTAACTATTCTATAAGAAATACAGAAATAAAGAAAATGAAAGTATCAAATATTTTATAATTAATACAGAAGCAGCTCATACCAGAACACAATGCACTGTGTGAAATTAAATAAATGATATGGGGCAAAGCAAAATTACATTACTGTTGCACAAAGTTTATTGACTGAGGGAAACTTCAAGTGGGAAATTATTCTACGTAACCTTAAAATTACTGTCCTCACATAATCTTGGGAGCCAACAATGGATTAGTGACAAATGCCCCTTGAAGCCTACAATACCTATACATTGCTTATGCACCACTTTGGGTTTTGTACCTTGCAATGTAGATAACAAAAAGTTCTCAAGACATGCACAAGACTTACACTTATGTCTGCGATTATAAAATGCGTTAATTCATAAAACACTGAGCCACTGTTATGCTCCTAATTTCATAAAATTCTTAGGCAGCAGTAATGACTGACCAATGTCAAGAAATTACACCACCTTAACCAAACCTATTATTATTTTCTCAAATCATCAAGCACAGTGCACGATGTTTTGGGGGCATAACACAACTGCTTGAAACAGTTAAGGTTATAACTGATGGCAAAATCGTAATGATGAACACAAACCAGCTGGTTCGCATCATTCTCACATAAACAGTGTTACACACATACGCACATCTACCCTTGCGGATTTGCCTCTCATATCAACAAACATTTGGAGACTCTTCTTTTCACTCTAATATGGACGGGATCTGCCAGGTCCACGGTCCCTGGAAAACATAATCAGTATTATTCCTATGTTAACCACCTACTTTTCATTTTACTAGACATACTAGTAGTGTGACAAACCTTACAATGAAATTCTCTAAATATCTCCAACATTAACCATGCAACTTTATTCATTATCCTGACTCTTTACATACTTGAAGACACAATGCTGGACCCAAAGGGAAAATTGAATACAACCTGAAAGAGCTATCAACAGCACTAAATAAGAAAGGAAATGGTCTACACAATAATTTTCTTTGCTAAACATAAGGACCCACAAACAAGTTTAGCATAAACTCACCCTTTCATAGGTCCACCACCATCTCTGTCCCCATCACGGTCCCCATAGCCCCCACGGCCACCTCTGAAGCCACCCCGGCCACCACGGTCTCCACCTCTCCCTCTGAAGCCTCCACGGTCACCACGCCCTCGGAATCCACCCCTGAAACCACCTCCACCACTACCCTCTGAAAAAGTCATACATCAGACTATAGGCAGTCTTCATTATGAGTCATCACCATCTGGACCTCCCTTCCCACCCTAGGGCAGGGTGAGGAGTAGCAACATCCAGACAGCCCAAATTTGCCCAGTACAATGGGCCATGCTTCCGTTCACTCACCATTCAAGCCCACAGAATCCTGGCTCTATCTGATATGCCAAAAACATTCACCACGTTCTGTGGCTTCACATAAACATACCCGATGGAGTCAATCCGGACACTGTCATGTTAAGTGGGGTGCCAAATCCTTGATCATGCATTTCTCCTCACAATAATCATCCAGCCAGCTCGATCTCTGGTCAATCCCCTAGCCTCACGGACTTCCATATCTCTCTTCCTCACACACTCATCCACCATATCCCTCCACCTCTTTGACCTACCTCACCTCCTCCCTCCTTCAAATTCATTCAGATATACCTTTGTCACCACTCTATTGTTGTCCATTCTCTCCACAAGACCATACCACCTCAGAACACTCTCTTTGATTCTGGCATCCACGGACTTCACTCCCTATCTTTCACGAATCACATCATTTCATGTCCTATCCACTCTCTGTACTCCACATACATTCCTCAGCAGTCCCCTCTCCACTGCTCTCACTCTTGACTTCATTCTCAGCAGTCCCCTCTCCACTGCTCTCACTCTTGACTTCATTCTCAGCAGTCCCCTCTCCACTGCTCTCACTCTTGACTTCATTCTCAGCAGTCCCCTCTCCACTGCTCTCACTCTTGACTTCATTTTCATGCCACACCATAGTCTCACATCCATATGTTAAAATTGGCACTAACACTCCTTCATGTAGGCCTCATGCAGCTGCAACATGCAAGTCTCTGTTCCTTATCAAGGCCTTCGTTGCACCCAGCTACTCTCCTTCCTTGTGTCACTCTACCTTCTACTTGCACATTTTCCTCTCTTATCTATCATTGTACCAAAGTATTTAAACTCTCAAGAATTCCAGTCTCTCTGCATTCACTGTAACATCACACTGGGAGTCACCCTCTCTCTCAATAACCATCACTTTACTCTTTTCTACATTTACACTCAAGGCGAGACGCTCACAGACATCAACAAAACTCTGCACTAGTCTACCAAGTTCTTGTCTGGTATTTGCAAGTAGCACTGCATCATCAGCATACAACAAATTTGAGATATTCCATCCATCACAATTCATTACCAATGCCATTCCCCTCTCCATTACTCATGTTTTTACTTTTCACATAACCCCATCCATATATATACTGAACAACCATGGGGACATCACACAACTTTGTTGCATGCCCACACCGATCATAAATCATTCACTTAGCTGTCCATTTACCCTTACACATGCTTCACTACCAACACAAAAACTCTTGACGGTACCTACCAGCTTACCATCGATGCTACCTGCTGTTCATTTGGATAATGACAAAACTGCTCCCCCCCCCCCCATCATCTAATCCTGTGTTGCCCAATGAGGAGCATAGAAGCCCGGGGCTAGGCAAACTGGTCCTGACATTTAAGATGAGAGTGACCAATCTCACTCACTCCTCCGTAACACTGCATGAGCAATAAACACCAACCACCCCTTGGATAGAAACCTGCACCGGCTCAATCTGACTGGAGTGCCTTCATTACCCACTAAACCACCTGGCAGCATAATTTAGTTATATGGTTACCACCCAGCATAGTAAATGGTTTCCTGATGTACAGGAAACCATTTGGCTTGTCACTCAGTGTATAGTCACCCACACGCAGAAAAACTAGGAAAGAATGAAGGAAAAAAAAAAAGTCAGAAGAGGAAGTGTAGAGTCATCTGTAGGCACAAGAAAGAGAAAAGAATGAAGGAAAGCAAGACACAAGAGGATGGAAAAAAAGAAGGAAGGAAGAGAGGAAAGTATAGTCACCCGAGAGTAGCACTACATCTAGTGAGTGGATGTGAGCGTCCCCCCACCTACCATACAAATCATTAAAAACCTTCTGCACAGTATCTCCTACCCATCATAATTAAGAGGTATACTGGTAGTCGGACTGGAAATTATTGTCATAAGATCCCTATACAAGTTTACTATTTTAAAACAGAAAATACAAAAGGAAACAACAACAATAATAATAATCATCATCCAGGCCTCCTTTCCTACCCTAGGTCAGGGTGAGGAGTAGCAGCATCCAGACAGCCCAAGTTTTCTCATTCCAGTCACAGCTCATCACTGGGGCTGATGAGGTGTATGCAGCAATGATTAAGAGTAGTGGAGAGTGGAATGAAGTGTTTGCTGAAGATATGTAAGAAGTCATGGACAAGTGAAATTGTACCAGCTGAGTGGAAAAAGGCAGTGACTGTACCTTGTACACAAATAAAGGTGAGTGAAGTGAGTGCAAGAATTATTGTGGCATAAATCTACTGAGTGTGGTAGGGACGACATATGGAAAACTTATTATGAAGAAAGTAAGAAAGAGATTAGAAGTCCTAGTGAGTGACAAACGGGGTGACTTTAGGAGTGGCAGAGGATTTGTGGATCAAATATTTGCAGTGAGATAGCAAAGAAGGCATGTGAGAAGGACTCTAAGGTGTTTATGGCATTTATGGATCTGGAAAAAGCATACAACAAAGCAGACAGAGAAGGATTGTGGAAAGTTTTGCACATGTATGGTGTAGGTGGTAAGCTGCTAGGGGCCGTTGAGAGTTTTTATGATGGTAGTGAGGCATGTGTAAGGGTAAACGGGCATCTAAAAAAAACTGGTTCACGATCAGGGTGGACGTGTGACAAGGTTGTGTGATGTCCCCATGGTTGTTCAATATATACATGGACGGGGTGATGAGAGAAGTAAAAACATGAGTAATGGAGAGACAGATGGCGTTGGTAAGGAATGGAATATCTCAAATTTGTTGCATGCTGATGATGCAGTGCTACTTGCAAACACTGGACAAGAGCTTCGTAAACTAGTGCAGAGTTTTGTAGATGTCCGTGAGCATTGTGCCGTGAGAGTAAATGTAGAAAAGAGTAAAGTGATGGTTACTGTAAGAGAAGTTGGCTCCCACTGTGATATTACAGTTAATGGAGAGAGACTGGAATTGGCGAGAGTTCAAATACCTGGGTACAGTGGCAGAAAAGAGAGGAAAACGCATGAAAGAAGTGGAAAGTGGAGTGACACAAGGAAGTTAAGTAGCTGGTGCTATGAAGGCCTTGATAAAAAACAGAGGCTTGAATGTTGGAGCTGAACGGGACTTACATGAAGGAGTGTAAGTGCCAACTTTAACCTGTCATGTCCCGTCAAAGTATGGGTATAACACCATGTTTATTCACGCTGACACCCAACGATGTACCGGTACGTTTTGCAAGTGCGAGGTCCACCCTTTGCACATTTTTCAAGTTTCACACGTGACTTTTGGTAGGCATACACGGGAGACCTTCCTCTACCCGCCGCCAGGCGGCAACATTGCCTTACCCTGCATGACCCCCCCCTCCCCCTCCAATCGCCATTGTCTCAGCTCTCACCTGTTAGCAATGACCTGGCCAGTGGAGACATGTCGCGCCACGGTAAAAAATTCAAGGTAAGAGTGATTCCCCAATCGATGATGATGTGGAGGACAAAGGTTACGTGGTGCCAGAGGAAGAAACAAGCATAAGTGATGAAGAGGTAACATTGCCAAGGAAGGTGCAGTATGTTGATGTGTTCAGTGAGTGAAACAATGCTTATATCGCCTACCATATATGACTGTAAAAACCAAAATGTTCTTGTACTACATATAAATTCATACCAAATGAACAAATATCTACCTACTCTGAGTGGTTTGCACTAGTTACCACTACCATAGAAAACAGGACAGCAGCAGTGTGGCTCCACAGAAGACGGTACCAGGTTTGGGGAGGGTCAACTGTACAGAACATTTCTAAACCCAGGTGAGCACTTTTTTTTGTGATTTAGGCCTACCATTGTTTCTCATAAAAAGCGAAGGTGTGAGAAAAAAAGAAATCCAAAATCAGTTGCGATTGTGGGGGGGGGTCATTGGTTAAAAATCTGTCGGGATGCGGCAGGTTAACATATGAATGTGACAATAC
The DNA here is from genome assembly GCF_032717465.1 of Coenobita brevimanus. Lineage (NCBI taxonomy): Eukaryota > Metazoa > Arthropoda > Malacostraca > Decapoda > Coenobitidae > Coenobita > Coenobita brevimanus. The sequence continues at coordinate 36,997,057 of NC_136998.1, read as the reverse complement.
GGTATGGCACGAAAATGAAATGTCAAGAGTAAGAACAGTGGACATGGAACTGCTGAGGAATGTATGTGGAGTACAGAAACGTGATACGTGAAAGATGTGGAGTGAGGAAGTCTGTGGACACCACAATCGAAGAGAGAGTACTGAGATGGTATGGTCATGTAGAGAGAATGAATGACGAGTGGTGAAAATGGTATATCTGAGCGAATTTGAAGGACGGAGGAGGCGAGGTAGGCCAAGAAGATGGTGGAGGACTACACTGGATGAGTGTGTAAGGAACAGATGTATGGAAGCTGATGAGCCTAAGGGACTGACAAGAGACCAAGCTGGATGGATGAATTTTGTGCACAGAAGCACATAACCAGGGATTTGGTACTCCTTTTAATGTGACAGTGTTCAGATTTACTATCAGATAGGTAATGTGAAGTTACAGAACACAATGAAAGATTTTTGGCCTATCTCATGCAGCCAGGATTCCTTGGGCTTGAATGATGAGTGAACTGGGCAAACTTCGGCTGTCTGAACATTGCTACTCCTCACCCTGCCATAGGGTGGGAAAGGAAGACTGGATGATAATGATGATGATAAAGTGTATGATGTACAAGTAATGGCTACACAAAATACGTGGTCAGTCAACATACCATCATCACCCATCCCTGCAGGTTTGGGTTCATTGCAGCGATTGCAACTGTTGCGCCATGCAAAGTTGTTGTTGCCACATGTAGGCACGGGGCACCGCCAGTCACCAGCACGTCCTGCTCAATACACAGGAAAGTTCATGTCAGAAAATGTGACAACTTTTTCTAACATTCACTCTCCAATTCATGCTGCTAATTACTCTTCTACATTAATTAACAGGTTCATTCAAAGCAAGTCAAAACCCAGTATTAGTATTAATCTAAATAGGTCTTCAAAATAAAACCAAATGCATTACCATACCAATTAACTTTAAGGAGATACTAGAATACAGATATAGAACAACTTAAAGGTTCACCAAGTTACTGGGTAAGTTTAAATGAACCAAGATATCTACATACTGACAAAATTGAGAACACAGCAGCAAAAAATATATTACCAAACCCGTCTATGATTTTTATGCATTAATTTACAATAACATTAATACAAACACAGCATGGTTAAGATTACAGCAAGAGTGCATTAAACACCACAAAACCGATTACATAAACGCTACAGGAAGGTTAAAATGACTACTGTACTTCAATGAAGAAGTCTCTAACTACAAGAGCAATACTACAGCTTAGTTATCTGAGCAACACCCACTAACCCCAGTCCTAATTCAAAATCAGAGGATATCTTAGTCTCATCAAATTCTAAGTTAGGTTAATGGAAACACGATAGTTCAATTACCGTTACAGCCAGAGTTCCAGTACCCGCCATGCTTATGAAGTGATCACAAGTCTTGTATGAAAACCAGCACCCATTACTACTAATAATAACAAAGAACTAAAGAATAAAAGAAGAGCATAGCACATTGTCAGAAGTGTGCTCACCCCTACCGCCGCTGGGAGGACCATCACGGTCACGATCACCCCCTCGACCAGGTGGTCCACCTCGCCGGTCAAAGCCTCTGTCACCACCACCACGCCCACGCCCACCACGGTCATCACCAGCAAACCCACCACCACGACCACGCTCATAATTGCTCTTTGGACGCTCTGCCAGCTGAACCTGGGAAGAAATATATATATATATATATATATATATAGAGTATATATATATTTTACCCCTGGGGGTAGGGTTTTTTTTTCAAGAATACTCCCCCGGTATCCCTGCTTGTCGTAAATGGCGACTAAAAGGGTTGGCGGAGGGTTAGTGCCCCTCCCCGGAAAACAACTAACTAAAAAAACAAACAATAAGCCTCGGACAAGGACTGACCAAACGATGACGACCAAGGACCGGACAAAGGACATGGTAATTGGAACCTGGAAAGTAAGGGGAGTGAATGATGAGGTGAAAGAGAGAGAGATTCTCCAGGTGCTTGAGGGTGCGAAAGTGGATGTATGTGGAATAACTGAAACAAAATGGAGAGGAGAAAGTGTGAGAGAATGGGAGTATGGATGGGGTATATGTGCAGGAGTAGGTGAGAATGAGAGGGCAAAGGAAGGAGTATGTATAGTTGTGAGTAAAAGATGGAAGAGGAGCATAAGACAGTATGGATCAGCTGGGTCAAGGATTGTGTGGGTAAAGTAGAAAGTTGGAATACAAATGTGGGCGACTGTGTGTGTGTATGCACCAACGCAAGATCGTGCTAGAAGAGTGAGAGAAGAGTTCTGGACAAATGTAGAAATGTGCATGGATAAGTTTGGAAGGAATGAGAAAGTGTTTTTGATTGGTGATATGAATGGTAAAGTTGGGAATGTGAAGATGGATGGAATAGTTGGTGAGTGGGGTGTGCCTGCAGAGATAGATGAGAATGGGAGTGCGTTAGTGGATATTTATGCTGGGAGGGGGTTGGTGACAGCCAATACCCTCTTCAGACATAAAATGATCCACAGGTATACATGGCGAGTGATGAGAAGGGTGGGTGGTGAACTGAATGAAAGGAAGGCAATGATTGATTATGTGTGTGTGGATGAAAGGATGCGAAGATGTGTAATGGATGCAAGAGTTTATAGAGGTTGGGGGAGTGGACTTTCTGACCACTACTTAGTGGTGGCCAGAATTAGAATTCAAGTAAGATGGAGGAATAGAAGAAGGGAAAGACAAGAGGAAGGAGTAGTTGCAAGGAGAGTGGAAAGGTTACAAGAGGATGAGAAAATGGCAGACTATAAGAGAGAAGTGGAGGAACGATTGGGCAAATATGAATTGAAGCAGATGGGAGACGTGGAAGATGTGTGTAGGATATTTACAGAAGAAATATGTGCAGCATGTGATGTGGTGTGTGGAAGGAAGAGAAGACGGAGGGGGGTGCAAGGAACAGCGTGGTGGACTGAAGAGGTGACACAGGCTGTGGCACAAAAGAAGAAAGCATACAATGAATGGATGAGAAATAGGGGCGTGGAAGAAGTTGAGAGGTGGAAAAGAGAGTTATATGTAGAAAGAAAGAGAGAGGTGATAAGATTAGTAAGAGAGAGTAAGAAGAGAGTGGATGAGGAATTTGGAAGGAATCTGAGTGTAAAGTGGAGGGACTGTAAGAAAATGTTCTGGAAACAGGTGAAAAGAGTAAGACAGGGTGGAAGTGAAGTTAGCAGGGGAGTGAAAGATAAAAATGGTAGATTACTAGTGGAGAAGGGAGAAAAAGTGAGCAGATGGAGAGAACACTTCAAGGATTTGTTGAACGTACAGGATGGAAGTAATGCGAGTATACGTGGCTGGGGAATGGCTGGCAGAAGGAGGGAGGTGAGAAGACAGGAAGAAATCAGTAGGACAGAAGTTGTGGAAGCAATGAAGAAAGTTAAATCGGGGAAAGCCCCAGGAATTGATGGAGTGTGTGGTGAAATGCTGAAGCATGGGGGAGAGATAGTAGTAGAATGGATGTGGAAGATGTGCAGATTGGCCTGGGAGGAAGGTAGAGTCCCGGAGGATTGAAAGTCAGGTATAATTATTCCCTTGTACAAAGGAAAAGCGGAAAAAGAAGTGTGTGGTAATCATAGGGGCATTTGTCTTCTTAGTATAATAGGAAAAGTGTATGGTAGGATACTTATTGACAGAGGTAGAAAAAGAACAGAGAAATTAGTTGGAGAAGAACAGGGAGGCTTTAGGAAGGGAAGAGGTTGTGTAGATCAGATATTCATTCCTAGATCTTTAGTGGAAAAGTTTCTAGAGAAGGGAAAGAAGTTGTATGCAGCTTTCATGGATTTGGAGAAAGCACATGACAGGGTGGATAGACAAGGATTGTGGAAAGTGTTAAGAATATATGGAGTAGATGGGAAGTTGTTGAATGCTGTGAAGAGTATGTATGATGGTGCGAAGGCTGCAGTGCATGTGGATGGTGAACTAAGTGAATTTTTCTCTTTGAAAGTTGGGTTGAAACAGGGATGTGTCATGTCTCCATGGTTGTTCAATCTGTACATGGATGGGGTAATAAAAGAGGTACAAGGTAGGGTAGTGGATGTTGGAGTGGCCCTGGTGAGAGAGGGCAGTGTTTGGAAACTCCCTGTACTGTTGTTTGCAGATGATACTGTATTGTTGAGTGAAGACGAAGGGAAGCTGCAAGGCTTGGTGGATGAGTTTGGGAGAGTGTGTAAGAAATGGAATCTAAAGGTGAATGTAGGGAAGAGTAAAGTGATGGTCTTTGAGAGAGGTGAAGTCAGTGAATGTACAGCGAGGTTGGATGGTGAGGAATTGGAAAATGTGAATACGTTTAAGTACTTGGGTAGTGTGATGAGTAAGGATGGACGTTTGGAGGGTGAAGTGCCTGAAAGAGTACAGCAGGGAAGAAAGGTTGCTGGTTCTTTGAAAGCAGTGATAAGAAACAGGGAAGTGAGCATGGAAGTGAAAAAGTTACTACATGACAGTATTGTGATAACAACTCTAACCTACGGAAGTGAAGCTTGGACGTTGTTGGAAGGACACAAGTCAAGAGTGAGAGCAGTGCAAATGAGTTATTTAAGAGGAGCCTGTGGAGTCACATGGAGAGATAGGCTGACGAATGAGGATATAAAGAAGCATTGTGGTGTTGATGTGGATGTGATAGGAAGCGTTATGAGGAACACACTGAGGTGGTTTGGCCATGTGGAGAGGATGGAGGGTGAAAGACTGACGAAGAGAGTGTATGTGAGTGAGGTGGAGGGGGTAAGAGGGAGGGGGAGGCCGAGGATGAGATGGAGGGAGGGGGAGGCCGAGGATGAGATGGAGGGATGGGGTGGAGAGGTATATGAGAGAGGGGGGTGTTAGTTGGGAGCAGGGCAGTGAAATGGCGGGAGACAGGGCGACTTGGAGGTGATTTGTTTGTGGCCACCCCAAATGGGATTGAGGCGTCTGGCAATAGATAGATAGACAGATATATCTATATCTATATACATATATGTATACATACAGTCAAGGTGGGCACATCATACTGTGCAAACATCCACACTTTTCTCATACCAAGTAGATAATTATTCTCCAGGCATGGCTTTTGAAAGATGAAGATTCTGATACTCCATGAACAAACTGCATGGTACACCAGGAAAGCTTTATAATTTTCAGAAAATCAGAAGACAAAGATTCTGTTTCTCCATGAACAGACTGGGTGGTAAAACCTGGGAAAGCTTTACAGTTCTCCTTCAGGACATAACCCAAAAATCCAAGCCGCATCCACCTATCTATGTAATGCAAGTTATGAGTCTGCATGCATGAAAAAGTAGGAGGGGTAAAAACATTATTTGAGCCTCCTCCTTCATGTGCCACAGTTCAAAATGCTGCTGCTTAATCCCCAATCCATCTCATCAGGCAGACCCATCAACTGCAGGTATGCAACTGCCCCTACACCACTGATGCTTTCTGCATCTCAGCACAGCATGTGCTGTGCAGTGCTCCACTATGTTATATTTTGTGGGCCTATTCTACATGCTGGCCACAAGTCATCTGTGATGTAAATAACCCTAACTAGATTTCCCATGTTCATGTGGTGTAACATCTCAAGCCAAGCTCTTTGAGGATACACACAAATTGAGGGAAAGACTACTGGTATTTTCACTCATTATCCAACAATATTGTACAGTAAGATGCTCAACTATGTATTTACTAGTGGTGTTTCCAAATTGTCCATTTGTACTTAGTGAAATTCCTTTTCAATTTTCAAGCAACTATGTAAATTATGTAGCAATGAGCACACTTAGGAAAAACATGAGTAACCAACCTTGATAGTGCGCCCCATGAAGAGCTTGCCATCAAACCACTGAATAGCAGATTTAGCAGTGTATGGGTCATCATAGGTCACTGTGCATTCCCCCTTCATTCTGCCAGTTGCTTTATCTTTGTATAACCAGATCTTGTGTCGCTGGGTCTTCTTGTCAATCTGTAAATACACAGATGTATTTCAGAGTCAAAGACATTACAAAAGTTTTCCAATGAGAATATCTACCTTGATTCTGCTACAAAGTGCATGTCATTGAATTACAGTGTCCCACTCATATCCATAAAATCCCCCTTACACCAAAACGATCCACTAAACCCACCTTGATGATACCAATAGAGCCAAAGTGATCCTTGACATCATCCTCCGTAGCAGTGGCTGGCATCCCCGAGACAAATATAGTGTCATCCTGCATCACCTTATCTGACATTTCTCCTCCACGGAAGCGGTCACTGCCACCACGACTATCCCCATCGTACCGACCACCGCCACCGTAGCCACCGCCATCCTCTGAACGCCCAGAAGGCACCAATACAAATTAATCATACCATTCACATACACTGTTGTCTAGCTTGAGCACACATCCATGCTGGCTAATGAATAGGAAAGCATTGCCTTGAACCCTATTACTCTTGACTGAATTTTGCTGAAGGTTAAACATTCATTACACTATCAGTCAAGCATTCATTACATATATACATAGCACAAAATTCAGAAACATGCAACAGTATATTCTGAGAGAACATTATAAACATTGTCCACTGAACGTAATTCTTCTTGATTCCTCTGAAAATTCTTAACACATCAGCCAGCATCCACCATGTGCTCTACTTGACACGTAAACAACCTACTTAAACAGATTGAAAGTGCAAATAGGTTCACTATTACTGAACTTGCATCTTTAGTCAAATAACCAACTTGCACATCAACTGTAAATATTAAATGCTACTCATAACCTAAACTGATTACCTGAGACAAAGGTTCTCAAGCTGTCGTTTACCCTTGGAGTAGTATTGTTGACTACGAGAAACAACTCTGTAATATTGACTTCATTGAAGTATTTTGATAACCCAATATGCTGCTTTTTTAATATAAACAGTTTTACAAGTGAGAAGTGTGATGAAAATGACTGGATAAAACTGCGAAGAACCTTGACTCAGGAAGCTATCCACTGCTGTTTCAACACAAACACCCTCTAGTGGGCTGACCTACAAATTATACAACAAGCACCACACACTAGAAAAGGAACTACATCAGGTAATACCATGAACCATAAAAACCTTTAACTTCACTGCTACAAAATACCAGAAGTTAGAGTGAGGGCTGCTCTCTGCCTTCCACTTGTCACTAGTTTAATCCTCTTCATACTTGTCACACCCAATATATTCAATACCTTTTGTGTTTGTTGGCAATACCTTTAGGGCTTTGTAAAAACAGTCGCTAACAAACCATTAACCGATATGCAGCAAACACTGAACATGATCCACCATCAATGCTCAAACCTTTAAGAGACACCTTAACCACATTCACTATGGTGCATTTCACAAAAAATAACCAGTTGGCTCCCTTATCACATGAATATGTCTGTAATGAGTGCCCATGTCACATAAATCTTCATATTGAACCTATTAATATACCTCTTACAACCTTTGCTCAGTTACTCTTTCTTGGAACACACTGTACTGTCCAAGCTATAATCTTCATCTGACATTGACCCCAACCCCAGTAACACATACATCAAAAACTGTCGCACTAGCAACATTTTACAATGAATAATAGTATACAGTACGGCAGTGTGTGTCCAATTTTTTATCCACAGTACAATATTTTAGAAGTTTCAGAGAATGGTACAAAAATGCATCAAATTATATTTACCCTAAATTTTCAAATTCCATACTTTCTACAAATTGAAAAGTAAAATGCAAATATAGGAAAGCACTTACGCATCAATACTGAAACCATACCTTACAATACAGTAATAACTGATTAGTACAAACTACCGCTTTATTATAATTATACCTGAACCACTCACACTGAGACCCATCACTCATTGAAGAAAAGTCTTTACCCGAAAATACTGCATACGAGTCACATGCTTAACCTCTTTACTTCCTACAGACCTGCAGTTATTTTATCAGTGAGGCAAACTGATCACGATTCAGTGCCTGTGCGACTCAACTAATTATACACCTGATGTCTAAAACATAAAATGCACATCCTCAATTAACAAACTAATGAATATCTGAATGAACATCATATCATTAATGCTCCAATCAATCAATTGAGGATAAGCAAGTACTGTTTACACAAACCACACCACAATCTCACATGATTCATAAATCAGGGTTACTTTACTCATGCATATACCAAACTTCACGTGAGACAATGGTGCAACTTCAAGAACAGATCACACATCATCCAGATAGTTCTGGTTGAAGATGATCTTCCCCCAAAGTGGTTTGTATTTGCAAAACTGACAAAAAAACCACAAGCACCAAGAGGTGCCGTTACCTTTGAAATAACCTCTCCCTTGATCCCGCCTGTAAGAAGACACTTTGACATCAGCTGCTCTGTTGGCACGGTGCAGTCTCAAGTTGTCAGTCAGACAGTCTTACAGTCAGTCTAGTCAATGATTATAGCAGGAAAACCAGAGTAACAAGCATTCCAATGCATCCATGATAAACACACTCATGCAAGTTGAAATCTTGTTACACTGGCAGCTGGAGTGAGATGATAAAAGCTTCATGTGCCAAAATGAACCACATGAAGGGCCGACCACAACTGGCAGCATGTTATCTGTAGAGCTGAAAGTCAGAGTAATGAGTCAGCTGGGTGTACAGGCGAAGGGACATCAAGGGAAGGTTGTACTGTAGCTGTGTCTGCTACCCTCGGCTCTTCTGGATACCTCAGCCTGGCTCAGCAACTCGAGTTACTCTCACCACTTCCTCACCCCACACACCTCCGCATTGTGGACATAGTTTTAATGAGGCTTTCCAGTTGATTTACTTCGAGTACTCATAACCAACACCACCTCCGTGCTTCATGAGACTAAATATGTTGACACATTTTTTTTTTAAATTGAGAATTATCGTTATGTAGATGAGGATGCCCCCTGCCTATTTGCTTCTTCATACAGCCTTTTGTGATCATGACCAACAGAAACTGAAATAAACCACACCGTGGCATACCATTTATCAACACACTCTGCATAATCATACAGTATACACTCTTTTAATACTCCCAATACTTTCAATTCACATTTGAATTAAACTATGCTTGACCATGTTCTTATTTACATATTGTGGCACCAGTCACAATACAACACACAATATCAATTCTTCATTGCCAGTGTTTCCCAATGTTTAACAGGGATACCAACTACCTGTCAGAAAAACTTAAAAATATATTAAACATATGCAGTACAGAAAGTCTCAAATTCATCATTGCATACCAATTATTCAGCCAGACTGAAACAAAGTTTCAAGATTCCATTGTAACCAAGATCTAAAACCCTATCAACCTTTGACTTAAAACACTATACCATACCAATGCAATTTACAATATAAAAATGTACTCCATGTTTCTCCCTTTACAAATAATTCAGGGTAACCCTCTTGAAACTACTGAAGTTAAGTGATATCTATGACCAAGACTAATTCACTCTTACATTGTACATCATCCGGGATCAGGGTTGACACTTACCTAGATTGAGGGGCCGGGGGCTGGATGCGGGGCCAGTCGGGGCCACCAGAGCCTGGAGGGGCACACTGGGGAGGAGCCATGCCTAGACCACCTTGAAAAGTTCAGCAGTCTGCATTAGTACACAGAAATGCTGCCCTCACAACCTCAGGGCTCACCAGCCTTTTGCCGCTCAAGACAGCAGCAACCTCACCGCCACATTGCTCATTACATTAAGGATCACTTAGCAAGTCTTCCCAATCACAATGAACAATGTATTTAGCCTAGCGATGTAGTTCCATACAAGGCTTACATGCAACATGTGACTGGTAGGGAAGGATAAAACTATGATTAACATGATCCCAAGGCACAGTGATCATTTTTTACATACCAATACCACTTCAAATGTTCCATGTGCGTGCTGTGTCTACATGATGATTTACGTCAAGTGATTGGATGAATCAACCATTAATAAGGGTCCCTATGTATGTCAAGTCAGGAATCAGTCTAGTCAGTGCCACATTTCCTGAAAAACAAATATATAAAATAAACCTTGTAAGTACGACTTACTGTTGTATCCACCACCTTGTCCACCATAACTTCCATTGGATGGTGGGGGTGCACCATAGTTGGGTCCAGGTCCTTGGGGCCCTCCATAATTGCCCCCTGATGGAGGTCCCCCATAGCTTCCCTGGGGTGGGGGTGGACCACCATAGCTTCCTTGTGGCTGCATCCCAGAGTAGGTGGCACTGGGCTGGCTGCCATAGCTACTGGCCTGTTGACCTCCATAGTTGCTGGCAGGTGGCTGGCCATAGCTCCCTGACTGGTAGCTACTGTTCTGATCATAGCTCTGTGACTGGCCACCATAACTGTTGTAGCCTCCGCTGCTTGCTGGTGGCTGCTGCACTGGTGGCTGAGTCTGCTGCTGCATCCCATACCCACTGTATGAGCTGCCTGGCCCACCTGCTGGTAGTACCTCAACCTCAGTCACTCTTCTCTCACCAGTCTTCACCAGCCATTACAATCCCACCTATTCTTGGCCTTATGTTCTAAGTCACTTTCACTAATAATTAAATGCACCAGGCATGTACAATAATGCATTCTTATACATAATACTCTCTTAACCTAAAAATTAACATTACAACCATTATATTTTCTGAAAGAGAGAGAGCAGTAAGACCCTTCCCCCAAGACAAGATAAGATGGCTCACCTTGAGGGGGCGGTGCACCATATGATGGTGGGGCTGCACTGTAAGGAGGCTGGCTCTGAGAATAGCCCTGAGGTGGTGGAGCAGAGTAGTTCCCATACTGAGGCTGAGAGTAGTTAGAAGCAGGAGGAGGGGCAGCCCCAGTGTTGCTATAGCCACCATAACCCCCTGCACCACCACTATTGCTACCACCACCACCACCACTACCACCACCTCCACTTGCATATCCTCCACTATAACTATACTCTGCAACAGAAATAATCCTACCTGAAATATTATAGACCAATACTGATTTTATTTTACTTATCTAGACAATCTTAATCAAAAGAGATTTTCAATGCACAGAGATTAGTTATGACCCTCCACTGACTCTTCTGTATAAGGCCTTGCCTAAGCAGAGTACTGCTGTATGAAGGTGTCATGAATAAACTGAAATAATGTCACAAGAGTCAACAGGTTCAACTGATGCTTCTCAGCACTGAATTACTGGAACAGATAAGCAATTGTAAGTAATATCAACCAAAATAATGGATTTTTTTTGTTACAAAAGCCACTGACAATTTTCCCAACAAGTACGGAAGTCAACCAACATAATCAGGTAGTGCAGGACTGTTCACATGTTATGTTTAGGTACCCATTCAGGCTGGAGACTATTTAAAGTGGTGTCGTCCACTGGTTATTCCTGAAGAAGACCCAATGGACAAAATGTTGAAACAAGCTGGATCCTGTACTCTGCTTTTGGCCATTCTCCATTATGCACTGACTTACTGAGATGGATGGTCAGAGAAATATTAGCCCTTGTCATCCAGTGGCATCTTCTATAAACTTTTCACCATAAACAGACTAGATTTCCAGGTTTTGCAGCTAATTTAACTAAACTCAGTGGCAGAAAAAGGCAATGGTAAGGCTCTACATCCTTTCCAAGGCACTTTTTTGAGACCAGCATCATATCCTGATGTTACTCTATTGTTACAACTCAGCATTCAGGATGGAGATATGGCAATTTTTGGCCAAGCTACAGTAAAGAGTACAGTATTATTCCTGCAACTTCCAGATAACTATATTTGGTTTAGGGGAGAGCCCTGCTTGTGAAGAGGTTAATGAAGACTATCAAACCCTTTCCATTCAAAACAATCTATATTTAGTCAAATAGAATTGTCACAGATTGCCTAGGATGAAAAGTGTTAAAGGAGAGGATGGAGCTCAAGTTTAGCTGAGGTAATTATGCTCTTATCAGAAACAGGCCTAGTTCTTTCTGATCCTATTTCCCCATGTTTTTTTTTTTTTTTTTTTTTTTTTTTTTTTTAATAACAGAACGGAGGAAGGAAAAAAAAATGGAGAAAAAAAAAAAAATCCATACACCAGATTACTGGTGTCCTCTGTTCATAAAATATCTGTAACAGTTAGACTTGAAGAGTTGTAGGTTGAAATTTGGAGGAAAACAACTCTGGGGAAGCGAGTTCCAGAGAGATGCAGTTCGGGGAATGAAAGAATTCTGATAGGCAGAAGTTCTGCAATATGGTTGAGTGACATTCCAGTCATGAGCGCTACCAGATGCCCGTGTAGCACGAGGGAAGGCATGGAGAGGTGGCACCATGGACGCAACTTCGTCTGAGCATTTGCCAAAAAAATATCTGTAAAATAATGCAAGGGAGGCAACATTCCTTCTTACTTGCAGGGGAGGTAGTTTATATGTAATGGCAGGGTTGTTAATGATTCTAACAGCTTTATTCTGAATTTTGTCTAGTTGCCTTAATGCAACCTCTCCACAACCATTCCACAAGGGTGAGCAATATTCAAGCTGAGAGCGCACATGACTCTTATAAATTATAGCTAACTGCTCATCGGCGAAGAAGTTACGGACTCTGTACAATAATCCAAGTTTCTTTGAGGCGGTTTTAGCAAGTGATCTGACATGAGAGGTCCAGCTGAGGGCACTGTTAAGTGAGACACCAAGAATTTCAATACTTTTGGAGATGGGAATATTAGTAGCACTGAAGGTAATGTACGAGTCTGGCAATATCTGTCTATTGGTAAACTGTATATATTTAGTTTTACTAGCATTAAAAGAGACAAGGTTGTTTTGTCCCCATTCACTGATTGTAGATAGATCTTCATTTATGGAGATGGCTGTATTGAGTTGAGAGGTAGAGATATTAGACTTTGTAAATGGATGTCTGAGTGTGAATGAACTATGTAGTGTTGAGTCATCTGCATATGAGTGAATGGGATTGTGAGTGACAGATAAGAGATCATTAATATGAACCAGAAATAGGGTTGGCGCCAGAACTGATCCCTGCGGCACGCCGGTGTTAATTGAGTGGAAATTCGAATATACATCATCTACTTTTACTCTTATTTTCCTGTCACTAAGATAAGAAGAAATCAAAGGAACAAAAGACGTTAGTCCATAGCAAGGGAGTTTGGACAGCAGGGAACGGTGCCATACTCTGTCGAAAGCTTTAGAGATATCAAGAGCTACTGCATGAGTTTCTCCAAAAAGATCAATTGATTGATGGATGTAGCTATATTTAAAGAAATCAGTCTGTCTGGTTACTCAGTAACTGGGGAGGGGGAGTTGTCATTACTAGATAATTACTGATATTTATATCTGCTTAAATGCTAATGCATGGATGAGAATACCAACTGAACCAGATATTGTTAACCCAACATAAGCTCATCCATTCACTACAGCTGATGTCCTATTATCAGGCTTTGAGAGAGAGAGAGAGAGAGAGAGAGAGAGCATAAAGGGACTGAGCAATCAAGTTTGCAGGTTATGTATACAATTAGAGACTTCACCAAACCGTTTCAGAGGTCTGCCACCAGGTGGTCTAGTGTCGCCCAGCCTCGATTAAATATTTTTGCGGGGTTTTAAAGACCTGTGAAAATGTACCTAATACTAAGTTTATAATAATATTGCTATCTATAGGAATATTTTTTCCTATTCAATCAAGCATATATATATATATATATATATATATATATATATATATATGTAAAGAAAGAATAACCAGGCTTTCAAAGAAACTTAGCTTGGGGACTAAAATAGTGTGCTGTCTACTTACATACAGTAATCCCTGTACTATCCAGACGCCCACATTCTGGAAATCCCCACTTACCGGACATTTTGGTCCCGGGATCCAATATTCCCAAAATGGGCCAAAAATCGCAAAATATTCGGGGGTGGGGTGGGGGTTCCTCCCCCATAATTTGAACTCGGCACAGGCGGCACGGATAAGCTGTGTTTTGGTGCGCAGTTCCGCCGATGTCCGCTAGAGCACCCCTGCATCCTCCCCACTTACCGCCAGTCTCTTGTTGAGAGTGCACGCTCATGATCATGGCCGCCCACGTGCTCGCTTTTGTGGTGGTGCCCTACCTGCTGCAGGCTCTGCTGCTGCTCTCCTGCCTCTTGTTAGTGTGTGTGATGATGGCCCTGCCGCCTGAGAAGAGGAAGAGAGTGGTTTTGACTCTGGGGAAGAAGAGGGAAGTATTGGACAAGGTGGACGCGGGATGGTCAACCTCACGCATCCTTCGAGAATTCAACCTGGCCCGATCTACTTTGATATCAAGAGATCCCGTGACAAACTCATGCAGTATACGGCTGACTTCTCGTCGAAGAGCAAACGCAACGTGGAGAGGAAGATGATGTTTACTCCCCGGTATGCAGAAGTCAACCACTCCACGTTGATTTGGTATCGACAGCAACGTGCTGCTGGCGTGCTGGTGCGTGGCACGGAGCTGAAGGCTGCTGCTGAGAAGTTCGCAAGGCTTCACGACGCCCCAGACTTCAAGGCATCCGAGGGTTGGCTCTTCGCGTTCAAGTTACGACATGGCCTTACCAACCGTAAGGCCCATGGCGAAGCTTTGGACGCCAACAAGGATGGAGTAGAGGAGTTTCGGCACAAGGTGAAGCGTTTGACCAACAGGGAGGGCCTCACTCTCAGTCAAGTCTACAACACTAATGAAACAGGTTTATTCTATCGTTCTTTGCCAACGAACACTCTAGCCGAGGAGATGGAGAAGCATGTACCTGGCCACAAGCTCTCCAAGCAACGGATATCTGCTTTGTGTTGTGCCAATGCTAACAGCATGCACTGGCTTAAGCCCATTATTGTTGGCCGTGCAAAGCAGCCTGGGTGTCTTCATGGGGTGATGGATGCCCTTCTTGTCGTCTGGTACCATTCTTTGAAGGCATGGTTCACTGGCCTCATCTTCAAAGACTGGTTCCACCACCATTTCGTCAAGGAGGTCATCCATTACCAGACAGAGAAACTGGGAATCCCGCGCGACCAGGTAAAGGCCCTCCTCCTCCTCGACAATGCACTTGCTCACCCGTGCGACAAGGACTTGGTGGCTGAGAATGGGCGCATTAGGTGCATGTTTCTGCCACCTAATACAACTGCTCTCATCCAACCAATGGACCAAGGAGTGATCATGGCAACGAAGAGGTTGTACCGACGGAAGTTCCTGGACGAGGTGATGGTTGTTCTCGAGGATGAAGACAAGCGCAGGGAAGGACAGGAAACGCGAGGCCAGCGGTTGGATGACGATGAGGGCGATCCTGGGTATCGGACCATGTCTGATATCGAGATCGTATCTTCAGTTGCAGGTGTCAGTACCCAGCTAGAAGATTCCGACAAGGACGGCGACAATGATGCGGACTCCTTTCAGCGTGACACTACTCCAGCCATCCCCGAGCTGAGCGCACTCCGGTAACACGTAGAGTTTGTTCTCAACTACCTGGAACACCCAGACTGCAACAGGGAGATGGGGGTCTTGGGACTTGTGGAGGAAGTGCGCGCTTTCAGGCAGCGTATCATTAATCGCCAAAACAGTCGTTCCTTGTGTCAATCAACCATTGACAGCTTTTTCAGACCCGTGACCCCCGCTGTGCCCAGCCCTGGCTCCACCCCACTGCCTCCCCAAGACAGGCCCTCATCCTCCGAGCCACAGCCCTGCACATCAGGCACGGTGGAGTCACCACTGGACGTGAGTTTGCGCCTGTCTTCAAAGTCGTCTGCAGTGGGTAGTCCATCACCATGACCCAGCGACGCACCCCTAGGCCACCTGTATCAGCTACTCTCAGACTCTGACAGTGATTAAATGGCAAGAACTCTCCACTAGACCACACAGGAATTTACAGTGTTGTGCAGTGAAGATAACAGTGCATAGTGTTAAGAAATTAGAATTGTGAGTGCAAAGACTAAAGTGCAGAATGGAACACTGATTTTATTGACGTTCAATGGAGCGAAAATTAGACGAGTGTAAAATATTACGCAAATGGATTTATGAGTGCAAAGACTTAAATGCAGAGTGCAACACTTATTTCATTAAGGTGCAATGGAGCGCAAGTAAGACTAGAGTGCGCAGTGTTAAGAGAATGGAATTCTGAGTGCAAATGACTAAGTTCAGTGCAAGACTTCATGTACAGTGTACAGCAGTTGCTTCAGGTACTCCTTTTTACTGTCAAGAGTCTGAGAGGAGGCTGGTTATTCATCGTGATGGCCAGGGACTTGTTGTAAGTACCCAGAATGTTCTATATTGTACTGTATTTTCCATACTTACCTCTACAACCTCATTTCACTCTTTTTTGTCCCTTATTGGTGTGATTAGGGTCTTGGGTGCTATGCATGAGCAGTAGGGAGGTGTTTTTCTGAGTTAGGCTAGGTTAGGGTCCATAAGTACCAGTCCAGGAGCCAGGGACTTGTTGTAAGTACAGTACAATCCCAGTTAACCGGGCGGCTTGGGGAATTTACCTTCCCGGTTACAGATTTTCCCCGTAGTTCTGATATTCAAATCCATACAAAGACGATAATTATCACAGCAGTAAATACAATTCAGGTACTCACCACTCATACCAGAGGCCACACTAAGAGGTTCCACCTGAAAAATTGCCTCGTAAACACATACCATGGTCATAATGCATGTGCATGCAATGCCTTGCAGTACCGCAAAATGCACGTCAATTCTGTTAACTACTGAATAATTTGTTGTATGTACTGTACTCATAAAAATGGAAAACTAAAGAAGTGAAATCCTGAATATTTATTGGTGAATTATCACAACACCTGTGCCCCCACATAAACTTTGTTTACAGTCCCGGCCCCGACTGACCGCCACTCATCAGTTTTGCACCATTCTGTTAACTACTGAAGTATTCGTTGTATGTACTGTACTCATAAAAGTGGAAAAATAAAGAAATAAAATCTTGAACATTTATTGGTGACTGCACTGTAGAATTATCACGACACCTGTGCCCCCACACAAGCTTTGTTTATGGTCCCAGCCCCGACTGACCGCCACCATTCCACCCTTCACCCGCCGATCAGCTGTTTTGCACAAAATAAAATACATTATGTACATATGAAGTGCAAGCATATTATTTTTTTTTCTTCCAACAAAGTAAACCTTCATTCCTATTAACATTTTTTTTTTTCCATCTCTGCCAGCACACATGCATTCTAAGATGAATTTATGTGGTGTTGGGTCTGGTTAGTACTTGGATGGGTGACCGCCTGGGAACACCAGATGCTGTTGGCATCCCTACGTGTCAAGTGGGGTTGGTGGAGGATTAGTGCCCCTCCCTGTAAAACAATTAACTCTAAGCCCTTGGCCACCCCGTCTGGGATACATGGCGTCTGGCAATGAATGAATGAATGAAAAGTTAGAGTCGGTCCGTTAGGAAGAAAAACACCGGCGTTTGCTGTATGCTCTCTCCCAAGATGTCTGGTTTACAAATTCCATTCCTGTCTTTGAAACAATTTAACCATCCAATACTGAAATCACACTCAACTTCCATATTCATTTTACTGTGAAACTCTCTTGCTTTTTCTTGTATAAGAGGACCAGAAATAGGTGCTCCCCTAGATCTTTCTAAGCAAAACCACTCGAACGATGAAGAGTACTGCCTTTTTTCAATGGACTTACTTGTCTCGCTTTTCATGAAAAATTCATTGAGCTTGGATGCTTGGGCCTCGATATTATAAATCGTTGAATTTCCTACATTACATTCAGTCATCAATGTTTTATAATGTTCGCCTTTTTCAAGTCTATTGCATAACTCCAGCTTCTGTTTCAAGGTAAGCACGACACGCTTACATTTAGTTTGCTCTTTAGGCATTTTGGAGTGTTGAAATTACCGTCCATCAAAGCAACACAACAGCAAAAGAGCTTGTTTACTGTCTGGCAGTAAAAAGCAGACTGGTGATTTGTGGAAATTGTGGAGGGTGTGGAGGAAGACTGAATTCAAGTACGGGAAAGAGGGAAGAGGAGGACTAGTTAAGAGGTTTTACTAGGGATCTACATAAGCCAGACATGCCTTCACCTCGTTTACTCCGACTTCACCCAGCCTCGCATGACACGATAAAATGGCAGTTTGGCGGTCCATTCAAATTGGAGCACAGTTATGACTTACTGACATTTTTACCAGCCCTTGAATTTTTCCGTTTTTCTGAGTATTCCGTTTGTCTGGATACCGGATAGCAGGGATTGTACTGTACCCAGAATGTTTAATATTGTATAAACTCACCTCTAAAACCTCATTCTCTGGTTCTTTTGCATTTATTTCAGTCTTTTATGTCCCTTATTGGTGTGATTTGGGTCTTAAATAGGTGCTATGCATGTCCAGAGGGAGTTGTATAGGTGTTTTTCTGAGTCAGGGTAGGTTAGGGTCCATAAGTACAAGTCCAGGAGGCTATGGCCCACTATCCGGACGGGACTACTTTCCGGACACACCTTTGCCTCTATTACAATGGATAGTGGGGGGATTACTGTATATTTGAATAAACTGTGTGCAGTTAGTAAAAGGAGATTACCTTTAGGATTTCTGATGTGTGTTTTAGCATGCTTTAAAGAAGTAAGCAGTTCCATTGAAAATATGTCCTGAACAATTGCTTAGTTGGTGAATCAGCCACATTAATCCAAACAAACGTCAGTGAGGTACGACACTATAACCACAGCAGAGTACAAGGAGTTGAAGTGTAAACTTACTAAACTGTGCAATGGAGCCAGGGAAACATTTAAAATTATTTATGTTAGACTTTGGTTACTAAGATGACCAAGACGTCCAACAGGTCTGTACTGTTAGGAAAAGTCATACGTCAGGCA
This sequence comes from Coenobita brevimanus, assembly GCF_032717465.1. Lineage (NCBI taxonomy): Eukaryota > Metazoa > Arthropoda > Malacostraca > Decapoda > Coenobitidae > Coenobita > Coenobita brevimanus. The sequence continues at coordinate 36,978,265 of NC_136998.1, read as the reverse complement.
GGGCAGCACATCGAAAGGTGTTGATAAATATGCAGCTACACATTTATTTTCTTTTGTGGATACTAACGAATGACAACTATTTTAATCACTGTTATCTTGCTTTATGGACGGTTCTAGTAAAGTTGCCTAGGTTTTGTCTCTACGTTATGCTTACAGAGATAAGTAAACTGACGAACGCTGAGTTTACAAAATGACACTTATAATACATTATATATAATCAGAGGGCTCCCATATTGTAATTTCTTTGTAGTATATCATGCCATCTGGGTAAATTGACGAGTAAAATATATTTCGGGATGTTTTACTTTGTGTCAAAATTAAAAAGAAATTAAGCACTGGCTACTTTTTCAGTGCCTACCCCGCATCAGAGCTGGGCAACGGAAGCGAACCTATAGTTGCGACAGCGAGAGGTGACGGAGAAGCACCTCCCTCAGGAAGGAGTGAGGAAAAGGCTTTCCTTCTCACGTCCCTGATTGGTCTACGGTGATGGGCAGAATGGGGAGGTGTGAGAGCGCTTATATTTCCCTCATAGTACCGTCACCAAATTGATCGCCATGGTTCAAAGCTTTATTTATTGCTACAGCACTTAATATGTGTACACACACTATTACCTATGGTATATCACAATACATACAGGTGTGCATGTTGATATTCTAGAATATGAAAGTCCAGCCAAAAACATTTAAGGAGTAAAACATTAGAAAGGACAGGATAATACCATAAGCCAAAATCAGGGAAGGGGGGGGAGAGAGAGAGAGAGAGAGAGAGAGAGAGAGAGAGAAACACGTGTGCTTTGAGGGAGTGGTAATGACAAGCTCAGGTCCACTGGGACATACTTGTCACTCCTAAGCCCCTTTCTTCTCTCCCCTACCCCGTCGCTCCGGAGGGGGTACATGCATGCATTCAGACATATATTTATACATACAGCATATACATGCATCATATATATACTGTATATATATATATATATATATATATATACAGTAATCCCTCCAATATCCGACATAATAGGGCCATAGGCAGGTCCGGATAGTGGTCCTGTCCGGATATTGGGCCCCAGCTTATGGACTTGTACTTATGGACCCTAACTCAGAGAAACACCTATACAACTCCCTCTGGACATGCATAGCACCTATTTAAGACCCAAATCACACCAATAAGGGACATAAGAGAGTGATATAAATGCAAAAGAACCACAAAATGAGGTTTTAGAGGTGAGTTTATACAATATTAAACATCCTGGGCACTTACAAGTCCCTGGCTCCTGGACTGGTCTGAACCGCCAGTTTGCATCCACAGTTAATCCTCTGCACTCTAAATTCTAATTTCTTAACACTGCACAACACTGTAAATTCCTGTGTGTTCTAGTGGCGAGGTATTGCAGTTTATTCACAAAAAACAAGCACCTGTGACTTGAACAGCTTTGAGCATCTGCTCTCGATCGGAGTTAAGCTGTGACTGTTGATGATGGCGGGGTAACAGAGTTGCCAGATCGCAACGGCCACATTACCAATCTCCTCAACTTTCATTACCAAATTTAACTTTTCATTACCAAATTCATAAAGCTAGCATTTATTCTTCACTAATTATATATACAAGTGGAAATACATGTAATCACTCTTCTTATAATTAACACCATGTTGATTACTTTCACACTATGTAGGGTAGCAGATTATTCAGAGAGAGCAAGCAATCCACCATCTCCATCCTGTGTATCCTCATACATGTGAAAAATCCATTTGGTAATGCATTATTCTGATTCATTACCAAACGAATTTTTCATTACCAAACTGGCCCACACTTGGTAATGTAAAATACCAAATGGCAACCCTGACAGGGGAGGGGGAGGAAGGAAGGGGTGAAGGGACCATGGTGTAACAGCTGTTCGGCGCCAGGCGGCAATTTCAAATTACGGGTGGGAAAAAAGTCAATTTTTTTTTTAATTTTTGCAGTTTTTGGCCCATTTTGGGAATACTGGATCCCAGGACGATTATGTCCGGTTAGTGGGGATGTTCGAATATTGGGCGTTCGGATATCAGAGGGATTACTGTACAGTATATATATATATATATATATATATATATATATATATATACAGTACATAGAGAGAGAGAGAGAATAAACTGGCTTAAACCAACATGAACAGGAGCATCGCTCATTGTGAAAACATTGTTCCCCTGCGTCGATTTTTTTTTTTTTTTTTTTTTTTTTTTTTAATCGATTGAACGCAGGTATGCTAAGTTTATATTTTAGAATAAAGCATTAGAAAGGCCATACAATATACATCCCAAGCCAAAAGCAATGCATTCCGTCGGACAAGCAGACAAAGCAGCTGAAAGGTGAGGTGAAGAGTCATGATGCAAAATACAGAGGAAACAAAGGCAAACATTCTCTGAGGCTCACACTGCACTCACGTCCCTGGGGATTGTCATGGAGGGCTGAAGGGAATCACAGGTCACAAGATCCACCTGTCCATACTTCCCACTCCTTAACCCTTTCTTCCCTATGTTGCTCTCTCTCTCTCTCTCTCAACACACAACAAAATTTAAGCAAAAACGTATACATACATACATATATATATATATATATATATATATATATATATATATATATATATATATATACTGTATTATACAGTATATATATACGTGGAGGGATTGCATATACCGGTGATGACTTTACTGACGTGGAACAAAGTTTACAAGTCCTGGAGTATGATAGTGAGAGAGGGGAACGTGCACACATGCGCGCACACACACACACACCAGAATATATTGTCCCTTGAGAATTAGCCTCCCTCCTCAGGTCACACACACTCTTGGCTGCCTTTCATTTTAACTTCCTTCTTCCTTATGTATTATGAAACTTATCTCTACATCAAATTCTTTATCAATACTCCTCTTATGTTTCCTTTTTTCGCTCGCTCGCTTGCTCGCTCAAGAGAGAGACAGAGAGACAGACAGACAGACAGACAGACAGAGATGGGTTGAAGGGGGGAGGCTGATGCAGTACATTTAAGGTTATTAAATACGGTGATGAATTACAGATGACTTGATGAGCCTTATAATGGGATACTGACTGCATAAGTTCACCATGATAAATACAGTATTTTCCTTTGCATTTCAACACCATGAAAAAAGAGATTATGAAATATAATGAAAACACATCACAACAAAATGTTAGAAAAAACGTACATAGGCTACATACATACATAGAGAGAGAGAGAGAGAGAGAGAGAGAGTAGCACCAGGCAGGTGAAGATGTCTTTCCAGATTAGACGGTACACCTGTACTGGTCATCAAATGGACTCCTAACCTCACTCATGCACCTCCCACCCCACCATCCACCAATCACAGACATTCCAGAGGGAAGAGAGTGGGATGAGCTTCTCTGCCACCTCTCGCTGTCGCGACTACAGTGGCAGATTTCTGAAACAGAACCTGGTGAAGTCTCTAATTCTTAAGCATTTAGTGATGCTGTTACAACACTTTACATTATTCTTGGCATTATGCAACCTGTAGATACATTTCCACTTTAACTGTGCTACACTCATGGATGTAAGACTGGTGTAACATGATAATGAAAAGTCAAGAGTACAAGTAGCGGAAACTGGGTTGTTGAAGAATGCGTGTCGAGTGCGAGGAGTGGACAGGATACAGAATAGTCACGACATGTGGAGCAGTAAAGTCTGTGAATACCAGTCAAGAAAAGTGTGCTTAAGTGACATGGTCAAGTGGAGAGAATGGGTGTGAACAGGATAGGGAAAAGGGTATATCTAAGCAAGTTTGAAGGCACAATGAGACGTGGTGGGTCAAGGTGGACAGGTATGGTACAGTACATTGTGTGAGAAAATGAGGTAAGGAGGATGGTAAAGCTACGCAACCAACAGTAGACTGAGCAGGTTGAAAGAGCATTGTACGAAGGGAGCATATGACCCCATCATTAGGTATGGGGGAGGGGCTATATGATGAGTAAAGTAATTGTGGTACAGTATCTCTAGACTTTCTTTGTACTTTTCATCAATTAGGGATTTTCTTCACTACAGCCAGCCAAGTTATCATAATTCTGACACTAAGAAACCCATAAATGGATATTTTTATGTTATGCTTTCCTCTAGATATCTGGAAATTTGGCCAAATGTCCTAGAACACAGATGGTCATAACTATTACCATAATCCATTTAATCCTAATTCCCCACCCCTCAAGACAATTTTGTTCTGCTTAGAGAGACGTCTCATGCTGAAGGGGTTAAATACAGCCTTAATTCCTTTAATGATGAACTAAAGATGAATAAAACTGCCTGGAAATACCACAAATAAACTACAGTAGTGTTATTTGGTAATCATCAAGGAGACATAGGACCTGACTTTGAACTGACTCAATGACGATGTAAAGGTGTACAAAGTGCATTCTCACAGTCCATCAATAAAAAAGTAAAATACATATCAATATGGAGGGGGGGGTTAGGTTAGGATATGCTAGGTTACATTACCATACAATTTGTAAGGTTTGGATGAATTATGTTGGGTTATGAAAATTTAGGTCAGGTTTAGATATCAGCAATAATATGGGTAATTCTGGGCCAAAAATGGCATTCCGAGATGGCGTCCATCAGTCTTCATCGTCACAGGAGATTGTAAACATGGATTGCTCTTTAAATGCTATTCAAGACTTACTTTCCAAGAACAATGGCTGGGTGCAACTGAACAGGCCTTTCATGTTTACGAATACTTTATCTTATAATCTCCTGCTACCAGTAAGTACAGTACTGCCTTTGTTAAGGTTTAGTGATGTTGGGAGATGTATGAAAAAATATATATTTACCAGTACAGTAATATCTACAGCTAGTTGCACTGCCTTACACATAGATAATACATTATGCAGAGCACAACACAAACCAATACAGTACTTACTGCAAAACCCACATACTGTACTTGAGACCACAGCATGAGTGATAGAGCTAAAATACATGATTTTCAGTTATGCTGGGATTTACTGTACTTGGTTTGTGTAATGTCTAACAAACTTGCCTGCAATGCTAAATAATTATCATGAAATCCTAGCCTATGGCATATGCAAAAAATTACCATACTGGTTAAAATTTCAGCAATCCCTCTTATATATATATATATATATATATATATATATATATATATATATATATTTTTTCACTTGCACATCCTGATTATCATAGTAACCCTACAACATTGTGGAAATGTATAATTTTGACATTCATTACTGAACCATATCATTATTGTAAGAACTCTGTCTAGAAGGTCCTCACCTAACCAAGAAAGTGACTTCTGCCCATATTCTTAAACTTTTTCTACCCTTTTCTATGCATAGGAGGGACATCATTTGCAGAATTGGTATTCTTAAATAAATCCTTCCCTTTCTGGGCTGCTCAAAGGGCAAGGTCTGCCCTTCGAGCAGCCAAAATTATTGGAATTCGACAATCATTTGACCCGTCTCTTCAGAAATCCCTTAAAGTATTATGCGTTTTGTAGTTTACTGTCTTAAATACATTTATGATGGAAGGTGCTGTACAATTTTATTAACAAAATTTATGTTATACTGATTTATTTTTTCTGTTCTATTCTATTGCCAGACACCTTAATCCCATACAGGGTGGCCACAAACAAATCGCCTCCATGTTGCCCTGACCCCTGCCATTTCACTGCCCTGCTCCCAGCTCACACACCCCTCTCTCATATACCTCTCCATCTCATCCTTCGCCTCCCCTTCCCTCACTCCCCTTCCACCTCACTCATATACACACTCATCAGTCTTTCACTCATCATCCTCTCCACATGGCCAAACCACCTCATTGTGTTTCTCCTAACACTTTCTATCACATCCAAATCAACACCACAACGCTCCTTCTGTCTCTCCATGTGACTCAACATGCTCCTCTCAAATAGCTCATTTCCACTGCTTTCACTCTTGACTTGTGTCCCTCCAACAAGGTCCAAGCTTCACTTCCATATGTTAGAGTCGGTATCATAATACTGTTGTGTAGTAACTCTTTCCCCTCCATGCTCACTTCCCTGTTTCTTATCACAGCTTTCAAGGAACCAGCAATCTTTCTTCCTTGTTGTACCCTTTCAAGCACTTTACCCTCCACACATCCATAATGATTTTTAAAGGCTATTTTTATCTTTAAAAGCATTACCCATGTCGGCTGAGGTGTTTAGCCACACACAAAGAGGGCAGACGATGTAGTACCTCCGATATTCATAGTCTTATATAATCTGACATTGATGAATCTTATACCGGTACATCATGGCCAAGGTCACAAGAGAATTTTTTTACAAGATATTTTGCTTGTTAATTTGCCTAGTAAAGAAAGATCTGCCATCAAGGTCACATGGACCCGGGTTCAAATCCCGCTGGGGCAGGGAACAGTGTAAGGATTTGAATTTCATGAAAATCAGACTTTACTGATCTACCAGAAGCCCCGCCGACATGTCGTAAAAATACCCCCGCTAATACCAATACACCAGTCCTGTATGAGACAGCCCTAGCATGTATTCAGTATGGATGGTGGGTGTTAGCGCCGAAGTGGTGACATGTAGAGGTGTGCGGTACGTAGGAGGACTACTGGGCCTTGAAAGCAGGCTGTGAAGCCTATGCCCAGAAGTTGGTCAAAAAAAAAAAAAAAAAAAAAAAAAAAAAAAAAAAACTTACAAATAACAACATTAGAGATAATAATATTCCTCGAATAAAATTTACCAAAATACTGTACTGTCTTGAAGAGTGAACACCACTGCAGTGCTGGCCAGATTGGCATTTATGGCTGAATACAAACCAACAGTATGCATGTGGCAATGACCTCCTACATCTCAAATGTGTTGTGTTTTCATTATCCAGCATGAGATATGCGTGTTTTGATGAAACATATAGTTTATAAATCTAACACTCCAGCATCCCAAATATCAGCAGGACGGGTTGTTTTAGCTCTACCAACCTGAACATTTTCCCTTCTCTTTCAAGGGAATCTCTTTGGATACGATACCAACTGAAATCAAAACTCCTTCGACGAAAGGGAAAGTTTAGGGAAGGAATTATTTTTTTGACTACGGAGTACAATACTAAATATGAGAAAGGAACAATTAAAGTAGATAAGGGATATAAAAATAAATAAATAAATAAATAAAAAGAAAAAACGCCATCTATTGTAAAACAGAACTCCTGGACAGGAGAGTGTGCCAGCAACAACAACAACAAGCTCTATCATAGACCTATGCTGCTGTACATTGTCCTATGAAAGGCACTTCCAGTACAAACCTCTAACATTCTGATGAAATTTAAACATCAAAAACTAAAGGCAAAGGCTTAAAATATACCTACTGTAAGTCATCTGAAAATGAGCACATAAAACTGCCTCGATGGGTCACCCAGGTAAATTATTCGTTAAACTCGAAGAAAAGGCATTTAAATTTTCCTACACTTTCATCAACTATTTTTCCTTTACATCAGTACCAGTACAAGCACCCGCCAAACAAAATGTAAAAATTATCAATGTGGCGTTCATTCGACATGCCTCCTCCCCGCCTATCATACCATGCCGCCTTTGTCACCGTAACATTGGCCGCGCTCCTTAACACAAACGTTATGCCCGTAGCACCACCCTCAACATACATACGAGAGGACAGTCATGAGATATGAGAACAAACTATCTACCATTCATAAGGCGTCGTATGGGGCCGTAAGCAATCCAACAAGATGGCCACCGCCGCCACTGTGCGGGGTCCTGGGATTTACGGACAAAATTATTATCCTTATGCGCTAACATACATCACTTATACTCACGCGTATCAGTCATCTTTGCTTTTGTCGTTGTTGAATAGATGACGTCAGGTACTAATTTTCATGAAATGCTTCTGAACAACCACAAACTCAATCTGAATTACTGAGCATGAGGTTCCCCGAAAAATGCCTTCCCGGTGCGTCGGCGTCGGTGGCTTTGTCGCTCACTTGACGTCACGACGCTGCACACGGCACCAAACAGAGAGCGCTAGTCTAAATTAATTTGACCCTGTAGATTCAAACTTTACTTTAAGTGCATTATGATGTATATCCTTTATTACGATAATGAGTAAATAATAACTTATTTTTCCTCTGTAAAATGTTAATCTTAAAGTGCATTGACACAGCAAAATTCAGAGATACTTGCCAAAGCACCTTTGGTGCCGGTGAAAACTATCATTTTCTAACAGTGCATGGACAGTCGGGTGAATCAACCCAAAAGCAACGATGTTTTGGGGGGTCGAGCTATATAAGCCACTCTTCCCCTTAGCAGCTGCATCTTTGAAAATTTTTAATTCTGTGACCGCGAGACATTTTATGTTATCGTAGCTTAAGTTTGCTATAGACTTAGATCGTAGCTGCTTTGGCTAGCTGTGCCCTTCGGTGATTCTTCCCACGAGTAATGGGGTGTACGATACACGAAACTTAAGCAGGGGAATCTCAGACCTACTGAATGGTAGCGGGACTTTCTCACTGAATCACAAGCACTCCACTTGATTACTGGTATTTGTCTTTTACACTCATCGCTACACGCGGCGTCGGCACAGGGAAAATGCAAATATACAGTCTGTTTGGGGAATGGGCAATAGTTCCTCTCATAGCCGCCTAGGGTTTTTCAGCGGAAAGAGGTGCGGTGGATGGTTGAGTGATGGGTGAGGAAAAGATTGCAAAAGGTCGACGGCAAGGTTGATTTGTGATAGGAAAGGAGGAACAGGCTTAGATCGGGAAGGGTGCAGGAGGGGCTGAAACACGAATGGAAACTAAAGCCATGAAGAAAAGGCTATGAAAAAAGAAAGAAAGAAAAAAAAGAGATGAAGTGAAGAACAACAAACCTTGCCAATAAGTTAAAGTGGTGAAGTACTACTTCACCCCATCTATTTTTATTTGTATCCCCACTGTAACTAATCACTAATTAGGCAGAAAGATATTACTTGGGAGTGTGGGTAGTGTCTGTATCATGTACTGTAAGTAGTGTAGTCCCTCCCCCTCCCTCCCTTAGAGAAAAAGTTAATGGAGATTAGCACCTCCAATTAGAAATTTCAGTCCTACGGTGTATAAAGGCCTCTGGAGATAGTTTTGAATCAGACTTTATATGTTTCAATTGAATGTGAATGCCTGATTGTTGCGAAACGGACTAATCTTGCCTGACTGTGACAGTACAGGGAGACGTAAACAAACATGTCGGACGTACAGCTGCCGCCTTGTCCAGCGTCTCTCAAGCAGGTCCACCACTACCTCAAACTCGCCTCTGATTATGACAAAAGGGAGCCGGTTGTGTCGTATTGGTGTAAGTGAACATTCACATTACAGCAATTTAAAAAAAGTTAGTGTCGTCATAGTTTCAAAATAGACCCGTTGGGTCGCATTCTCGTAATATGTGAAATAATACCTTTGTCATTTGTGAGGATAATTATGGCCCTCTTGCAAAGCAACAGGAAGAAAACCCATATATTTGCATTATGTCTTGAGTGACGCCATTTCTTTAGAGATAAGCATTTTGAGATGGAGCTTCTTGTGTAAAACATGTCATGCCCAGAGTAACACAGAAATCCAACAGAAGTGGATAATTCAGGTTGTTAAATGAAGTTTATTTAAAAATTTATCAAAGTGATATTTTCAGCACGGCTGTATGCCCTACAGACAGCCCTCAAGATTGATCGGAAATCTGCTGAAGCACGAGGCCTTTTAACAGGGTTAATGGACTATCTTGAAAACTTCAAAAAGGTACGTACTGTATTCAGCAGCACAATTGTAGTATACAGTAAGTTCTTCATAAGTTGACTATATGGGGCGACCAACTGGAAATAATTGCAAAAAAAACTATATTACCCCCCAGCCGATAGTCGTAAATTATGTGCATACTTGTTTGTTAACACTAAACTAAAGGAGCATTCATAAAACAATAAAAACAGTTCAGTGCATGTCATATGCTGGCCTTGGATAGGAGGTTGCACAGGTGGAGGGGTAAGTGGAGAGGTGCAACAGTCAATTATGTAAAGTTCAGCACTTTGCTTTACATTCAGTTAAACTAAAATGTAACACTTGGAATATAATAAACTAAAATGTAGCTTTTGGAATATAAGAAACTAAACTGTAATCTTTCAATAAACACTAAGCAATAAGAATGGTGAAACAAACAAACAGAAGGATTTCATAAAGAAACTGTGAGGACATGAAGACATCCCCCAAACACTTGTGGAGTTTTGTAAGAAGCAAGAAGTCATTGAAAGAGACAGCTGTGCAGGTAATGACAACCATTGGGAGAGTAACACAGAATGACCAAGATACTGTGAATGAGTGTTGCATTCCAGAGTATGTATGCAGAAGAAAACCAGAGTGGGTTACGAGCAGTTAATAGTTCTTACCATTGCGATTCTTGATGGCAAATGTAAATGTAGAGGTGATTGAGAAACTGTTAATGGGAGTAAATGCAAACAGGTCAATGGGCCCTGATGGCATATGGTACATCCAAGGTTGTTGAAGGAATGTTACAAAGAGCTTGCTGTACCCATTACCGGTACCCTTATACTAAGGAAGTCACTTGATATGGGAACAATATCTCCATTATGGAGACTAGCTAAAGTCTGCCCAGTATTTAATAAGGGTGATAAGTCAACAAGTGGGTTGGTGGAGGATTAGTGCCCCTCCCCATAAAACAAATAACTCAAATGGCCACCCCTTACGGAATTGTGGTGTCTGGCAATAGATAGATAGATAAGCTGTCACTGCTAAACCACTGACCAGTGTCCTTAATCTGTGTAGTACGCAAGGTACAGTATGTGAAATAATCATTCGGCAAGCTTTAGTAGATCATCTTGAAAACAATAATTTGATAAGTGCCAATCAGCATGGATCTAGAAGTAAGCGAAGTACCTGTACTCTTATTACCAGTAATTTGTTGACAGAGCGACTTGGAGGCGTTTTGTCTGCGGCCACCCTTTGCGGGATTAGGGCGTCGGGCTATAGATAGAATAGATAGACATGGAAATAATTACACAATCCATTGATCAGCAAATTCCTGTTGATGTTAACTACCTAGACTGTCATAAAGCATTTTATACTGTTCCCCAAGCAAGACTAATAACAATCTTGGAAAGTTATGGAATAAGCAGTAAAATATTAGGATGGATTAGAGGCATCCTGCAAGACTGAGAACAGTATGTAGAAAAAAGAGGTGTAAAGTCAGATAGTCTGCAAGTGACATCAGGAATACCACAGGGAGCAATTAGTTTTTATCAGTGATCTGGTGAGTGAATTGGAGTGCCTAACCTTACTTTTTGCTGATGATGCCAAAGTCTTTAACGATATAAATTCAGAAAATGATATACGGTATTGGCACTGCAAAGGGACCTCAATAGGCTGCAGGACTTGAGTAGTAAATAGCTGCTGGAATTTCATGCAGAAAAATGTGCCACCGTGCATATAGGACACAGGAACCCAGGAGTAGTGTACAACCTAAATAGCAAGGACCTCAAGGCTACAAATTTAGAGAAAGACTTGTGGGTGCATGTATCAACTGACCTAAAACCTGCCCAACATATAGCTAGGGTTACTTCTGAAGCAAACAGAATGGTTAGATTATCCAGAGACATTTCCCCAGCATGGACAAGGACATTATATGGTCTCCATATTATGTCAAGGATATTCAGGAAGTGGAAAAGGTACAGAGGAGGAGGATCAAATTGGTGCCAGAACTGCAAGATCTCTGTTATGAAGAGAGATGCAAAAACCTAGGACTGCCTACACAGGAAAAGAGAAGGCAAAGAAGAGATTTAATTGAAGTAGCCTGTGTGAGATATTAAGTGGTATAGAGAACATTGATTCACACGTCATCTTTGAATGCAGTGGTAGTTGTACAAGATTACGCTCAAGGAAATTTAAAAAGAGAGGTCATTGGAGGACATTATAGTCTATTTGATTGACCTGTGCACCAGAGATGTATGGGACAAGTAGGGTGTGTTTGTTTCGCGGATGCTGATTGGCTGCCGGTGATGTCAGTGAAGTAAATGCATTCATGTATTGTAGTACAACATGCGGACATAGGTGTACACTGTGAGTGGATATTATAACGCAACATGTGGACGTAGGTGTACACTGTGGGTGGATATAATGCAACATGCAGATATGGGTGTATGTCATGGGTGGATAATTTATTTCAAACCTCACTCATCATTTGATAAAATTTTTTAATCAAGTTTAATTTTATTTGATAACAGTAAACTTTTAAAGCTAATTTTGACCTCTTCAGCTTCAGAAATTATTCCATTTTTAATCTGGCTGCTTGTATTGAAGGCAGTTTAAAAATATAAATATATGTGTGTTAAAATAAGAAGAGGCGTCTGGCAATAGATAGATAGATAGTAGATTTAAATTTTCAGCGGCCAATCAGCAGCCGTGATGCAAATACACCCTATTCGCCCCATACTTCTCAGCTGCACAGGTCAATCAAACAGAGTATAGTAAGAGCAGATTCTTTTAGCTTAAGGACTGTAAATGACTGGAACAACCTTCCTGATGAAGTAGTTACTGCCCCATCAGTTAGTGTCTTCAGGGAAAGACTAGATCAGTTTTGGAATGTAACAGAATAAATTCTAGTTTTACAAATGAATATGAGTGTGCACATAGAAACTATAAGTAAAGTTTAAGCAAAGTAAATATGATGAGTGATTGAAAATAAAGGCCAATTAATTAATGTAATGCACACACTCAAGATGACCGAGAGATGGGAGCCACACAAGAAAAAAAGTCTCTTAACCTCCCATGCCGTTGAACTAGGTAAGTCACACCTTGGTCAGAGTTGCCAGAAATTCCACCTTCTGCAGGGTCGACTTATGGAGGTTTTACTGTATCGAGATTACTGATGCAATATGTTGCTCACTCAATAAGTACGGTGCAATTCATAAATTGTTTTTAATAAGGTACTGCAGATGTGTCATTACTGCATTTTTTAGTTTGGTGACATTTTATAGTAGTCCTTAACACAGTAGTGATATATAGTTCAGTATCATGGTTAGCAAATGTGTGCAGACCTTTCTAGTGAACTAGCAAATCAAAATTGTGCTTGTCACAAAAATGCACATAGTGTAGATTAATGTAATATTCTGTTAGCCACATTTTTCACAGATTTCATTGATAACAATGTTCTATAAACCAAGATAAAGATACACTGCTTTGTGTTTGTGCAGGAACATTCGGACAATGAATCGGTGACAAATGACGTTGGAGGCCAAGCACTTGTGGAAAATGTTGCTCACAAGCTCTTCATGTGGGCTGATGGAGAGGACCGTGCTGCCAGATTCAACAAGTGAGGCCTATGATGGTGTGGCCACATGGAGAGAGTGGAGAGTGAGAGAATGACTAAGGGAGTGTATGTGGGTGAGGTGGAGGGGGAGGAAACTGATGACAAGATGGAGGGATGAGTTGGAGAGGTATATGAATGAAGGTGGTGTGAATTTGAGGGTGTGGCTACATGGAGAGAGTGGAGAGTGAGAGATTGACTTGGAGAGTGTATGTGAGTAAGGTGGAGGGGGAGGAAACAGGGTAAGATTGAGGGATGAGTTGGAGAGGTATGTGAATGAAGGTGGTGTGAGTTTGAGGGATGACAGCCTGGGAGTAACAGGAATGAATGTAAGGAGAGAGAGTTATACAGAATGTTAGGAATGCACCAAGCATTCTCTGCAGTTGATTGTGTATAGGGTAAGTTCTCCTAGGAAATACTGAGAGCCTAATGAGTTAAGAGTTAGATTCAAGAGTTAAATGAATTATAAATGGTTAATTGACAGTGTTCATATATTAGCGGTGAATTCCAGTTTTTTCACTAGGCATGCCATTGATAGTGCTTCCTTATTTGTGCTTTCTTCTTCCATGATTTCTGAATCTTCCCTCACCCTGTCCTTGCATGGGAACAAGAGATCAGGATGATGATTACATAATTAGTTTTTGTGTGGTCTTATATATCATATTTAGCTATAAAAGTGCCTGATAAATGAATATAAGATAACTATGCATTGCATTATAAGTGGGATTGGAGATTTCATCACATCTCTTTCTTAGCAGTTTATTTTGCATATTACACCTCATTATCCTCTTGCATTTATTGATGCAAACTGTGTCAGCATCAAAATTTTACAGGCAGCATGCAAGAGAATGTTAGGGTGTACTCTGTAAAATATAGTAATTAGTTGAGGATGAGTTAGTCTGAAGCCTCCTATACCACTCAGAATTCAGCCCTTACTTTCATTATCAGAAATGTAGTGAAGGTGTTCTACACTGCGGGGCTGTTGTTTGACGTGTGTGAGGTGTTTGGGGAATTGTCTGAGGAGGTGGCACGCCAACGCAAATATGCCAAGTGGAAGGCCACATACATTCATAACTGTCTTAAGAGTGGCCAGACTCCTGTACCAGGACCCATAGGTGGAGGTGAGGCTCAGACAGATTGATTGTTTAACCCTTTAAGTGCAGTGATATCATTTTTAGTTTGTTTTTCCATGGCTGGTCTTGGTTACTGTATGTAGGTTAAACTTTTTCAGCAAGAAAGGTTAGGTATAGCCTTATTTAATTCCTGCATTTCCTGAGTGCTCTCCTATATAATATTCAGTCAACCAGTAGCAACAAGAGTGAAATTAATGAAATGTCGGTGTTTTCTGTGCTCTGTGTAGCTAGGCCACCACACAGAACGCTCCTAGTCACACTAGACATTAGCAAAGCTTTTGATGCCATCCCTGCCACAACCTCACAAACAAAATACTCAACACAAACATGCACAATAACACAAAAAGATGGCTAGCAAACTACATAGCAGGCAGATGTGCACACGTAACATTTGCCGGTCAGTCTTCTAACATCAGAAACTTCACAAACGGCATCCCCCAAGGATCTGTTTTGTCCACTATACTCTTTAACCTATGCATGCATGACGTACTCACACCCCACACACCACAGATACACATAGCTTCCAATGCAGATGATATAACACTTACATGTACGCACCAAAACGCAAACACAGCTGCACACATCATTCAACCTTACCTCAACACAGTGCACAAATGGTTCATCACAAACAGGCTCAAAATAGCCCCAGCCAAATCTACAGTGACTTCTCACAAACTGGACAGCAGAACACAGTCACATCCCACACTTCACCATAAACAACACCCCCCTACCACACACACTCACACCCAAAATCCTTGTTGTAACATACAATACATCAGTGTCATCTAAAAAACACATCACAGACATTAAAAATTAAATAACACCAAGACTCAATGCCTTGAGGTCACTTTCCCATACAACATTCGGACACAACAAAGAAACCACCACCACAGTATACAAACAATACATACGTTCAGTGATGTATTATGCAAGCCCTCCCTGGGCTTCTAACCTCACCAAAACACACTACAACACTCTACAGACCATACAGAACAAGGCCCTAAAAATAATCACAGGCTGCACAGCTACTACACCCACAGACCACCTTCATCAAGAAACCAAAGTCCTCAAAGTCAAGGATCACCTAGACATGAGAGGCACCCAGTTTCTTGCTGCAGCCTCCACAAACCCACAACATCCACTACAGTACATGGCAGCACATCCACCCACACCAAGGAACATCAAAACAACACCCAGCCCATGATATCATACACAAATACTGTCATCTCTCCCCCCTCGCCCAGCTCAGTCCAGCATCCAGAAGCATATCCACACTCAGATCACTCACCGCTCCATTCAGTCACTTAAAGACAACACACAGCTGACATCCACCCTTCTAAATTCTATCTTCCTTGTGAGGACAGGGTCCACCTGGCCAGGCTGAGATGTGGGCACCATCCAGCCCTCTTAAGCTACCAGAAGAGGCTGGATGACTCCATTGCTGATGCCTGTCCAGGATGCAACACAGCACCCCATACTATTAAGCACATTATGGAAGAATGCATTGCACACAATCACCTACGCCAACAACACAACATACACTCTTTGAGAGCTCTGTGGGAAAGCCCGGTCTTGGCCATGGCCTTCCCAAGGGACTCGGGGCTGTTCGGCCAGACTACCTAGGGAACAACTACTACTACTAATACAATTTTTTGGTAAAGAGTGAAATTAAAAAGATATTCAGGCAGAATGGGTGCATGAAGTTCTTAATTCTTAGGGATAAAATGTCTGGTGATAGAAAGAACAATTTGAAAAAGCCATCACCATAGTAAAGGAGTTAGGGATTCTAATGAGAGGTACATCCCAAACTGTAAAAATCTGTCTGGTGATAGCAGGAATAGACTTCTATGTAATCAAAGTGAGGGGGTTCAGGGAATTTGATACTGTCATAGGCGGATATGGTAAGGATAAGAATAAAAATATATTGTGTCCTAATTCAGACCATGTTCATTTGAGGCGTCTAGAACCAAAGGGGCATCGGCGCCAAAATGTACTTTTGAGTTATGACGCTTTAAAGTTGTGTTTATGGCAACGTCATAACCAGAAGGCAATAAACAGACCTTTTATACATCTAAATGATCATCAGCGCCTATGCTCTACATGTACAGCCAAAAAAACAAAACAGTAATAACCGTAACCACAAAATAGGCAGTAAACCAAACCCCCAATTTATAAATGGGCATAATAACATATTGTAGGGATTTAAAAACATGGCAGAAAAAACATCAACGAATGTATTAATGTACAAAAATTTATTAACTGAAGATTCCAGTTCACTTAATATTAATAAACGAATGATTATTACTGTAATTTCACGTTTTTGACATCTAAATCTGAAATCAATGCAGTTATTATTTTTCCTCTACCATAATAGATTGAAATAATAACACTAAAAAAAAAAAGTAGTGTAGTGCTTAAGTAAATTGAGAAGGGGTAGTGGGGGGTTAAATGGTGGGGTCGTCATCTAGGAGAACGACATCCAACTCTGCCTCCTCGGTGCCACGCCCCCTCCCGCTGTCTCCCCTCACCACTCTCTTTTCCTCTTCCTTTCTACCTTTTTCCACTTCTCCACACACTTCTGACACTCACGAGAGGTTATAGGCACCACCTCCTCACTGTAACTATGTGATGAACTCATCTTGTCACCCCCCCTTCAACCCCAATAACAACAGCTCATCTTGTCACCAATAATCTACGATAAATGGGGTAAAAATCCAATACGTAATAATTAGACACCTCAGTTAATACGGGAGGGAAGTCTCACCAGCACACCGGGCAGGCCACACGCTTGCTGATTGGCTGCTCTGGGGGAGTGGCAGAGAGTGAGAATGCTAATTGGTTTGGGCTGTGTGGCTTAGATGCCTGCCTGCTCTGATTTGTTCGCCCGGCAGCATGGACAAAACCACGTGACTTTGAGCCCCTCTACCACTGTCCAGAAGGCCGAATCTTGTATGGCAACCAGTGCTGTCACTGAGAAGAGGGTTAAGCCTGTTGTCTCCCCTACCTAACTCAAAACCAGTATATTGGTGGGGATGCCCCTTTGGCTCTAGATGCCTCATTTGAACTGAGAATGGCTGGCCTAAGTGGTATTACATGTCCAAACTCTCCTATCTAGAGTAAGTGAGAAGTGGTAGTAATGACACCAATTTAATAATGATGAGTACCTAAGTGTTTATGTGGATGAGGGTTTTCTGACAAGGATGATTTTTTTTTTATTTTCTTTTTAAGACTATAATTGTACTGATAGATATAAAGATGGTAACTGTGAATTACTTTATATTTTGAAGATCATTTTCAGTTTGTGAAATATCTTTGTCCATTATCATCATGATCATCATAATCCTATCATCTGAATGTACTGCCCTGTGTATGATCCAGTTATAAGTATTTTAGCTAAATATATTATATCTTAGAATCTTAACCCATTGAGCCCAGGGATAGCTTTTGCATTATATTCTTCCCCATCATCTGACAAGTTTATTGAGTGCAGCATAGGTTGTACAAACAGGAGGAGTTGCTTACAGCCTTAATAAACCTCTACAGTGTGAGAAGCCTTTCCTGAGCCAAGTAAAATTTCCCAGCTGCAGTTAAATATACAACATAGGACATCATCCAGGTTCATGAGGTTAATCATGTGTTTTTGTTCCAGATGATGAAGGACTTGGTGAGGATATGGGTGGTGGTGAAGGTGATGAGGCAGGGGCAGTGGCCAGGCCTCCCGGTGCAGCAGGAGCGGCGGGATGGTCTTACCCTCCACCACGGCCAGAAGACTCAACCCAGTTTGGTCTGCCGTCTGTACCTGGGGCAACTAATAGTAGCCAGATGCCTTCAGTATCATCCTCCTCCCCTGTACCCCCACACCAAACACCTTCACCTCATCCGCAGTACTCTCAACCACAGGTCAGTACGGGTAGGGAAGAAGTATTATACAGGGAGACATTGTTACATGTTGCCTTTCATAAACCTTTTTTTTCTATTATTTCCATAGTAAATTAAGAAAACAAAAATTCTCTTGAACTTCCATTTTCCTACCTTCATGTCACCTTTTTGTGCACACTCATTTTTTGGGTTAAGTGAACAGTTGTCTTTTTTTTTTTTTTTTTTTAGGGTGGGAAAGGAGGTCTGGATGATGATTTTTTTTTTTTTATTATTATTATTTTTTTTTATAATGAAACTTCCATTGCTACCATTCAAGTTTATTTTTGGGCTTCCCCCAATTTACTGTGCAGTACTGGGTGTGTTAAAAAAGTTGTGATATTTTTGAACACACCCCTGACTTAAAACAAGCACTTATTATAGTGTAAGTACAGTACAGCACAGTCTATAGAACTACTGTAGCCAACATTTTCGTTGTAGTAAATAGTCAGGGAATAATCACTTTTTCCTTTGAAACCATGCTCACTAGTTTTGAAAAGTAACAACATATTTCTGTGTTCATATAAATTTTTCCTAAACAGTTTTCTTATATTTACAGGTGCCTCATCCTACCCTTACTCAGCCTCCTGCCACACCATATAAGCCCCTAGAAGCTTCAGGTACAGTCTTATTGCATTTGTTAGCATTAGTTAATTTGTGCCAGTAGTGTGATATAACTATGAATGATAATGATAGCAGACAGCAGCACCCAGTTTATTGGTAAAGAAACTGCTTGGGCTGATAAGAATTAATTCTAATGATATTTCTGGTATATCCATTATCTTTGGTCCCCACATCCAGGAGGTATAAAGTTCCCTCTCCTTCCTAACACTGTACTGATGATCTTAGTCTTTAGATCAGTACTTAGAGCAGATGAGCAGAGCTAAACAGTTTTTACTTTTGAATTGACAGAAAGTTTGATGTTAAATGTTACTGACAGGTGGATGTGTACCAATGACCCCAGCAATAGTGACAAAGGCTCAGAAATATTGCAAGTGGGCTATATCTGCACTGGACTATGAAGATGGAAAAACAGCCATAGACAATCTCCACAAGGCCCTCACCCTCCTTACCACGGGCCAAGACACCTGAAGCAAGTCTGTCACTAAACAGTACTGCCATTTTTTTGTATCAAAATGTAATGCTGTTGCCTAGCTTCTTATACATAATGGAATGTTGTCTCCTGATGGGCTACCATTAATTACTTAAAGAGGCTATGAAGTAGTAATCTTACTTAACTGTTGGTACTAAATACACGCAGTCTTCATTGTAAGGGAGGGATTTTACATATTCCAATATATTACCGTACACCATTTTTTTGGTACAATTGGTACCATCATGTGACTAAATTGAGAGTCCCTAGTTGGCATAGTGGTTGTATACATAGCAACAAAACTTTGCTGGGCAATTTTTCTGTAATTTTCTCGGAAAATAATAGCAAAGAAGAAAGTAAAAATTAACAACAGCAACAACAAAAAAAAGCTTATAACAAGGGTTTACTTTACTGTTCATACAGTGTATATACATTGCTTAGCATACAGCTAGCATTTCCTGATAATTAAGTAGCCTTCTGTGATTTTCTGTGCATGATATTTAATAATATGCATGAAATGTATATGAAATATGTCATTAATTTTTTTGTAAATGTACTGGTAAATTCTTATATGCATAAAATATTATAAAATATGTTTAAAATTGTAGCTGAAATTAAAGTACTGTACATCACATCAGTGTACACACAAATTAGATGTACGGTATGACAATATAATTATGTAATGCTCTTTTAATTTGTGCCTGATAAGCATCCTGGATAACTGTGTACAGGATTAAAGTAGGAATAAAGTAGTATGACCTTGTGCTGTACACAGATAATGTACCAGAACTGAGCCTCAGAAAATTGCATAATGAGACCTATAAAAACCATTTTAGGTTAGTATGTCACAAAAATCCCAGTGTTGGCCCCAACTTTCCAACATAAAACTAAATGAAGAGTTTTTACAAACAGCGACATAATACTGTAATACAAGGCCTCATCAGTCAGCTGATCTGTGATTATTATTCAGTTCTACACATGCTGATTTCCAGAAGTAAAGAGTTTTTATACCTGTTTTTTTTTTTTTTTTTTTTTTTTTTTTTTTTTCCATACTTCGACGTTGTATACCATAAGTAAAAGGGTGACTACAGAACATTTCTACGTCATGAAATTTGTTTTAGGTAATAAATGGTGTTTACCACAAGATTTGACTTAGTTAAGTGTGGCTGGAGTGATGCATTTGAGTAATGTTGGAAAAAGCATTTGTTTTGGCAATGAGAGTAGATTTTTGGTTATATAAATACAGTATTAATTGTAACCTTCTCTGACTCCTTGTTTCCTCCTGGGAAGCCCCTAACAGGAAATTGATATGCCAGTTCACTGTTTCTCCACAACAATAAGCCTATATGGATCACGTCTGTACAGTGGCTAGAACTGTATCTCTGTCTCTTTATCTCCTGTTGTGCATGTTTGGGTAGTGACCAATTGACTGCCGGTTTCTAGTGTAGGTCATGTTACCCTTTTCAGCCTGGGTACATCTTTTTATACAGTACCGGTACTTAATTCTTGTAACAGCTGTACCTATAGGCCATTTATTCCAGTTTGGGGGAGATTTCTTGTACTGTGAATTTTAATTATGTTTATACTTGACTTCTAGCTCAAAAAGTCTCTCCTAAGTTACATATCATACATCATCTGACAAGAAGAAAATTAAAAGTACAGGCATAACATTGTATTGAAGGAGATAGTAACATTGTAGACATTGCATCTACCTCCTACAGTAGGTCAGTGCATAGAAGACCCCTCACCCCCCAGAGCCCTGGAACAAATTCATCACCCATGGTTTGTGCAATATATGTGGGCTACTGTAACACCTTCAGTCTGATGTACAGTAATCCCTCAATGTGGGGACACTTACCATCCACTCACTCAGTGTAGTGCTGCTCTTAGGTGACTCCTTTCTTCTCTTGCTTCCCTTTTTCCTTCTTTCCTCTTCTGTTTTTCTTTCTTTCCTCTTCTGTCTGCAGGTGACTCTGCACTGAGTGACAAGCCAGGTGGTTTCTTGTACACGAGGAAACCATTTACTATGCTGGGTTGTAACCATATAACTAAACTGTGGTGCTTGGTGGTTTAGTGGGTAATTAAGGCACTCCAGCTGGATTGAGCCTGTGTAGGTTTATATCCAAGGGGTGGCTGGTGTTTATTGTTAATGTAATGCCACTCAGGGATGAGTGAGGTTGGTCACTGTCATCTTAGATGTCAGGACCAACTTGCCTAGCCCTGGGCTCCTACACTTCTCATGGGGCAGCACATGATTAGATGATGATTTGTATGTCCATTATCCACACAGTCCATTACCCGGATGCTGTGATCTGGCTGTTCGAAACCATTATTTGTACATTTTTTCATTTTTTCTGGATAAAATGCTTGTGTCTGGGTGGAAATTTTCATGTTTTTTCATGTCATTGCAGGGTATGGCCCTGCTGTGGTGATTACTTGTCTGTGGTGGTAGTAGTAGACTGCTCCCTAGGCAGTCTGACCGAACAGCCATGAGTCTCTAAGGAAAGCCATGGCCGAGACTGGGCTTTCCCACAGAGCTATCGAGAAGTGCATGTTGTGTCATTGGTGCAGGCGATTGTGCACAATGCAGTCTTCCATAATGTGATTAATAGTATGGGATGGTGTGTTGCATCTTGGACAGGCATCAGCGACAGAGTCATCCAGCCTCTTCTGATAGCTCAAGAGGAGTGGATGATAGCCACATCTCAGCCTGGCTAGGTGGACCCCGTCCTCACGATGGAGGTACGATACAGAAAGGTAGATATCAGGAGGCCATGCATGCGAGTGATTTGAGCATGGATATGCTTCTGGACTCTGGTTTGAGGTGGGAGAGATGACAGTATTTGTGTATGATATCATGTGCTGGGTGTTGTTTTGATGTTCCTTGGTGTGTGTGGATGGTGGGGGTTTGTGGAGGTTGTGGCAAGAATCTGTGCCTCTCATGTCTAGATGATCCTTGACTTTGAGGACTTGGGTTTCTTGGTGTAGGTGGTCTCTAAGTGTAGTAGCTGTGCAGCTTGTGATTATTTTTAGGGTCGTGTTCTGTATGGTCTGTAGGGTGTTGTAGTGTGTTTCAGTGAGGTTAGAAGCCCAAGCAGGGCTTGCATACCTCATCACTGAATGTATATATTGTTTGTATCCTGTGGTGGTGGTTTCTTTGTTGTGTCTGCATGTTGTATGGGCAAGTGACCTTAAGGGCATTGAGTCATGGGGTGTTAATTTATTTTAATGTTGTGATGTGTTGTGTAAATGACATTGATGTATGTTACACCAAGGATTTTGTGTGTGTGTGTGTGTGTGTGTGGTAAGGGAATGTTGTTTATGGTGAGGTGTGGAATGTAACTATGTTCTGCTGTCCAGTGTGTGAGAAGGGTCACTGGATTTGGCTGAGACTATTGTGAGTCTATTTGTGGTGAACCATTTGTGTAATGTGTTGAGGTAAATTTGGAGGATGTGTGCGGCTGTGTTTGCGTTTTGGTGTGTACATGTAAATGTTATGTTGTCTGCATAGGAAGCTATGTGTGTTTGTGGTGTGTGGGGTGTGGGTGTGTCATGCATGTATAGGTTAGAGTGTAGGGGACAAAACATATCCATGAGGGATGCCATTTGTGAAGTTTCTTGTGTTCGATGACTGACCGGCAAATGTTACATGTGCACATCTGCCTGCTAAATTGTTTGCCATCCATCTTTTTGTGTTCTGCATGTTTGAGTTGAATATTATGTTTGTGAGGTTGTGGCAGGGAATGGCACCTAAAGCTTTGCTAATGTATAGAGTGACTAATTGTGTTCTGTGTGGTGGCCTAGCTGAATTGATGCCATCAAAAACTCTTTGTGTAAGGTCTGTAAGAAGAGTGTTTGTGGAGTGTTGTACAATGTACTGTAGTGGCCTTTCACAGTGGCTTTTTAAGATATGTACAAAGGAGGGGCCAGGGGAGATGTCCATTATCTGGACGGATCCACTTGCCGGATGTGCCTTTGGTCTTATTACATTGGATAATTGAGGGATTACTATACATTATTTTTCTTATTTCCTTCGTTCTTTCCTCTTCCTTCTGCCTGTGGCTGACTCTACACTGAGTGACAAGCCAAATGGTTTCCTGTACACCAGAAACCATTTACTCTGCTGGGTGGTAACCAGATAGCCAAATTTTGGTGCCTGGTGGATTAGTGGGTAATTATGGTGCTCCAATTGGATTGAGCCGGTGAAGGTTTATATCCAAGGAGTGGTTCGAGTTTATTGCTCACGTAATGCCACTCAGGGATGAGTGAGGCTGGTCACTTATCTTAAATGTCAAGACCAACTTGCCCAGCCCTGGGCTCCTACGCTCCTTATGGGGCAGTGTAGGATTGGATGATGAATGAATGAATGAGTACTCTTTTTTTTTTTTTTTTTTTTTTCTCCAGACAATTCTGTGCCGCTTATGAGATTGCCAGGGTACTGAAGAGGTTAATGAAGGCTATATTCAGTCCAACATAACCAAAGTTTCCTAAACTGAATAGAGCAGATTATTAAATATGTCATTGAAGTACAGTAGAGTTACCTGTATCCAACAACAAATAATCTGCCCATACCTGTAAACCTTTCAGTCTGATGACATCATTTTTCCAATTACTTTTTGACCTCCAGATGATTTATATTGGTAAGGGTAATGAAAGTTGTGTATAAGTAGTCCCTATAGTATGATGGGCATATGCCCTCCCTATTTTTGGCAGAACAGTTATTGCACATACTAAAAGAAGAATGTTATTTACTAAAATACTATCTTTCTATCTATAATCAGATACCATAATCCCGTAAGGGATGACTGTTTATCAGTTAGTTGTTTTATGGGGAGGGACAATAACCCTCCATCAACCCACTTGTTGACACAGGGAACTTGTGTGGTTGGTTTTATGGCTACCACCCAGAGTTGTAAATGGTTGCCTAGCTTCCAGGAAACCATTAGG
The DNA here is from genome assembly GCF_032717465.1 of Coenobita brevimanus. Classification (NCBI taxonomy): domain Eukaryota; kingdom Metazoa; phylum Arthropoda; class Malacostraca; order Decapoda; family Coenobitidae; genus Coenobita; species Coenobita brevimanus. Next base: position 36,953,850 of record NC_136998.1, on the reverse strand, counting down.
CTTGCTACCCAATGTAAGGTCACCTGAAAAAGAAAGAAGAGCAGTAAAAAGTGACATGAAAGATGGAAGAAATAGGAAGAGAAGAGGGTAGAGAGAGAAAAAGAATTGTAAAGGTGAAGGAAGAAATAGGCATTATTACGTCAAGTGAGTGGATGATGGTCGCCACTACCTACCACCAGCAGTATGTGCAATAAATACCTTACTGCATCTTATTGCACTTACACTTGCCTATCTTATTTTACTTGTAGGTGGGGGCGCTCACTATCCACTCGCTTGATCTAGTGCTGCCCTCGGGTGACTGTCCTTTCCTCTCTTCCATCCCTCCTTCCTCCTCTGCCTTTACTTCCTTCATTCTTTCCTCATCCTTCTGCCTGTGGGTGACTTTACACTCTCTCCTCTGTCTTCCTTTCCTTCATTCTTTCCTATTCTGCCAATGGGTGACTCTACTGTACACTGAGTGACAAGCCAAATGGTTTCCTGTACACTAGGAAACCATTTACGATGATAATTAGTAACAATATAACCAGATTATGGCACCTGGTGGTTTAGTGGGCAATTATGGCACTCCAAGTGGATTGAGCATGTGCAGGTCTATGCAAGGGGTGGTTAGAGTTCATTGCTCACGTGATGCCACTCAGGGATGAGTGAAGCTGGTCACTCTCATCTAGCTCCGAGCTCCTACACTCCTCACGGGGCAACGCAGGAGTAGATGATGATGATGATGATGTATGACTGAAACATTTTTATTTGATTATTAAAATGGATTGACTGGTAGTTCTGGTAAGAATCATGCCTATGATTTACCAAGACTAAACTAAAAAACATGTTATCACAACGAATGGGGAAATGTAACCTCCATTCAGATGCCTGTCTTCCAAAAGGAGGAGGATGGATTGCAGAAGAGCAGCTTCAGCTTGCACGTTGCCAGAGTCACATCTAGATAAGTTTGGGGTCACAACAACCACCTCCCAGCCTACTGAACTGACAGAGTGGGTTGTCTTATCCTACCTGAGTATACTGCACTATATCATACCTATTCAAATCATGGGGTTAGCAGCTTCCACCATCTTGCCATACTGATACAAGAAACAGTTTAACCATGCAAAATCTTTCATTTGATTTTTTTTTTTTTTTCCCTATCTCCAGCCAATTTTCATCTTACAATATATTTTTTGAACTGGAGGTGCTTCATACAGCCTTCATTAATGCTATCACTGCAAGACATAACTCCCAAGCTGAAGAAAATAGTCTACTGGAGCAAGAACATTAGACATGCTTGGAGTATGATGGCTCATCATACAATTTTGAGGGAGAGAAAGAGAGAGAAATATTGGAATTTGAATGGCCTCATACAGAGAGAGAGAGACTATTGCAATTTGTATGGTCTCGTAACATTCATTCATATTAGCAAACAATAAAAATGATTTACCACTTCATGACCTCTTTAAAGTGATCTCCTTCAGGGAGGTAACAGAAGACACTGCAGCATAGTGTTTTAATAGATTTATAATAAAAACTTATTATAAAAATTAATGTTAAATGCAAGGTAACTATTTTATCTGATACTGGTAAAATCTGTATAAAGAACCTTTTTGTTAAAATCGTCATATAAACTGTCACATAAAGAACAATAAAAATACAAGCTCTTTGTTTTCTCTAAGTGTACCCTTTGTGCTCATTACTAAGCTATTAGTTATGCGTGTTGTACAAAATATGTAGTCCCCCATGAAGAAAACTATATACTGTACAGTACAGTATTACATATTGTATTCATCATCATCCCAACACTATAATAGTTCCCACTTAAAAGATTGAATGAGGTAGGATCCACAACCAAAGAAAGAGAAAGCTCATAAGTAGAACCTATCAGTTGCTATGCTTAGTGAAACGGACCACACAGCCATTCACATACCATCCAAATGGGAGAAACCATGGAACCATCTCACTAGAATAAGCTATCTGAACATATTTCTCTCTCTCTCTCCAATACACTTCACATACATCTGTAGGATCAAATCATTCCATTTATTATCATCTATCCATTCATCATCCACACCTTTATTGCCCCATCAGGAGTGAATGGATCCAAGGCTAAGCTAGTGTGGCAAAAAGGATTAGTCACCTGCCCAAGTGGCATTCTATAAACAGTTAACTCTATTATGAAGTCAGAGAGAGTGAAGCCATTAAACCACCAGGCATCCATCTGGTTATACAGTATGGTTAATGTGCATAATAAATGGTTTCCTATAACCATTCTAGCCGCTTCTTCCTCTTTTCCTCCACTGCTTCCTTAACCTGTTCATCCCACCATGCTGTACCTTTCTTATTTGTTGTTACTCTTGTCACACCACACATCGCTTTAGCATGCCTAACCAAGCAATCCCTAAATGCATTCCACAAGCTGTCCAGATCAATTTCATTCCAATTCATTGATTCCAACTCTTCCCCTACTTTGGTCCTGTTCTCATCTGCCATTTCTTTGATCCTCAGCTTCTTGACTTTCAGTCTCTCTCCATGACTGCTCCTCTCTCTCCTGGTCCACCTAAGTCCTCTCTGCTTGATCTTGCATACCACAGTCATATGATCTGACAGACCTCCACATCTTCCTCTCACTGCCCTCGTATCAGCAACCATTCCCAGCATAACCCTTTCATGAGAACAGAATCAATCAGGCTCCTTTCAACACGATCCCCATTCCCCCTATACCATGTATATTTATGTGCATCTTTGTGTCTCAAGTACCAGTTACAAATGCACAACCTCCTTTCCTGACACATATCCTTCAGTCGCTTCCCATTAACATTTTCTGATGGTACTCCATTATAACCCATTACGTCATCCTCAGGAGCAGTACCTACTCATCTATTCATATCACACATTGAGATCACTTTATAGCTCCTGGGCATTTCTCCCACTGCTTCATCCAGCTCATCCCAAAACCTGTTTTTCTCTCTCTCACTCCTGTCATTACATGGTGCACATGCCAGAATCACAGCCACTTTCACCTTCCCAAACTTGAACTTGACATACTGTACATACATCTCGAGCTGACACATTTGTAATCTCTCATTCAACTCTGCCACACCTCATTCATCAACAAACCAACTCTTTCCTTGCATCTTCCTCACCCATTCATGCCCGATCTTACACGTTTTAAACCCTCCTGCTCCTCCACTTCACACCCTTTCATCTTTGTTTCACACAGTGCCATCACAGCATATCTTGCACGGTTGAACACATTCACCACTTCCACCCTCTTGCTTTCCTAAATTGCACCTCCCACATTCCACATGGTCATGTGAATCTGCCCATTTAGTTGGGGCCCTGGGCAGGTATTGGGCCCTCTGAGTCTCTCTGAAACATATGCCCTGTTTTTTTTTTTTTTTTTTTTTTTTTTTTTTAATGCAGGGAAGAAGGAACCAAGGACCAGGAGCCTGCAAACTGTCCCTTCCAAGAAAAAAAGAAAACAATGCAAAAGAGAGCCAAAAACAAAAACAATACAAAAGAGAGCCAGGTTCAAGATCCGGTCATTTCGAGATGCCTGGACATAATGCGTTTGAAAGACTGGAGATCATAAGAAGTCGGAAATACAGACAGAGAGAGACAGTTCCAGAGTTGACCAGTTGCATAAATGAAGGACTGGGAGTAATGGTTAACTCTTTCATTAGAGAGTTGGACAGAAAAGGGATGAGAGTTTGTTGCTAGATGGGTGCTACGCACCCGTCATAGAGGTAGAGGGATGCAGGCAGACAGTTCAGAGGAGCAGTGACCATTGATGTAGTGATAGAAATGAGATAAAGATGCAACAGTGCGGTTAAGAGACAGAGGTTGAAGGGAGCCAGTAAGAGGAGGAGAGTTGGTGAGACAAAAAGCCTTTTGACTCCATCCTATTGAGAAGAGTTGTCTGTGGGAAACCTCCCCACACATGAGAGTTGTACTCTACACAGGGGCGAATATAACCTGTGTATAAAGTCAACAACTGTGCATGGGTAAAGAAGGTACGGAGTCGGCTTAGCACACCTAATCTCTTGGAAGCAGATTTTATAAGAGATGTAATACGATCTTTCCAAGATAAGTCCCAAGTGAATGAAACCCCAAGCATGTTGAAGGATGATGCAGGACTGAATGGGGTATTATTGAACATTAGTGAGTACTCCTGTGGAAGATTTTCTTTGGTTGATAGGTGTAGGAACTGAGTCTTTGAATCATTAAAAAGAACAAGATTATTTTTACCTGGCCAAAAACTCCAGTTATATGGTTACCACCCAGCGTAGTACATTAAATGGTTTCCTGGGTACAGGGAACCATTTGGCTTGTCACTCAGTGTAGAGATCATAAGGCATCCCTACACTGAGTGAGTGGATGATGGGCACCCCCTCCTATCACAGTGCCTTGCTACTTATACTTCATTCATACATCCCCCACCACTGACTACACCATTTTTCCATCGCTAGACATTCTGGTATAGTATCCTCCTTACAATGTGTGTTATAATTCCCCCATATACCTTGTTGGAAGGACACAAGTCAAGAGTGAGAGCAGTGGAAATGAGTTATTTAAGAGGAGCCTGTGGAGTCACATGGAGAGACAGGCTGATGAATGAGGATATAAAGGAGCGTTGTGGTGTGGATGTGGATGTGATAGGAAGCGTTATGAGAAACACACTGAGGTGGTTTGGCCATGTGGAGAGGATGAAGAGTGAAAGACTGACGAAGAGAGTGTATGTGAGTGAGGTGGAGGGGGGAAGAGGGAAGGGGAGGCTGAGGATGAGATGGAGGGATGGTGTGGAGAGGTATATGAGAGAGGGGGGTGTGAGTTGGGAGCAGGGCAGTGAAATGGGAGGGGACAGGGCGACTTGGAGGCGATTTGTTTGTGGCCACCCCAAACGGGATTGAGGCATCTGGCAATAGATAGATAGATAGATCTTTTCAAAATTAAGGATATATCAGGTTTCCTCCTCAGGGAGCTTCAAAGCATAGCCAGAGGGTAATGTACTATTCTGTGTGGAATTTGGGATGAGTGCGTGTAATGCGAATTGTGCCTGTAGTGTAATGTAGGCCATGAGAGGAATATGTTCATGAGAGTTTAGTGGACTACTCTAAATATTACTGAACACTGAAAAAGGTCAGTAAAGGAAGATGGTCAAGAAATATTGTCCTACTGATCGGTGAACCTGGAGCCCCAGCTCTCCCTATCAATAGCTTTCCATCTTCTTTGGGAATACCATCCTGTGAGACTGGTGCTACAACCTCCTCCCTGTGAACCCAAGTATCCTAATCACTTTGATAGGATGATGCATTTTATATTTTGTTGTTGCTATCTCCACTTTTCACAATAGGATAATTTTTAAAAACTGGAGGGGTTTTCATTTAATCTATCTACTGTACTCAGAGGCTCTCCTAACCTGAATAAAATGCTGTAGTCTGGTAACAGCAATAATAAATGACAAAAAAATGTCATCTGGCTGAAGGAGTTAAAGTACAGTAGAGAACATCAGGTAATTTTTTACCACAAGGCACTTCATTCCTGTTAAGTATATAGCTGAGATGGTCACCTCACATTCTCTATGGTATCATCCAAACCTTTGCTGTTCCAACAGGAGGGTAGGAGCTTGGGGCTTGGCTACCCAGTACAGACCTTTAAAGCAAAAGTAACCAATTGCCTTCCCCATCAGTGGTATTACGTGAGCAAAAACCCCTACCATCCCTTGGATGTTAACCCTGTTGTTGTTATGGCCCATGGTTCATCTGGCTGTGAACCCATTGGATTATAGGCTGGTTACCTTTCTCTTGCAGTTCACCATCCTCCTCTTAGGGGATAGGGAGGAAGTTGGGGAACATTTGTGTAACCAGGAAGTGGACCTGCCCATTTATATCATTGTTACTGCATGAATGTAAACCCTTTGGAGCAGAAGTTTGCTCACATATGGGTCACGCCTTGTGCTTATTTCTTTCTGGGTGCCATAGTGAAGTAATTCTGTAGCCTAATCAATAAAGCACTGTACCCACCTTGATATAAAGACATCCGTGTTCCATCCATCATCCAGTCATTTAAAGCACCGTCAGAAGCATAGAGGCCTAGGGCTAGACTAATCAATCTTGATGTTTAAGGCAACAGTGACTCATTTATGCTAACCCTCTTTTAATCCATCCTTATCAGCTGGGAGATCTGGGCCTGTAGTAGACAAGTTAAGTCTGAGTTACCCTTAGCAGTGCAAAAATATATATTTTTCCAATAAACAGGCTATGGAGAGATGAAACAAGAAAACCTTTTATTCCACAGTTTCTCCCTCTGAACTCCAAACACTAGGGAGAATATTACTGTTTAGACAGTGTCAGTAAAGTCTCTTCGGTTACCATCATAGAGCAGGGGCTACTATCAAATCTCATAACTTTTACCTTTTCAAGTACTGTACCTCTCTCAAGCATGTTCGTGTGGTGTGGTATGTCTGTCACCTCAGTTTCTGCCAGGAAAAAACATTGTTCCCACAGCCCCTGTGCTCATGGAGCACTGTATAGCATATCTCTGATGAATCACCATGTCTTTGAGTGTGGGCCATCTCCCTACAGACAAGAAAGCTTGATTATTGTAGGAACTGATAATTTTACCTATTCACTTTTTTTTTTTTAACAGAGGAAGGAAAACAAAAAAGTTAAAAAAAAAAAAAAAAAAATCCCATACACCAGACTACATGTGTTCTTTGTTCATAAAAAACATTTGTCAGCTGGACTTTCATAAAATCAAAAGTATATAGTATCTTCAACATTTATTCAGAATTGTTCCAAACTCCTCAGGTTCCAGTCAAAGTACACAAGAGTCAGCATGTATACAGTCATACACGAGATCGGACTCCGGTCTGATCTCACTAAAGTTGAATACACAAGGCTCATGGTAATAAATAGCTCCCAGTTCCAATACAGTAATTGTGTCTTGATCTCTACCACAACACTGAGGCTGCCACTGATACTACAGAATGATGTCGTGTTGATAATGCACAAACAACCATACAACACTGCTCACTTCACCCTGAGGAATCATGATTTGCCATGTATTGTAAACTACACTTTCAGTACCCTATATTGTGACCTTCATAAACTTAACCACCCAAGCTTGGGAGATGTTTGGTACAATTGCAACTTTTTTTAGATCTCTAAAGAAATGATTTTTGGTGAATATTTAGTAATCACCATTTTACAGGCAAATACAACCATACAAAAGTCTGTTTTATACTTAAAGCATTATTTCCTCCATTGTTTATGCACAACCAACACCATACTGTGAGTTAACTCTCAGACGGTACCTTGGATAAGGAAACATGGCATTTGCTTATGCTTTCATATATTTACTTTTTTTCTGCTTTTACAATTCTGTTCAATTCTCAAATTGACAGCTCACTGATCATGCCTGAGAATTCCTCACACATAACTGAATAAATATTATATATATATAACATACTCAATTTAAAGGCTTTGTTACATATGGAATAATACTTATCACTATTTACTAACAACCTGGTGGGGTGAAGTGCTTGGTGGTAGCTCCTGGCTCTGCTGATGTTCTGCCCTGCTGCCACACACCTCCCCTTAGGCCTCTCACCCTCACTCCATCACACTTCTTCTACTCTAACTTAAGAACAGAACAGCTTTTAACTATATTTTCCGTTTCTAACTGGTGCGAATATAGAGAAGCTTCTTCCTCTCTCATCACTGGTTAGAGTATTATAGGGAAGTTGCTAAGCAAGGTACATTATAATCGTATTACCTTTTTTAAAATTGTGTAAATTATGCAACCTCATTTCTCCAAAGATACATTTCATATGCTCCTATTATGTTGGTGCATATGCATACTTGCATTTACTTACTCCTGACTCGTATGTCCCCACTACAACAATCTAGTCACTGAATATACTGTAATTTCCATTGGGTAACAGTTCACAAATAGAGTACCACAGACTCAAAAGATGCCACTGCAAACTTTGATCAACTTGCACCTTCATAATTTAAAAACTACCTCTAAGAAACCTGTCTCACAAACTCTGGAATGCACACTAAGCATCTCTGCAACAATTACATTCACCACAAAAACATTCTCTCCTATGTACAGCTCATTATATCTTTAACCTTTGGATATGAGTGTTGGAGTTAATGCATTCTTTAGTGGAGTGGCAATCCTCACTTGTTCAGTGCAACAGTCCACTAAGCTACCATCTTCATGGCTCATAAACTAATGGATGGTTGGATAATCTGTCTGACACAGATGTTAAATAATTACTACAAGGCTGAGTCCATTTTTGTTCTGTTAATCTGCTACTACCATACAAGGCCGAGTCATTTGTCGTGTTCACCTGATGCGAGTTTGTAAACAGTCAAGGCAGTAAACTATGTCCTGTGCAGTCAAACAGTTCCAGTATCTTTCATAAGGTTCATGTGTTACTAAAAGAGTAATTTTTGTCCTCTGCAAGTAAAGTTGGTGTCTTCATACATCCTGTTCGATCGAAAGGTATCTATGCTGTTAAGTTTCATGTGTTGCAAATTGACTGCATCATCTCTGTCCTCATCAGTCAAAATTGAAATTATCAATATATCACTACAATAACTTTACTGTGGTTACTATGCTGAGCCATCTGTGTCTCCTTCAGTCAAAATTAGTGTCATCAAAACTACTAAAACTTACTACAAGGCAGAGTCATCTGTGTCTCTAGTCAAAATTTATATTTTTATATATTACTACTAAAACTTAACTGTTGCTACAAGGCTGAGTCATCTCCAATGTTCTGCCCTGGACACCTGGTAAGGAAATGAAGGCTTTATTAAACTGAGCGTACCCTTCATGAGTAACGTCTCTGTAGGGTAGAGTCCTGTATGTTTGTCTGGCCACTGCTCCCCCTCCCCTCCTCTACCCTGGTGTCTACAGAAATAAATATTATACAAGAGAACCACCACAACATCAACATCTTGCCATATCCTGTAAGAATCAATATTTTGGTTACAGACACTGGAATGTACATTTTTTTTTTTTTAATATAATACACATTTTGTATACTCACTTAAATCTACGATGAAGTCCATGCTATACACTAAATTTCTAGCTGATATCTATGTGTCTGTTTGGACCAATGATACATGTCATATATGGCAGTAACATCTGGAACATTTTACACACTTGTACATGATGAAATGGACACCTGGCAAACACAGGAATCATAGTTACATATACAAATACATACACATATCTACTTCATATGCATACATATATTGTATACTTAAACATATGTATATACATATTTCCAATGTATATATATACCTGTACTGTATATATATAATTATGTAAACTGTTTTACATCTGGATGATATTTTTAGTCGACAACATTTAATTCAGAGACGAAACTCCTAGGTGACTACACTGTAATATAAATCCACATCATTATCAACAACATAACTCGCTCTACAACATCACAGTTCCTACGTTTCCATGGTACAAAATAAAAACAGCAACCTGGTGCTGTATCTATAAACACACCTAAGCTTCAGTTGTGTAAAAGTGACTGTTTATAATTTAATCTTCACTCATATAGCTACCAAACATTTCACAATGAAATCCATTCTTTCATTCATTCATCAACGTAATCCTGTGTTGCCCCATTAAAAAAAAAAAAAAAAAAAAAAAAAAACAGGCAATCTGATATAACTTAACTGTTATGGAAGCATCTCTAACCTGTAAATTATTAATAGTCTTTTAAATACAAATGTCATTTGAAAAGGATCCTAACTAATTTTTATGAAAAACAACACTCAGTAGCAATTAATTACTGTACTTTCTGAAGCACTTTGTTTGGTTGTATTTTCCCACTTGTGAAGTGTATGGCAGCTTTAAGTGCAAAGAAAAAAGTATACCCTAAAAATTTCAAACACGACTTTCAGCTAAGAAGTGTTTATAAAACGAACCACCTGGGGTACTACTGTATAGCACACGCCTCTTTGCTTGTTACTGCGATGGGCAGGGGAAGCCACGACACAACACCTGCTGATGACAATGACGATGCCATGCTCACAGTACAGCCAGTATTATGCAACTAGGACAGCTTATCTGAAAGGAATACAAAGACTGAAGCGAACAGTATAAGAAATGAGTAATATGCCTGAATCATGCAGAGTTTAAATTAAGTACAGTACAAAGTGTGAAACTTGCACAAAATCTGCAACTACAATATGAAATCAGTACTAACAATAAAACTGAAACAGATACAGTACTGAAAGAAACATGATAAGTCTTCCTTATATGTCACTCTCTGGTATTCCCTTTAGCTGTTCATCCTTTCAACCCTTCAATCCAGTTAAGATAATACCTACCTATCTTTCTATCTACAGCCAGATGCCTTAATCCCATAAGGTGTGGCCACAAACAAATCACTTCCATGTTGCCCTGTTTCCCGCCATTTCGCTGTCTGCCCCCATCCCTTGCATATACCTCTCCTCTCCATCCCTTCATCTCATCCTCGGTCTCCCCTTCCCTCTCCCCCCCCTCCACTTCACTCACATGCACTCTCCTAGTCAGTCTCTCACTCTCCATCCTCTCCACATGGCCAAACCATCTCAGTATATTTCAACCAATGATCTTAATCCTGAAGACACTGATGATACATACAGTGTTACAGGAAAGGGTCAAATCCAGCTGCTGGTTGTGATGGCTGCGCTGGTGGCACTCCTGGCTGACTCACACCTCCAGGGAACCCACCACCTATCACACCCATACCTTGTTGTGGCTGAAAGAAGGAAGCACAGAAATATGATTACAGTATAGGATTATTTCTTGTACAGTATGTATGTGAAGCGACCTGCTGTGACTGCAAGGGTTATAAGATTAGTTCTTTTAAATACCTGTTCCACTGCACTAACATACCTTCCCTTTTCAAACTTTAAGAAATGTCATCACTACAAAGCATTACTTTGAAGATAAAATCCTTGGATTGCAAAGGTACCGTATTATGCATTAGGGTATGGACTTCTGTATATAAATGTGCATCCTAGAATTACATGTACTGTTTCACAGACAGCCCAGGTGTATTGAATCAAACAAACTACAATGCAATACACCATTTCAATAATTCTTATCAATCAACAAGGATGAATTGTTGTATGATGTCAGTTATCCAAATTGGCTTGTCTGCTGACCTATATAGAGCATAATGAAGCACTGTCAAGTTGTTTTCTCACCATGGGCTGTTGAGGATAACCAGCTCCCATCTGCATGCTTCCAGCCCACTGGCCTGGCTGTCCCTGCATGGGTTGGCCTGGTTGTGTGGCCATGGGCTGACCCGGCATGCCAGGCCGAATACCACCAGTTACAGGTGTTACGCCAGCAGGGGTCCAACCTGCTCCACCAGTCTTACTCTGGGCTTTGGGGGAGCTCCACTGGCCCCTGTGTATCAGTGGATTATATTAACAAATATTCCACTATTTTACATGCTCCTTGATCATTAACATAAAACATTGGAAACAATTAAACCAGTTACTTGTCTCAACTGTATAAGAGGGTTAGCAATCTAGAAATATACATGCTCCACTTTTTCCTTTTTATACATGTTTATGCAAGCATAAGTGGACCTCAGGCTCTTCTCAGCCCTGAGCCATATGATATGGAATGTCTGCATGCCCACATACTGTGGCCAACAAATGATAACACACACTTTCACTTTAGTTTCAATATCTACAGTGCATACCATCTGCAGCCTAGGATTATCTCACTTATGACTGGTGTGATGGCATCAGTGGGGATGTTTGTATGACATGTGAGTGAGTCTTGTGGAACACCAGTTTGTTACCATACCTCAAATTTTAAATATGAACACCTATGGATATGCCAGACTTAAAAGACTCAACTGGTAGAGAAAACTTTAGAGAATGGCAATTATGCTTTACCAGATGTGTATTTAGTAGTATGAAATTCATTAAAATATTTGGTGGGGGTATGGTAAAAGATTAAGTGTGCAATGTTGTGTGTGGGAAGGTATTACTATGTAAGCAGTGGGTCTTCAGTATGCTGCATACAATGTGCTGGTGAACTTGACACCTTCACTATCAGGATGTCTCTATTTTTACTTAAGTTACCTCTAGATGATTTTACTCAGCTTAGGAAAAGCTTTTTTAACACAAAGGATTAGATTTCTCTTATAATTCCCTCACAACACATTGTACAGTACCTTACTATGACGCAATTACAGTCCTTACATGAGAAAAAGGTCAGGATGATACTGACTATAGTGATACCTTCACTAAATCAGTTGAATATAATTACTGTATCTGGTGGTAGCTTAACTTAAAAGAAGAAGACATCATTAGACTGAAGGGGTCAAGCGTGTCTCCTCACTTTTGTGCTACGGGTCCCTTTATATTTAGGTTGTCCACTAGGGATGAGAGTGACATATCCAAGTCTCCACTGATTAGCTTGCCGGGCTGTGCTGCTTGAGTGGCTGCAGGGACACCCGTACCAATACCTGCTGCAGGAACACCCCCACCTACTCCCCCACCCCCTGCAGCACTACCCTCGGGCTTCAAGATGTCTCCAAAGGGGTCGAAGGCTGTTGACAGGGAGAACATCAGACAAAGAATGATACAAGTGTTTGTTAAACATGTACTGTACTGTACTGGATTTAACAAAGAAAAAAATGGGAACAATATGAACACATTAAACCTAACTGAACTATAATGCACACGAAGCTAACTGAGAGGGGAAAGAAACTGCACAATATCAAAGTATATTAGTATGCACTTTAAAAGTTATGAAAATGCCACAAGACAAACACTACATCTCTACTTTACAGGGTAGTAGTAGTATTGTAGCTGTGGCAAGGGTTAACCTGTCGAGGGCGAGGGCAGGGTGATATGTCAAAACAAGGAACACAACAGGATCTGTAATGCAGACAACCACCGACAGTAGACAGAACAATCAGCAAACAGCTTTCAAATGACAGTACAAGTGCATACCCGAGAGAGAGAGAAAGGATCGCACTGTACTTCTGTCAACTTGGGAGGTTTTGCAGCACCTTTTCCTTACAATATGGAAGAGGAGTTAGCGAGCCTCCTAAACTGACGAGAATAAGGGCTAAAAGTGTCAAGACAGTACAGGTTTAAGATGTATACACTTGCTGGCCAGGACAAGGACACTGATAATTCTCAACATACACCTCTATGGGACACTTTGCCTCTCTTCAGATCCTAGCCAGAGCACTCAAACTATTCGAGATTCAATTATGCAAAAAATAGTCCTTCATAAATTGGACTCAACCAGTATAACGCTTTTTCTTTCATTTCAGAGAAGAAAGTAAATTATTCCAAATTAAGAGAGAAATTTGAGTGGCTGCACAGAGTGGGGTAAGTGCATGCATAAAAGGAGAATGGAGGCAGATATATAAATGAGAAGAGGATCAGTGTTGTAAAGGGAAAGTTCCTTGGTGGAGTTCGTGGTGCACCACCATTTCAAAAATTTAATTTTAACTGTGCATCTGCCTATTCTGGGAATTAATACTTGTCACTTTTGATATACTATACTAAATATGGAAAGTACTATCCAAACAAAATTTTTAAAGTGTGTCTGACACACCCCTGATATAATCTGGCTATCTTCTCATGTAAAATATCAGGCACCAAACATGAAATTGTTATAAGTGCCAATACAGAACAACATAAACACAACGGAAGTTATTCATGATTACATAAAAGCTTATGAACAAGGCTAAACAACCCAGAACATACAGCAAATAATCTCAAATGAGTGCACTTTAAACAACTAAACTATATACTCAGTCTCAATTAATCTTTAAGGATTAATCAATCAGTCTAGGTCTCAAATTGCAAAATAAAATGCAACAGCCACAGCTGATAGTACAAGTCAATTCTAATGTCAGTAAACTGCGCAGCTGGAAGAGCTCTGTCAAAAACTAGCAAGACATGGTGGAAAGTGTGCAATACAAGTTCACACTTTGGCTGTGATTTGCATACAAGTTGCAAGTGTTTCGTGCAAGTTGCCAACACTAATCTGGGCAATGCGCAAGTGCAAAGTGCTAGCAGTGCTTACTGGAAGATGCTACACAGCACAACCTGGCTTGCTAGAAATGATGAAATTGGTAACAACAGTGGCTGTGGTGAAGTCACTACATGCTGCGGGAATAATAATTATAAGAAACACTGTTTAAGTATTGACTAACTCATGATGAACCATAATGCATACTAATGATGTGAACAGGTGAATGAAGTGATAGTATAACTTACATTGGACAACATTAATAATAACAGAACCCAGTATGAAGACTAACAAAAAGCCTAATTATAAAGTAAAAATAAATGGATTCCCAGACAATAACAAACAAGTCCATACAACATCATATTCAGGCAGCATACTAGGTTATCACCACAACAACTCAGCTGGTGTGGAAGGTGGAGAAGAGAGAAGAAGAAATGATGGTTAAAAAAAAAAAAAAAAAAAAAAAAAAAAAAAAAAAAGGGAGGATATGAAGACAATGGGAATGTTAAAGCAGGATTTTGGTGGTAAATAAAAAGTTGAAACATATAATACTGATGGAATAATAGGAGAAAAATTAACTGATGAAGGATATGATCTATCTATCTATCTATTGCCAGACGCCTCAATCCCGTTTGGGGTATGAACTGCAGAGAAATAAACAAATATAGACTACATTGGACTGGATTAACAGGAGAGAATAAGGGGCTGTGAAGAATCCAGCTTGAGAAATGCAGTGTCAAGATTTTTGGTCTGAAGCTCAATGGTATTCTCTCCTATAATTCTGAAGAACATACAGGTTCAACCCATGTATTTATTCAGTGTCATGAAGTGCAACTTAAAGGGATGGGAGGGTTGGAAGTTTCTCTTTTAATACAGGACTTAGATGATGAAATTAAGGATACTGAGATCCCAGCACCTAGCATTTATTTGAAAAATCGTTATATTATCTTTCACAGCATGGCAGTAAAGGGAATTTACACTTCAGCCTTCTTTCTCCTTTGATTTTTGTCTTCAAGGGATGATGGAGCCTTGACGGCATTTTCCCATGCATATTAAATTTGGAGATGCTGAGTTCAGATGATAGTGATGATGGTTTTTCCAGTATAACTGGTAAAGAGTCTAGTTTATCATGGAGATTTAATAAGGCAAGGCCTCATATACTAAGTCTTCATACAGGAGGGCCGACTGTACTTTACCTTTTTCTTTGATGTGTAGGAATTCAGAATGAATATAAAAGTAATGAAAGATGTGCAATAACGATTATATATATATATATTCCATCCATCCATCATCCAGTCCCATGTCGCCCTACGAGGAGCGTAGCAACCCAGGGCTAGGCAAGTAGGTCCTGCCATTTAAGATGAGAGTGACCAGCCTCACTCATCCCTGAGTGGCATTATGTGAGCAATAAACCCCAACCATCCCTTGGAAATAAACCTACACAGTCTCAATCCCATTGGAGCACCTTAATTTTATATAAACAGTATATACATACATTATATATATATATATATATATATATATATATATATTAGTCACTGCTCGCATAACGCAGGAATATTGTACCCTGAAACTCCCGCTTTATGAAAATTCCACATTATAGGGCCCAATGTTTACATGTTAAAAGGTTTCATGGTACCCAAGCCAGCCTCAAGTTCACTTTTTGTGGCAATTTTCAAGTTTTTTTTCAGGACATTTACTTATTTCATAAAGACTTCATTACATACAAACACTAGAGGATTCCCCACCTTGAATGGCAGAGGTTGTGGGCTTGCTGGGGGGAGGTGGAGTGTTCTGTGGAAAAAAAAAAAAAAAAAAAAAAAAAATCATACAGAGCATGTATGCATCGAGACTGAGGGGAGAAGTAGGCTCAATGGGGGCAGGAATGCTCAGTGGACCATGACAACATCCCACACAGACACGTGACAGCCACTAGTCACTGGCTGCTGCAACCCCCGCTAGCATTATCGCTGGCAGCATTGAGTCTGTTCCCATCGCATTATGACCCTATTTTTCTGTGTTATGACTGTTTGAACCATAATTTGGGGTCTCTGGCTGTGTTATCTCTATTATCACAGCGTAGTACTGTATGAATTTCGAAAATGGCCAGCTTCTTCCATCCGTGTTATGTCCATCACTTTTGCGTTGTGACTATTTTTTGGCCTCAAATTTTGCCTTCCGTGTTATGCGAGTTTCATGTACTAGGATCAGGCATTGTGTGACCAGTGACTCATGTATATATACATATGTATATTATATATACAGTATATATATACAGTATATATATATATATATATATATATATATATATATATATATATATATATATATAACATTTTCTTTATATATATATATATATATATATAAGAAACTGATAGATTTGCTAGCCATTAAATATATATATATATTTATATATATATATAAATATATATATACATATATGTATCCATCCATCCATCATCTAATCCTACATTGCCCCATGAGGAGCGTAGGAGCCCGGGGCTAGGCAGTTGGTATATATATATATATATATATATATATATATATATATATGTATATATATAGATAGATAGATAGATAGGTAGAATCACACAAAAAATGAAGCACAGATTGGAAAAGTAGATAAACAAGAGTGCAGTTGCCAGGTATGAAAAAAAAAAAATCTGGAAAAGAAAGATTAACTAAAGGAAGACCTGGTGAGAAGAGGAAGGCTTTGGTATTTCATAAACAATGCAAAAGTGCATCATGAACAAAGCAAAGGTGCATCATGAACAAAGCAAAAGTGCAAGGGTATAAAGGTGAAATAATGCAACGGATATAGTGAGATAAAGACTTGATCTGCATCTGTATTTTCATCAGATTAACAGGATCTCCAGCACCCCTTCTTTACCAGTCAGTTCCTATCCATGTTACCTGTATTATCTATGCCACTAACAAAAAGGTATAAATGATATACAAATGCTACTTGGGATAAAACATGCTGATAAAGCTTTTCATTTCAGCAGACCTTTACCTTGCATACAAATATATCCTTGTGGTATATTTCTTGATTTTATTGGAACATTTTTGGTCATTTCAAAGTATGTTATTGCTTTTGTCTCATCTGACTCCTGAGTGGTAACCAAAAATAAAGGATAAATGGCAACTCATTCAGGTAGTGTGTACTGTGTGGCATCAAACAACTTCTTGTCATTCTGTGGGCTTCACACTGACAGCAAAATCTTCCTAAAACAATTATGAGGTAAGCCATATAGTATTAAGGTGCAACATGGGAAACATACTGTTAAGGAGGAGATACTGGACAGTCTCCCAAGATGATATGAATAATGTTCATGGAGTAAAACTGCATTTTGATACAGAAACAGAGATACCGTACCCTGGCATGATTAAGTCCTAGCATTGGGGAAGAGGCTTGAAGGTGCAGGAAATGAGAGGTGAAGGTAGGGTGGAAGCATTTGTCAAGAGGAGGCAAGGGAGGAGTTAAAGAGCAATGAGAATGCGACAGATAGGATGGTGTAGCGGTGCAACTATCACCTTGGGGGGGCTGGGTAGGGGGTAGTGTGGCAGCCTGAGGAAGCTCACCACCACTGCCCCCACCAAGAGGATCCAACCCACTTAAGAGGTCGGCGGAGGAAGTGGTTGTGGTTGTGTTGGTGGTGGTGGTGGTGGTGGTGGTGTCCAGGGAGCCGAGGCCACCCTGGGAAGAGGGGATGGGGTGGGGGGTGCCAAAGAAGGGATTTGCATCCGGTTCGTTCCCACCGGCAGCTTGTAAGAGAAGACAAGTACCTTGTGGGGTCATGCTGTCTTCACGCTCTACCTCTAAAACTTCACTTTTCACAAATTACTACAAAGTACATCTCACACACACACACACACACACACACACACACACACACACACACACACACACACACACACACACACACACACACACATGCTTCCATTCAAGACAATCTCATCTTCTTCCTGATTTCTTCTTCTCAGACTTTCTTTTTCATAAAACTACTACAAACTACATCTCACAAGCACAATTTTTCATAATGATCTCCTTAATCCCCAATTCCTATCAATCTCATCTTGAAATGCTTCCAGAGCTTAAGTACTAAATAAGACAAATTTCCTACCCTTATAATCCTCACTGTCTGTAGAGTACAATATTCTTAATGTTCTTTCCCTAAAGTTATACATTTTTTTAAATTATTATTATTATTCTTGGGCCCCGCTTCCATTCATTTACCATTCAAGCCCCCGGATTGGGCAAATTTGGGCTGTCTGGATGTTGCTACTCCTCACCCTACCCTAGGGTGGGAAAGGAGGTCTGGATGATGATGATGATGGTGATTCTTGGCCTAGTGTTCAGTTTCAATAAATATTGAACAACTCTTAATAAAAAAATTGTCTGTCTAATCATTTACAGCAAACTTTTATCTGCTATTAGGGTATCATTGTTAACACTTTATTACATTTTCCCTATGCAACTAACCAAAACAAAATATGCACTAGTGTCCATTATATCAGCTACTAATATGCACTACTGTCCAGTATATCAGCTACATTTGTATGTTCTTATCAGGGTCTTTTACAGACGGACTATCAAATATGATAACAGTCACATAAAAAAATAAAAAAAAGAGAATAACAAAGAAGATGAAGCTTCTTCTAAAACCTAATTTGTAAAGTATTATAACTATTAATTTCAAGGACACATACAATTACTATTACTGTGACTATTCAAATGAACACACTGAACTACAGCACCTATATTTTGCATCAATCCATCCATCCATAATCCAATCCTACGTTGCCCCATGAGGAGCGTAGGAGCCCGGGGATAGGCAGTTAGTCCTGACATTTAAGATGAAAGTGACCAACCTCAATCATCCCTGAGTGGCATTACGTGAGCAATAAACCCCAACCACCCCTTGGATATAAACCTTCACCAGCTCAATCCGATTGGAGCACCATAATTACCCACTAAACCACCAGGCGCCAAAATTTGTTTATATGATTACCACCCAGCGTAGCAAATAGTTTCATGGTGCACAAGAAACCATTTGGCTTGTCACTCAGTGTAGAGTCACCCATAGGCAGAAGGAAGAGGAAAGAATGAAGGAATGAAAGAAAGAAGAGGGAGTGTAGAGTCACCCGTAGGCAGAAGGACGAGGAAAGAATGAAGGAAAGAAAGATAGAAGAAGATGGAGGGAAAGAAGGATGGAGGAGAGGACAGGGCAGACACCCGAGAGCAGCACTACATTGAGTGAGTGGATGGTGAGCACCCCCACCTACCACATTACAATCATTTACAAACACTCAATATCCAAGGATGAGAAACAGATCTCAACCTAAAATTCACAATCATTTGCAAACACACAATATCCAAGGATGAGAAACAGATCTCAAGTATAAGTCAAATATATCACAATTTTAAACATATTCAGAAATACAGTATTGTCCTCAGAATTACTTTCCTGCAAAGCAAATGACACTAACATATTTCACCAAAAATGCACACCAGCAAATAAACAACACACGCCACAACCAACATCCAAGTTTTAGCTCACTGAATCTGGTTGCATCTTCTTAAAGTTTATTTTTGTTATTTCCAGACAATTTCAAGCAGCTGGGGAGAGATTTTTCAAACTACGGAGGACAAACACAGCCTTCATTTAACCCTTCACTACAACAGATCTCCCTTAAGCTGCATAAAACTGCCTGGAGATAGTAAGAATATGCTGATAAAACATGTAACTGGATTCAAGGAGATAAAAACAGACTAATACACACCCACAAGGCTTCACACAGAAAGCAGCTGCACCCTGAAAAACATGCGTGGACCAATGTCCACAAATGCGCAACACCTAACACATACTGAATGACAACTGATCTCTCACACCGAGACCTCCTGGTAATGACATGTACCAAAGGCAAGTGAGGAACAAAAATTGACTTTTCCCTGCCCAACATCCCACACACAACAAAAAACAAAATGAAAAAAAGTTAGTGAAAAAGAAAAAAATGGAGTACAGTACTGTATGTGTGTTAAGAATTACAGACCTCAGATTAACAGAAAAGATTACAAATTATTAGTCAGACACTTTCTAGTAACAGCCTGAAATACAAAACTAAAAAATTAAGGTTATATGAAGAGAATCTGTTAGTTAGAAAGTTGTACAGACAGATTAAATCAAATGAAAGAAATTTCACACAAGAACCCTTCACCATACTGTTTCACTCTCAAACAGGTCACCCAGGCCAGCATGCATGTGCTTACCAGTTGGTTAGTAGGGGTTACTTGTATGTCAGTCAGCAAAGCACAAAGCCCAATCCTTCAGAGGTAGTAGTCAGTAAAACCTTATAAACTAAAATTACCTGGCCAGGAGAAGGACGCGCCTGCAACTGTGCCTGTGACATGCAACATAAAATTAGTGATGAAGTGCAGGAATACTGTGGCAGCACTGAGGGTCATATTGTAAGTGGCTTTGGAGATTTTGTAAGACTTCCCCCTTAGTTACATATTCTGCACATTACATCTCAATATCCTCTAAAATGTCAATGATGCACGAATATGTCAAAGCGTAATATGCAAAATAAATCACCAAGGAGGAGGTGCTACAAATCTCCTTATGCCACCTAGAGTACAACCCCAATAGCAGCAAGGCAGCATCATGTCTTGTGCTGCTCAAGCTTAAACCTCTTCAATCCAATGACATACGGCATTCTTTACTACATTCTTGATATTTCCAGAAAATTTTATTCTGCTTTGGAGAGACTATAAACTTGGGGTCTAGATATATGAGGGGCGAATGATGAAGTCATTGCCTAAGTTGCCTAACGTATAAGATGAGCTAAACACTTTCAGCGAATGTGTATGCAGTTCAAATTGTTGAATGATTACACATGTTTTAAGTTACTAACATGAGCTGTTTTTCCGTTACAGAAAGTAAATCTTATAGAGTCAGTGGACAACTGCACAATGACTGATGTTCTCCATTTTCTCAAACATCTGACATTCCAGGTTTAGTAATCTGTACGAGAAAAAGAGTTCAGTAATAACTTCAAACTTTCTGTGCTGAACTGCACATACAATCACTGAAAACTGAATAGCTCATCTTCTTTATGACACAAACTTATCACTCAACCCTCGTAGTTTTCACTGACTCCTTCGCTACAAGAGGTTTCCCCTAAGATGAAAACAGTCTGATGGTAGTGTGATTAATGTCATTGGACTGAAGGGGTTAATACTACATGAATCTACTATCATAACAACAATGCAGTACAATGCCACAACAGTACATCACTTGAAAGAGACTAGTGCTTGTTTGGCTATATATATATAAAAAAAAAAAAAGAAAAGAAAAAAAAAAATGTTGCAATGATAGTTTTTATAAATGCTGTATTAGACAACACTCTACACAGATAATTTTGGGTATTATCTGGTATAGCTACCTCACGTAAACTGAAGGATAAAATATTATCTTTGATAAAAGTACATAGAAGTAACTGTAAATTTAACACTAAATGATTCATTCAATTAAGGCATGGAAGGAGGTTTAAGACAAACTTTAACATTAAGTTAAAAAAGAAAAAAGAGAAAAAAACAAAAAACGAAGTGCTGAAATACTAATTTCAACACCCATCAGTCAATGCTGGATCACTTGTTATAATGAGGCTGCAATTCATGCAGTACTGTAAGAATGGTACAATACTGCAAAAATATCATATGATGCAGAAATGGAGAAAATAATTATGTGATGCAGAAATGGAGAAAATAATTATGTGATGCAGAAATGGAGAAAATAACTATGTGATGCAGAAATGGAGAAAATAATTATGTGATGCAGAAATGAAGAAAATATTTAAATCTGAAAGAGGATGCATAAGTTAACTGGTAAGATGTACAGCAAATAAATAATCACAACACTAAAGTTTTCTTTCCTAAGAGTGGTGTTACTTTGCTGCTACCCATGCTACCCATTGATTTCTAACATTTTGCAAAACAGGAGAACATGGCAGATGTGAAAACCCTTCTCTTTACACTGGCATGGCTGTGTGGAGACCCACCGAACACATCTGCTGAAAGCAGTGTAGTTTTGTATCTTCTAGGGTAAAATATGAGAGGTGGAGGATACAAACTTGAAGGTTCCTGTCTTTTTGAATTCATGCCAAGAAATCCCCACACCAAGTAATTATGGCAAGAGGGTTGTAAAGACAGATAAAACTAAAAAAATCTCAAGTATCCCTGTTATATCCTTCATTCCTACTCCTACTCTTGAAATATCTGGTACTACACTAAGAATTTTTGTGTCTCCCAAAGAATTTCTTTCAAGTAACTGCAACATTTCCAACCGACAGAATTTACCTGCATACAACTGTACAGCCTAATGCATTCTTGCAAACTGAACAAAAATAGCATGCATTTTCATTCAAACAGTGTTCATGCAGTGAAAATGTTGTATAATGTACTATTATGAAAAACCAGTGCATTACGGAAACTCTCATATTTAAAGAATCCAGCTACAATAGTCAGGAAGTTATGTGTACTAAAACTAAAAAGCATCAATATAAAAAGACATACAATACGTTTTGTAACAATGAATTAGCAAGGAGTAATATCCAACGTTATGAGATCATCATTTTCTTGGTATTAATACCAAAACTACTATCTTTTTCACATAATGAAACAAAAACAATTTTAATTACCATAGTGTGTATAAATTATATATATACTGTACACACACACATGCACACACACACACACACACACACACACACACACACACACACACACGCGCACACACACACACGCGCACACACACACACACACACACACACACACACACACACACACACACACACACAAAGATTCAGAGGATATGAAGAACCCTCTCGACTGGAGCAACTACTACTACTACTACAAAAAAAAAAAAAAAAAAAAAAAAAAAAAAAAAAAAAATCATTGATGAGCTGATATACAATGTGGTGACCACATTCTCACTAAGTATACAATAAAAGATGAATGAGATGCTGCAGGATCAGAATCATACAGAAATGGACAAATACAATTATGGTGCAGCATGTGATGTGGCGTGTGGGATGAAGAGAAGACGGAGGGGGGTGCAAGGAACAGCGTGGTGGAATGAAGAGGTGAGACAGGCTGTGGCACAAAAGAAGAAAGCATACAATGAATGAATGAGAAATAGGGGCGTGGAAGAAGTTGAGAGGCGGAAGAGAGAGTTATATGTAGAAAGAAAGAGAGAGGTGAAAAGATTAGTAAGAGAGAGTAAGAAGAGAGTGGATGAGGAATTTGGAAGGAATTTGAGTGTAAAGTGGAGGGACTGTAAGAAAATGTTCTGGAAAGAGGTGAAGAGAGTAAGACAGGGTGGAAGTGAAGTTAGCAGGGGAGTGAAAGATAAAAATGGTAGATTACTAGTGGAGAAGGGAGAAAAAGTGAGCGGATAAGGAGAACACTTTAAGGAATTGCTGAACATAGAGGACGGAAGTAATGCGAGTATAAGTGGCTGGGGAAAGGCTGAGAGGAGGAGGGAGGAAAGAGGACAGGAAGAAATCAGTAGGATAGAAGTTGCGGATGCAATGAAGAAAGTTAAATTGGGGAAAGCCCCAGGAATTGATGGTGTGTGTGGTGAAATGCTGAGGCATGGGGGAGAGATAGTAGTACAATGGATGTGGAAGATGTGCAGATTGGCCTGGGAGGAAGGTAGAGTCCCGGAGGATTGGAAGTCGGATATAATTATTCCCTTGTACAAAGGAAAAGGGGAGAAAGAAGTGTGTGGTAATCATAGGGGTATTTGTCTTCTTAGTATAATTGGAAAAGTGTATGGTAGGATAGTTATTGACAGTTAGAGAAAGAACAAAAGAATTAGTTGGAGAAGAACAGGAAGGCTTTAGGAAGGGAAGAGGTTGTGTAGATCAGATATTCATTCTTAGATCTTTAGTGGAAAAGTTTCTAGAGAAAGGAAAGAAGTTGTAAGTGGCTTTCATGGATTTGGAGAAAGCATATGACAAGGTAGATAGACAAGGATTGTGGAAAGTATTATGAATATATGGAGTAGATGGGAAGTTGTTGAATGCTGTGAAGAGTATGTATGATGGTGCGAAGGCTGCAGTGCGTGTGGATGGTGAACTGAGTGAATTTTTCTCTTTGAAGGTTGGGTTGAAACAGGGATGTATCATGTCTCCATGGTTGTTCAATCTGTACATGGATGAGGTAATAAAAGAGGTACAAAGTAGGGTAGTGGATGTTGGAGTGGCCCTGGTGAGAGAGGGTAGTGTTTGGAAACTCCCTGTACTGTTGTTTGCAGATGATACTGTGCTGTTGAGTGAAGACGAAGGGGAGCTGCAGGGCTTGGTGGATGAGTTTGGGAGAGTGTGTAAGAAATGGAATCTAAAGGTGAATGTAGGGAAGAGTAAAGTGATGGTCTTTGAGAGAAGTGAAGTCAGTGAATGTACAGCGAGGTTGGATGGTGAGGAATTGGAAAATGTGAGTACGTTTAAGTACTTGGGTAGTGTGATGAGTAAGGATGGAGGTTTCGAGGGTGAAGTGCTTGAAAGAGTACAGCAGGGAAGAAAGGTTGCTGGTTCCTTGAAATCAGTGATAAGAAACAGGGAAGTGAGCATGGAAGTGAAAAAGTTACTACATGACAGTATTGTGATACCAACTCTAACGTATGGAAGTGAAGCTTGGACATTGTTGGAAGGACACAAGTCAAAAGTGAGAGCAGTGGAAATGAGTTATTTGAGAGGAGCCTGTGGAGTCACATGGAGAGATAGGCTGACAAATGAGGATATAAAGAAGCATTGTGGTGTGGATGTGGATGTGATAGGAAGCGTTAGGAGGAATACACTGAGGTGGTTTGGCCATGTGGAGAGGATGGAGGGTGAAAGACTGACGAAGGGAGTGTATGTGAGTGAGGTGGAGAAGGGGAGATGGAAGAGGAGGTGAGAATGAGATGGAGGGATGGGGTGGAGAGGTATATGAGAGAGGAGGGTGTGAGCTGGGAGCAGGGCAGTGAAATGGCGAGGGACAGGGCGACGTGGAGGCGATTTGTTTGAGGCCACCCTGAACGGGATTGAGGCATCTGGCAATAGATAGATAGATAGACAATTATGGTAAAGCTGATTTTGACAAGCTAATACTTCACAGAAACTATCTATCTATCTATTGCCAGATCCCATAATCCTGTAAGGGATGGCCATTTGACTTTGAGTTATTTGTTTTACAGGGAAGGGCACTAACCCTCCGCAAACCCACTTGCTGACACGTAGGAAGCACGTATGGTTTGGTTATATGGTTACCACCCAGCGTTGTAAATGGTTTCTTGACTTGTCACTCAATGTAAAGCCACCGGTAAAGGAAAGAAATGCAATAAGAAGTGACAGGAAAGATGGGAGAAACAGGAAGAGAGGGGGGCAGGCACAGAAAAAGAATGATAAAAGCTAGGGAACAAGTAGGCAGCACTACATCATGTGAGTGGATGATGGTCGCCACCACCTACCACTACTCATAGAAACTGACTGGAGAAATTTCAACAAGGCAAGAGGTACTCAAGAAAAATGGGATGAGTATTTATGGATATACAAGGATAAAGATAAGAGATATGTACTGAAGAAGAATATCAAGGAGTGAAACAGGGAATGGTGGTTTAACAAGAGATGCGAAGAAGCAAGAATGAAGAGGGAAAAGGCTAGGAAGGGATGGAGAAGAAAGGGAGGAAACAATCTATGGGAGAAATATAAAAACTGGAATGGAATGAATATGTAAGGATTCAAAGACATGAAATAAGAATATGCAAGAAGAGTGTGGGTAGGGGCACTCATCATTCACTCACACGATGTAGTGCTGCTCTCGGGTGCCTGCCCTTTCATCTCTTCCTTCCTACTTTCCTTCCATTCTCTTCTGTCTATATTTCTTTCATTCCATCCTTTTCCTTCTGCCTATGGGTGACTTTACACTCCCCTTCTGTCTGTCTTTCCTTCATTCTTTCCTCTTCCTTCTGCCTATGGGTGACTCAACAATGAGTGACATGTCAAATGGTGTCCATTTACTACACTGGGTAGTAACCACATACAGTAACCAAATTTTGGCACCTGGTGGTTTAAAAGGTAATTATGGAACTCCAATCGGATTGAGCCTATGCAGGTTTACATCCAAGGGGTGGTTGGGGTTTATTGCTCACATAATGCCACTCAGAGATGAGTGAGGCTGGTCACTCTAATCTCAAATGTCAGGACCACCTTGCTTAGCCCTGGGCTCCTACGCTCCTCATGGAGCAACACAGGATTAGATGATGATGATGATGACGAGAAGAGTGTAGTAGACAAATCCAAGGATGAACTGAAGCTCATCTACAGATATGTAAACAGAAAATTTTAAAAAAGATAAGGAATATACAGACAAAGTAGATGGTGTCATTTATAAGTATCCAGGGAACAGGCTGAAGTGATGAACAAATGTTGTCAAACCATTTTGGCAAGTGACACTGAGTTTAATGAAAATAGTGATAGACCTAGGGACTTAGTGCTGGACGAAATACAAGTAAATATACTGTACAAAAAATAATGAAATTAATGGAAAAACAAGATGTTAGGAAAGCACTGGAACCAGATGGAGTGTCTAACTGGATAATAAAAGTGTAGAAAGGAACAAGCAGGAAGGACACATGACATCACAATGAGCTCACTAGGAAAAAGTTAAGTCACTCGCAACTGGAAAAGTGTAAATGTGGTCCTTATATACAATGGAGGAAACAAGGATGAGCCACTAAATTATAGGCCAGTATCACTATCCAGTGTTGTTGCAAAAATTCGTGAGATCACAGTGAATGACTGATGGATCAAATACCTTGAAGGAACTAATACAATAACAGATCGTCAATTTGGCTTCAGAAAAGGAAGGTCATGTACTACAAACCTATTAAGCTTTTACTCAAGAATGACAGACGGTAGGCAAGAGAGGGACGGATGGATTGATTGTGCCTTTTTGGACCGAAAGAAAGCATTTGACAAGGTACCACACAGAAAACTGTTGTGGAAACTTGAATACACAGGAGGTCTAAAAGGAGTTTTACTTGAGTGGATGAAAGATTTATTGGAGGATAGGGAGATGAGAACAGTCGTACATGATCAGCAGTCGGAGTGCTGTAAAGTAATTAGTGGTGTACCTCAAGGGTCAGTTTTGGCACTAGTCATGTTCCTGGTTTATGTAAATAATATGGTAGGAGGAACAGACAGTTATATAAGTCAATTTGCAGATAACTTAAGCTATTAAGGAAAGTGAAAAAAGTGGAAGACTGTAAACAGCTGCAAATGGACCCTGTTAAGATATCTGACTGGAGTCAAAGGTGGGAAATGCAGTTTAATGCAAACAAATGTAAAGCAATGGAATTTGGAAAGAGTACAAAGAGACAAACAAGAAAATACAGAATGGGGAATGAATGGATTGGTAAAACTAAAGAAGAGAAAGACTTAGGGGTACTGTTTTCAGACAACCTTTTACCAGAATATCACAATCAGGATCACCAGCGATATGTATAACCTTTTGAGAAACAAAAGAGTCGCATTTGCTTATCTGGATGAAGAGATGATGAACAAGTTGATTGCATCAATGACTCACCCGTGGCTAGAATATGCATCAGTGGTATGGTCACCACTTAAAAAGGATACAAGAAGGACTGAAAGAATACAAAGAGCAGCAATGAAGATGGTACCTGACCTGAGAGAATTATTGTACATGGAAAGACCGTCAAGACTAAATCTCCCAACCCTAGAAAAAAGAAGAATAAAGGGAGATTTGATTAATGTGTACACAGTATCCAAGGGGGTGGAGAAGCTTGATGGGGAGGACCTACTTTTGAGGGACGAAAGAGAAATGAGAGGTCACAGAAAAAAAGTTGAAAAGGATCACATGCAGGAGAGACATTAAGGAATACAGCTTCCCATACAGAACTTATGAAGTATGGAATAACCTGGATAACGAGGCGATAAATGTCAAGGATATTCATGATTTCAAAACCAAGCAGAACGTTAGCAGTTACGGAGATGGGACAGAACGAGCATACTGTAGTTCCTTTCCTGTAAATCACAACTTCGTAAATACAACTAGGTAAATACAACAGGGCAAATACACATGCACACACACACACACACACACACACACACACATGCATGCACGCACGCATGCATGCAAGCATGCACGCACACACACACACACGCACATGCACGCAAGCATGCACGCACACACACACACACACACACAAACACACACACACACACACACACACACACACACACACACACACACACACACACGTGGTCACTGAGTTCCAGATAATAACAGGGAACGTCGAGCCAAGAGATGAGCTTTATAGGCAGAGATGATACAACTCTGGAAAAGCAAATTTTACAGGATTGAGAAAATTTTTTGAAAATGCAGATTGGAGAAAATTCAGAGAAACAAGAGAGATACAGAGGAAATGAGATATTTCTCTAGGCCTCTATAATTCAGGAGTGGAAAAATTGTGCCAAGAGTAAGAGGGAAAGAAAACAGGAAAAAGGAGTGGTTTAATAGAAGGTGTATGATAGCAAAAAAAGAGAGAGACACGGCATGGAACAATTGGAGAAAAAAAGGCAACAACAATACAATGAAAGAATATAAAAGAACTAGAAATAAATACACAAGAATATGTACAGAGGAAGAAAGGAATTTTGAAAAAGGTATAATAGACAAATGTAAGGATGAACCCAAACTGTTTTATAGATCTGTTAATGGCAAACTGAAACAAAAGGAAGGAATCACAAAACTGAAGGTAGAAGGAGAGGTCTATAAAGATGTGGCAATGCAAGCAGAAATAACGAACAAATGTTTCCAATCAGTTGTCACTAATGAAAAGGAGTTTATGGAAGGAGAGTGACTAGAAATGTAGTGATAAAAGATATAAAAGTGGAAGTACAGGAAGTAAATAAATTACTGGAAACTCAAGATGTCAGGAAAGCCCCAGGACCAGATGGAATCTCTAATTGGGTACAGGGGCGCACCCGGGGGGGGGGGGGGCACGGGCACGGGCACGGGCACCCCCCCTCAGCTCTGGGTCCTTTAAAAATTTATATATATTGATTTCGATAACAGCAAAACATGAAAAATTGGCAAGTACAAACAAAGAGTAACACATGAGCCAGCAGCTCTCTGATTCTAAACCTGCATGTGACCTCCGAAAATTATCGGATTACCTGACCTCACCTCACTTCGGGCCCCCCTCTTAGAAAATTCCTGGGTGCGCCCCTGACTGGGTACTGAAGGAAAGCAGAGACCAACTGGCATATAAAATTCACAGCCTAATTGTGTGTTCTCTGCAAGAGGGGAAAGTGCTTCAAGAATGGGAGAGGGCAAAAGTGGTACCAGTTTATAAGGGAGGAAACAGGGAAGAACCCGTGAATTATAGACCAGTGTCTCTAACCAGCATGGTCACAAAATTGTGCAAGAGAGTTCTGAAAGATAGATGGGTAAAATATCTGGAAGAGATGAATATTTCGGCTGACAGTCAGTTTGGATTCAGAAGTGGAAGGTCATGTATTTCTAACTTGTTGAGTTTTTACTCAAGAGCGATTGACGTCCTTCCGGAGAGAGAGGGATGGGTGGATTGTGTGTATTTAGATCTGGAGAAGAAATTCCACAACGTACCCCATAAGAGACTAATGTGGAAACTAGAGCATACAGGAGGACTGAAGGGGAACCTCCTGGAATGGATGAGAGACTTTTTGAGAGACAGACAAATGAGGACAGTAATAAAAGATAGAATATCTAGATGGAGAAGTAACAAGTGGAGTCCCACAGGGATCGGTGTTGGCGTCAGTAATCTTCCTGATTTACATAAATGATATGGTAGATGGAGTGAACAGTTATGCAAGTCTGTTTGCTGATGATGAAATGATCTTGAGGAAGGTAGAGGTTGAGGAGGATTGTAAAATGCTGCAGGAGGATCTGGACAGGATACACGAATGGAGCCAGATGTGGGAAATGAAAGTCAATGCAAGAAAATGTAAAATTTTGGAAATGGGAAAAAGTACCAAGAGGCCATCACTGAATTATCTGAAGGGTAATGAATCAATCACAAAAGCAAGGGAAGAGAAAGATTTGGGAGCGCTGGTCCAGGACAGTTTGTCACCTGAAAAACACATTAACAAGAGTTAGAGGGACGTATAAACTCCTGACTAATATAAGAGTAGCTGTTCATTATATGGATGAGGAGATGATGAAGAAATTGATAGTGGCCATGATTCGCCCCAGGTTAGACTATGCAGCACACAAAAAGAAAGATATAAACAAGATTGAGAGAATACAAAGAACAGCAACCAAAATGGTCCCCAGTCTGGCAGATGTCGTACAGAAAGAGGCCGGAAAAGCTGGATTTGCCTTCCTTAGAAGAAAGGAGAAAAAGAGGCGACATGATTGCAATGTTCAGGACAATGATGGGAGTAGATAAAATTGACAAAGAAGATCTGTTTTTATGAGATAAAAGAGTAACAAGAGGACACGGAATGAAACTGAAGAAACCAAGCTGCCTGAAAGGTATCAAGAAATATAGTTTTCCTTATAGATGTATAGACCTGTGGAACAGCCTGGACAAAGGAATCGTCCAGTCTAAAAACTTAAACGAGTTTAAAGCTAAATTTGACTTGCTGAGAAACAGAGATGGGACCCCACGAGCGTAGCTCACTTCCAGTATATCACAATTAGGTAAATACAATCAGGTAAACACACACACACACACACACACACACACACACACACACACACACACACACACACACCTATTCAAAATGAAACCGAGCTTTTTAAATGGTGCACCAACTAACCAATGTACCAAGATCGTGACAGAAGCGCTACATAATAGCGACTTTGAGCTTTAGTCTAACAGTAACCACATCATGCCACGTCACTTAGTCATCAAGGAACGTGTATTTAGTGCACTTGGTGACTTTTCTTCAATCTCTTCTGCTGTCTGACACTGGTAACCTTTCACAGTGGATTTCAATGGGGGGGGAGGGGGGGGAAGTGGGGTCAAATCCAGAGAACAGGGAGGCTAGGGGACAACAGTCATCTTGTGCTTTGCCAAAAAGTTACAGATGAAAAGCGACATGAGGAATGACAACCTTCCAATTAAAAAAAGGCAATAAACATCACCTTCGCATCCGAGCGACCCTGAAGTGATTTTATGGTCATAATGACAATATTTCAACCCACCGTGACAACTGCCTTTTTCCTTGGAGATATAGCTGTACACCCATGTTTCATCACCTGTTATGGCATTTTGTAAAAGTTTTCATCAGCATTTGAACAATCAAACAGCTTCTGACTGACTGTGACATACTTCTCTCTTTGCTCATGTCAGTAAACATGGTACAAAAATTACGGCAACACAATGCATCTCCAGTTTTTCAATTAAAATCATGTAGCATGAACTTTTACAAGTGCCTACTTCAGAAACTTCATGGACAATCTAGTACAATTTTCACGGATCACAGAAAGCACTTTCTCAATGTGACTGGCATCTGTTGACATGGAAGGCAGTCCAGATCTGGGATTGTCTTCAGTGGACGTTCTTCCCAACTTGAACTGCTGGAACCACTTGTGACACTGTACATGGCTCAAGCAATCCTCCCCGGAACCATGTTACAATTTTATGAAAAGTCTCTGTAAAAGTTTTTCTCAATCTAAAACAGAATGTCACACAAACACTCTGCTCTTCAGGATCCTTCATTATTCAACTTGCAATAAATTGCCAAGAGCACTTAACAAATTTTCACTTAAGTGTGTGTACCTTGATCAATAACTAAATGAATGGCATAGTGTAGCTAGTGCTGGACTAAAGCTCAAAGTTGTTGCTACACAACGCTCCTATCACAATCATGCTATGCCAACTAGTTGGTGCACTATTTAATAAGTTCAGTTTCTTTTTGGATAGACCTCGTATACAGTATATAATAAAAAGGGCAAGTCTAACAGGGAAATGCTTTACATTATCCCACAGTTTACTTGTATCTCCAACTTACAATACAACCACACAGTTTTAGTACTACTCCACTCCTGGAAATGCATTGGTGAAGTTTTCTCCATATTTCTTTATACAAAATTAGGAAAGATGAGGATTCACCCTAATAATACGTAAAGAACACTGCATATACCGTACTGCACGCAGTTAAACTTCGTGATTTATATAAACTAAAGTGCAAAAAAATTCTGTGATGCTTCATATACTGTACTACAAAACAGAACTGCAAAAGTTAATGTCATATCTTCTGGTATATCTATCTTTACAACTAAAGCAAAAAAGGAATTACGTATGAATAAGAAACCTATGTAGTGACCAGGTCAAATAGCACTCCTGTTATAGTAATGTCAAAAACTGGCTATTGAAAAGTAAAATCCCTAACCTAAATCAATTCTCAATTACATCTGATATAAAACAGGATATTACAATACTGTATCAGAATGACTGATCATTCTGAGGAAGACCCAGTCTGAGCAAGGCAAAAAGTTGATTTCACTAAGCTTCCACTATACGGCACTGGAACTTTTCTAGATATATCAGATACAGGGTTCAATATATCTACAGAAAGACCATTGTGAAATGTGAGTTTACAGTTGCAGTTTTATTGGCATACTTATCAAATATCCAGCCTACTTTTAATAACCTTGATTGATGTAATAAGTTCAAACAAATTTAATACAGTATAGATTAAATGATGGTACTAAAATAATATTGTATTATAATGTAACTGAACCCATTGTAATGTGCATGGCAGCTTACTACAGTACCACAACATCCTCTAGTCTTACTCCTAAAAGGATGACTGGGACACTCAAGATTTCACTCTGGCTGCTACCAATATTTTCCTTGCTTTCTTCAGTTAAGGCACGCATTCCATCCTCTGAGGGTAGGAATATGTCTCATATAACCCCAAAAGGACAACTGAGACACAGAGTTTATACTCTGGCTCATGCCAGATGATTTTACCCAACTGAGGGAAGCATCCTGTCCTTTATGAGGGTTAATCCTCAGAGGCACAGAAAATACTATCTCAAGAGGAGGAGGATGCACTATAGCATAGGAGAGGTACATCAAAACTACAAAGCAAAATAAATAGACCACCAAACTATTTCAAAACATGTTTACACTATCATACTATTCAGCAGATACATTACTTGTGCTGTCATTAGCAAGAAGTATAGATGCATTTTTATATACAGAAAATAATATTGCCTGTTAACTGTTAGAAGCAACATCTTGGCAACATAATCCTAGCCTACACGTGTATTTGACAACTACATTTACATTATCCAAGGTCAACTGTGAGATAATGCTCTTTAAAAATTAAAGCCAAAACTTTGTTCCACAATTATTCAGCCACTTCTGAACTTTGCTAGCCACATCATTACTTCCAACCAATGTTAATCATGATTTAGAGAGACCGAGTAATAAAGGGTTAAAAGCAACTAACAAAGTCACTGTAATATTTACTGCAATTTCAACAGAGAAGAGAATAATGAAAGAATACTCTTTGGAGGGGGGGGGGGAGAGAGAGAGAGAGAGAGAGAGAGAGAGAGAGAGAGAGAGAGAGAGAGAGAGAGAGAGAAAAAAAAAAAACTGCATGCTAAGAATACAACTTACTCTGGGCTGTACTACTGTTGCCAAATACAGCATCAAAGGCATTATCAGAAACAAAACCAGGGGCTGTGGAGCTTTGTGAGACACCTGCAGAACAACAACAATGCAAATTACTGACGGCACTATCAGTTCTACACCGGCTAAATGATGGTGAAAGAGCAATGACAGAATTTCAAGGACTTGCTGAGGTGGAGAAACCACAAAGCAAAATTAATGTACTGATGTTCATTTAATCCCTTCAATCTGAGGGCATGGTGCTAGAGAGGGATGTTTTCATGCAGTGGCACCAACACTGTATAACCAACCATGCAGCAGAGCTGTCCAGTTATACAAACATCCATCAACTCCCTCCCTATCCTCTCAGAGGAGGATTGTTGACTGCAGCAAAGGGCTACTGTGCCCTGCAGTCCACTGGGTTCATGCTCAGATGAGCTTGGCACTAAAACAGCAACAACCCCAAAGATACTTTGTATTTTATTCTTGCTATCTCAAGGAAGTTTTATTCTGCTTAGGGATGCCTGCACACTGGAGAGGTTATCTATAAACTTCATTTACCCATTCAGTACAAATGGAATTTCCTTGGCTGAATAAAATCATCTGCAAGTAGCAAAAATAAACAAAACATTACATCACCAGATTGAACAGGTTAAACTCATCAGCTGGGGTGGGGAATAAGATCCGTGATGAGAAAAAGCTTGAAATTAATAGCTGGGAGACAAATGGCATTTACAATTTAAATAAATAAGTTTATTATGAGCCCTTTTACTGGCTTTAAGGTTGGGAGGGAAACACTAGATAAAGAGTCAATGGATATTCCAATGATTAGGTGATGGAGGAATATGGAGGATAAAGCTTTAGTAACTAGAGAAAATATTCAATTACATCTCATATCACTATAAGTTGTAGATGCTTTAGGCAGAAAAAAGTAGATGATACATGATAAAAGACTATGAAATGAAAAGGGATGAATGCAAGAGAATAATATAAATAAATCAGGGTTCTGGTGAGGTCTATATTATACAGGCACTGAAACTGAAAATAAAATAACAGACAGCAATAGCGAATGGATGACTGATTTATACTTTACCTATGGTAAAAGGCTTTCAGCTAATTAACCAGACTATCATCTATTAAAAAAAAAACTCAATGACGTATTCTTTAATTAAACCAATTTCCTGCCCATGATATTTAAGATGTTGCCCGTGTACTTGAATCATAATTACAAATACTCTCATGTTTTCACTAAACTAACAGTACAAATGTAATGATGGACAAAAACCATATTTAGCAAACTCAAGCTACATATAACAGCATAGTACTCAAAAGTCAAGCCCGAGAGGTATTACTGTACATCATTCAAGCAATATAAAATCTAATGTACAATGAACGCTTATAAAAAAAAAGCAATTAAATTAATTCCCTACAAGTTAAGGGAATATGCTTCACTGTTAACCCCCCCCCCCCCCGACAATCCCACACCTCTTCACTAAAAATGCAGCTGCTCACTGTATGGATATGTATCTTGTTCACATACAGGCTTTAGCTGTACTGTCTTGTACTGCCATACAAGTATAATGGAATACAAGGGAAGAAAGAATACATGGAGACACCTTATGAGATGCTCTGAGTGTCAAAGGAGCAGAAAGGTATATGAAATAGGAAATGAGCAGATGCAGAGACAGACAGGGGAAGGGAGCACTGAGGTAAAGAGAGAGGGAGAGGAGTAGAGGGAGGAAGATAGGGACAGACCTGAAAGGCAAAGGGTGAGGGACAGGAGCAGAAATGCAAAGAGGGACAGAAGCAGAGAGGGACAGAAGAGAGGCAAGGTGAGAGCAATACAGCAGAGGCAAAGGGATAGGGACAAGAGCAAAATGGCAAAGGGAGAGGGCTCCAGTAGAGCAGAGGGGGAAAGAGAGGAGGACAGGAGCAGAAAGGCAATGATAAACAAATGATAATCAGGGACAGAAGCAGATAGACAGGAAGAGGGACAGGGGCAGAGGGACAAGGATAAACAGTTGGTAATATGTGAATGGCTAACAACAATAAAGTAGAGAAGGATGGAACACAAGAGCAACAGAAGGAGGAAGTGGGTAATTTGAATTTGCAGTGGTAACACACAAAAAAAGCCAGATTCTTAAAAGTAATATTTAAACAGTTATGACAAATAATTTTCTGGTACTAACTCCCAAATTTATGCCAGAAAATATAAGACATTAAAAGGACACTTAACAAGTAATCTGTTAGCACCAATAACCTTTCTTTTAATAAAATCAATTCTGAGGTTCCACAGCTGAATTAGAAATACTTAAAATAATGATATTCACTTATGAAAAATAAAGACTAAAAAGCTTTTGAACAAATTAATTAAAATACTATTATAACTAAGTACTGCACATCACTTACTGTATATGTTTCAAAATGTCTAATCATTAATATGTACAAAAACTCTGAAGTCTATAACTTATGGCAAATTAACACACCTATAAAATTTAACAACGATACTAAAACCATGCAAATGGTAACTAACCTATCATGCAGGTAGACTTTGATCACAACAAATAAACTCTGCACACAGCTTACTACAACTTACCATTACTGAGGAGATACACTGTCATAAGGTGGTTACATTACTGGCTTGGAGATAATTCCTCCAACTGTTTTGCAGTTTCTTGCCCCTTCTTCACATGGGAATAAGTAGGAAATGGCAGGTGTTTCTATGCTAATCCTTTGAATATACCTTAGAGAATGTTTGCTGGTTGTCAAGAGCACCCTCAGAATTCCCTTCTCCATGAAGAAATAAACATATAAAACCTATCTAGCGTGTACTACAATAAATCGTACCAACCACTGTTTCATTACATAACTATAGTATCATATGAAGAATATGGTGCATCAGTCCCTCATCTAAATAATCTTTAATCCTTTCAGTATGATAATTTCTTAATAAATTCTACCTCTGACACACACATGGAAGTACAGAGTCAATGCACTTTCAATTTCACATGCATCACTTCATAAAGGCACCCCTTCCCCATTCATATTTTGTTAGCAAAGGTTAGGGCTAATTCTGGCTCTCTCTCTACCTCTGAGAAGGTCCAGTCCTGCAGTGGACCTAATATGAACTGATAAAGATATAGAAAAGGCCCTTCATTTATATATATAGGGTTAATATGGGAACAAGACCTTCAATACATAATACTGTACACTAACATCAGAACTAACAATACAGTATATACAGGATACAAGAGACTACAGATCCATTACCCTTTAACCCTTTAAACGCGGATCGTCGCGTTTGCGATGCCTGGCAAAAAGGACATAACGGCGGAGCGTCGCGTTTGCGATTCTAGTAAATTTTGAATAACCGCGGGCAGGCAGGCTCCAGCTGGTATTGTCTATCAGTACCACCACCCTTTAGCTACTTTTAGCACACTTGACCTTTGTACCACTGACCTCCGTTGTTGCCAAGTATCGCGTTTTTCCCCCGTCCCCCCCCCACCACGGCCCCTGCCAGCCTGGCTGTGATACATGGCAGCGCTCTGAGTGCTCAGAACTGTAAATCTATGCTCTCCTCTCACAAGCAGTTTATGCTAATAGGAAACGCTTGTTTCCCCAGTTGTAACACTAGCTTTTTTTCTCACGGTTTGCCCCTGTTTAGCGTCAGTTTACCGCAGGCTTTCAAAGTGACATTATGGCGAGTTCTAGCTCTTCCGAGTCAGTGCAAGCGGCCGACAGGAACGAGAATAAAGTGACGGGCGTAAGGCAGAATAAAAAGCACGCCGTGGTGATCTTTTGGGAAGTAATATGATTGAAAATAATGTAGTATACATGTTTTTAGCTGTGAAAATGGAAATGTTTGTTGAGTGACGGGAGGACCGCCGCCGCGCTGCATGTCGGCCGTACGTTCTGTTGATTTTAGCCTTATTTTCAGTGCTTATTGTACAAATACGGATTCCTAACTACCTTTACGTTGTAGTATAAAGTTTACTGTGACAGAATGAGGCTGTGGTAGAGGGGAAACCGGGTTGCTGGAGGTGTGAAAGTGAAGATTTGGTTACCCAACTTTGCAAGTCTCCACAAGTCCTTGGGTAGTCCACGAAGGCTCAACACCTGTCTCTGGAGAAAGCTGAATGTAAGTACTATCTGCCATACCAAGTATAATGTTCTAGGGTTAATCTCTGATTTTTGGCTAATATTTTCCTACAGGTACTCAGACCGCGATACAACCCCGCCACTCGGGGGGGCGCGACTGTTCACGGCCGCGTTTAAGGGGTTAAGCCCAAGGATGTCATTTCTATCTGTATTCCTCCACGATCAGATGATGCGACTCAGCTTAGGGGAGACTGCACATCATGAAGGCATTAACTACGGCTACATCTAACTCTTTTGGCTCAAAAAGCTTCCCCATAGCAGAATAAACTCATCTGGAGATTTAAAAAAAAAACACACACACACACACACAAACACACACACACACACTGGATTCAAGATGTTAATACTTACCTGAGTGAAACAGTGATATCTGCTGAATCAAATCATAGGCAAATCTTAAACAAAAAGCCATCCATCAAAACCTGATAACCAACATATGGAACAGTAGAACAAACTGGTAATTCCACTGCAGAAAACATACCAAAATTTTCCATGTTAAACTCTGAACATTCCTTAGTGTAAACAGCTTTACTATTTCAGTACAATGATGCTGTTTTTACTTCATTCTTGCTACCACCAAAAGATTTTATTCAACTGTGGAATGTTTCACAGAAAAAAAAAAAAGAGTAAAAAAATAAAGCTATCACTGTACTGAAATGTTCATGTTACATCCATAATGTCTAAAAATAGGAGTAATCATATACAGTACAATAAACCCTCAATATAACAAACTCTCTTTTAATGAAATGTTATGATCATTTAATGAGTTATGTTTGATTAAAGAATGGATGCACAGGAAACACCAACCAGTGTGATGTACCTACAAGCATGCATGCATCCAAAGTTACAAAGATGATGTGGAAACTACGTATGCTGAAATGGTGAAAGTAAAGAAACTTACAAGCAAGAGTCGAAGAAAAAAGTATTAGAAAGGAGGTGAAAAAAATAATCCAAAAAACCCAAAATTGGTCAAAGATTCACCAGATATCAACAAATCTATAGTAATCACTGGTATAGAGGAGGAAGAAAAAAAAAAAAAAATTGAGAGAGAAAAAGGAGATGGCAAATATAATGAGCATATTGAAGGAAGTATCAGAAACTCAGTAATAAAGACATAAAGAAACATAAAAGGCTTGGGAAATATGAGCTAAATAAGTCAAAGCCCCTAAAAGTAACCTTCCAGAGTGTGAACACTGTGGAGGAAATACTAAAAAATGCAAAGAAGCTCACGGAAAAAGAGGAACTTAAAAGTGTATGGATAAAAAGATGCCTAACTCAAGAGGAATTGGGAATACTAAAGAGAAGAGGGAGGAGGCAAAAACAAAGAATGAGGGAAGCGCAGAGGAAGGGAAGAGTATATATATATATATATATATATATATTTTATATATATATATATATATATATTTTTTACAAAGTAATTGGATTGCAGGTAAGAAAGTGGTAAATAATCAACAGGGAACAAAAGGAGGAAGGTAGTAGATTCAAGTTATGTAAAGTATCTAAACAAGATCATTAGGCTGATGTATTCAAATGGAGATGGAATGGTGTCTAACTTGTTAGAGATAGAAGACTATACCAAAGAAACAGAACCACATATTATTTGCCAAACTGAAATTAACCCTAAAGATATCAAACGATACCCTAAACTTGGAGGAATACAAAATATCAAGAAGAGACAGAAATTTTAGAAAGGGAGGAGGAATTATAATCTTAAAGAAAAATCTACAATTCAAAGAAATAAAACTAGATATACCCTCACAAGTAGAACTGATTGCATTGGAATGTAACACATCTGAAGGGTAATTAATTGTGGCAAATTTATACATGCCACCCAAAACGAACACTTGGGAAAGAGGCGAATATGAAGACCTGGCAGAAAGTACGATTCAAGGTTTAACAACATTACCACATAGAATGGAAGAGAAATCTGAAAGAATAATATACAATGAAGACTTCAATATATAAATTTGAATACTCTAGATGTAAAAAGCCATGAAAGCTGTTGGGATCAAAAGCTCCTGGATATGGTGCAAGAGCTTTTCCTAACACAGCATGTAAAGGAAAACACCAGAAAAAGAGGACTTGATGATCCATCAGTACTAGATCTTATATTTACCAGGCAAGAAAATGAAACTGACAATGTAATGTCTCACCCCCCATTTGGCAAAAGCAACCATGCAGTATTAAACTGTAACTTCAGGATTGCATATGATGTTACCAGTAATGAGAGTTACAGAAAAAGTCTAAACTACAAAATGGACAACTACGGTATCATGACCTGAAGAGGTACTTCTTAGAAATTCATCCATCCATCATCCAATCCTACATTGCCCCATGAGGAGCGCAGAAGCCCGGCACTGGGTAAGTTGGTCTTGACATTTAAGATGAGAGCGACCAGCCTCACTCATCCCTGAATGGGATTACGTGAGTAATAAATTCCAACCATCCCTTGGATATAAACCTTCACCAGCTCAATCCGATTGGAGTGCAGTAATTGCCCGCTAAACAACCAGGCACCAAAATTTGGTTATACGGTTACCACCCAGCACAGTAAATGGTTTCCTGGTGAACAGGAAACCATTAGGCTTGCCACTGAGTGTACAGTAACCCACAGGAAGAAGGAAGAGGAAAGAATGAAGGAAAGAAAGACAGAAGAGGGAGCGCAAAGTCACCCGGAAATAGGAGTCCAAAATTACATCCCTCAGCACAAAGCAACAGAAATGAAAATAAAGAAATGATTTAATACAGAATACCATCCACTCACTCAATGTAGTGCTGCTGTTGGGTGTCTGCCCTTTCCTCTCCTCCATCCTTCTTTCCTTCCATCCTCTTCTGTCTTTCTTTCCTTCATTATTTCCTTGTCCTTCTGCCTACGGGTGACTTTACACTCCCTCTTCTGTCTTTCTTTCTTTCCTCTTCCTGCTGCCTGTGGGTGACTCTATACTAAGTGACAAGCCAAATGGTTTCCTGAACACCAGGAAACCATTTACTATGCTGGGTGGTAACCATATAACCAAATTTTGGCGCCTGGTGGTTTAGTGGGTAATTAATGCACTCCAATCGGATTGACCCGGTGAAGGTTTATATCCAAGGAATGGCTGAGGTTGATTGCTCATGTAATGCGACTCACGGATGAGTGAGGCTGGTCCCTCTCATCTTAAATGTCAGGACCAACTGCCTAGCCCCGGGCTCCTACGCTCCTCATGGGGCAATGTAGGATTGGATGATGGATGGATGGATGGATGTAAAAAAGAAAAAGAAAAAGAGACTTGTTGTGGAATAGATAAAGGATACAAAATAGCGAGAGTGCATATAACAACTATAAACAGGCAAGAAATGATTATACAAAGATAAGGAGGAAGGCTGAGAGACAGTTTGGGGAAGACATTATATATAAAAGTAATGATCAACCTAAGCTTTTTTACAGCTACATCCAAAGCAAAACCAAAGCTAAAGAAAAATACAGTCCATTAGGATGAGGGGATCATTTATACACAAGAGAAAGATATTTGTGAAGCACTAAATAAAAATTTCCAATCAGTTTTTACAAAAGAAAGTAATTTTGAGAGAGATGATATGAAACATGCATGGCCACAAGTAATACCAGATATACAAATACTGTATCTGAAAAAGAAGTACAAGAAGAGTTAAGTAAATCAGACAAAGGAAAAGCAAATGGTCCTGACAAAATTTCAGGTTGGGTGCTACATGAATGTGCAGAAGAATTATGCAGATCATTGTATTTAATATTCATGGAATACATACTTAGGTCAAGGTCAACTACCTGATATTTGGGAGAAAGCAAACACTGTCCCCCTATTCAAGAAAGGGAATAGACAGAATCCACTCAACTACCGACCAGAATCACTAACCAGTGTTGTAAGTAAGATACTAGAAAAGCTGATAAGAAAAGCTTGGGTAAAACATCTAGAAGAACACATTATGATAACAGAAAGGCAGTTCGGTTTTCTATCTATCTATCTATTGCAAGACGTCTCAATCCCGTCGCCCTGTCCCCCGCCATTTCATTCCTCGGCTTACAGCTCACACCCCCCTCTCTCATATACCTCTCCACTCCATCCCTCCATCTCATCCTTGGCCTCCCCTTCCCTCTCCCCCCCCACCTCACTCACATACACTCTTCTCATTTGTCTCTCACTCTCCATCCTCTCCATGTGGCCAAACCACCTCAATGTGTTTCTCCTAACACTTCCTATCACATCCACACCACAATGATCCTTCACTTCCTCATTTGTCAGTCTGTCTCTCCATGTGACTCCGCATGCTCCTCTCAAATAACTCATTTCCAATGCTCTCACTCTTGACTTCTGTCCCTCCAATAAGGTCCAGGCTTCACTTCCATACGTTAGAGATGGTATCACAATTCTGTCATGCAGTAACTTTTTCACTTCCATGCTCACCTCCCTGCTTCTTATTACTGCTT
Organism: Coenobita brevimanus; assembly: GCF_032717465.1. Classification (NCBI taxonomy): domain Eukaryota; kingdom Metazoa; phylum Arthropoda; class Malacostraca; order Decapoda; family Coenobitidae; genus Coenobita; species Coenobita brevimanus. Next base: position 36,911,550 of record NC_136998.1, on the reverse strand, counting down.
TCAAGGAACCAACAACCTTTCTTCCTTGCTGTACCCTTTCAAGCACTTCATCCTCTAAACTTCCATCCTTACTCATCACACTACCCAAGTACTTAAACGCACTCACATTTTCCACTTCGGTTTTAGGAAGGGAAAATCACGTATTACTAATCTATTGCGCTACTATGATAGAGTTACAGAAACATTACAGAAATGAGAAGGATGGGTGGACAGTATCTATTCAGATTTCAGGAAAGCATTTGACAGAGTACCGCACCAAAGACTTTTATGGAAACTGTACCATCAAGGAGGTATCCAAAACAATCTGTACTGTTGGATGCAGGATTTTCTCAGAAAAAGGGAAATGAGAACAGTATTAAGGGGAAATTACTCATCCGGAAGTGACTAGCAGAGTTCCACAGGGCTCAGTGCTGGCACCAATTATGCTTTTAGTATATATAAATGACAGACAGTAACAACGGAAATGGAAGCTATCTAAATTGTGTGCGGATGATGCAAAAATACAATGGAAAATTACTGACACAGATTCTTGCAAAGAACTGCAAGAAGAATTAAATAAGCTTCATGAATGGAGCAATAAATGGCAAATGGCAATGAATGTGAACAAGTGTCATGTAATTAAGTTTGGTAAAAGTGAGAAAAGGCCAGATTGGGATTATAAATTAGGAAGATCAACCTTACACACATCAGAAAGGGAGAAGGACCTAGAAGTGACTATCAATAACAGACTATCTCCAGACGACCACATAAGTGAGATGGTGCGTAACATGTAACTGTTACTGCGGGCTCATGGCCTTTGGTTCCTTCTTCCTCGCATTAAAAAAAAAAAAAAAAAAAAAAAAAAAAAAAAAAAAACATCCATTCATTCATTCACTGTCAGATGCCATGTATCCCAAACGGGGTGGCCAAGGGCTTCGAGTTAATTGTTTTACAGGGAGGGGCACTAATCCTCCACCAACCCCACTTGACACGTAGGGGGAACGTTATGCCAACAGCATCTGGTGTTCCCAGGCGGTCACCCATCCATGTACTAACCAGACCCAACGTTGCTTCACTGCTCGCTAATATGAGAACAGCATTCACATATATAAATGGAGACATGCTGAGAAGATAATAACATCACTCAGCAGACCAATCCCGGAGTATGCATCAACAGTCTGGAATCCTCATCTCAAAAAACACATAAGATTGAAAAAGTACAAAGGGTAGCTACAAGATGGGTACCAATCTTAACAGATCTAAGCTATGAAGAAAGACTAAAAAAAACTGTATCAACCAACACTACAGGAGAGAAGGAAAAGAGAGGACATGATTATGCTATATTATGGCATCTCACGGAAAGAGAAAATATACGTAAATGAATACATGACCTATGGGGAAGCATAATCAAGAGGACACTGCAAAAAAACTACATAAAAAGGGAGGCAATAAAGACATAAGGAAATTCAGCTTCCCAAATAGGGCAATTGATCAGTGGAATGCACTACCAAATAAAGTAATGTGTGCCAAAACTATTCATAAATTTAAGAGTATGTATGATAAAATGGTTTAAAACAATGAACAGTATGATCTTGACTCATTCCTGTAAAGATACAATTAGATAAAAACAATTAGGTAAGAACACACACACACACACACACACACACACACACACACACACACCACTTGCCGGCTCAGTGGTAATGCTCTTGCCTAGCATCTGCTAAGATGGGGCTTCACACCTTGCTCGGGAGGCAAAAAATTTCACTGATGAAGTGGGTGGGTACTGTCCCTCTTGAGCAAAGAGATGGGTGTGTGCGTATGTGAAGGTCAAGGGTTTGCCCTTAAATCGGACTATTTCAGCTCTCAGCTTTCTTCTGGGAGGGTAAAAGCTGACGATCATAACTATCACGTGATCCTGACCAACCCGGTGAATTACACACATGGATGTAAACAAGACTGACAACACGCACCTGCAGGAAGGCTCCCCAAAATTTTTAATAATTTTAGTACTGCATACAGAATGACAGCCCATCTCTAAACTGTCTGTGACTGAAGTTAAAGGTGGAGAGATTTACCTGTATACCTGAAACATTTGGATGCTCTGTGGGAGCTGTGGTGAAAGCAGAAAATGGCAGGCGGGGTTGGAGGAGCGGAGCTGCAAAAGGTTGATGAATGTGGTGATTTTGAGGGATTTGACCATCAAACCAACATGCCTGAGTTAATAAAAGCATTAACGATTTGAATGTCAAAGATTTAAGCAGTAACCGAGAACATGACAAATGATAGTTTAAAGACAAAGAAAAGTGAAACAGAAGAGAAGCAGGAGTTGAGTACTGCCAAGGGGGGAGCCCTCAAGATGAAAATCAGTGTTTTAGAGGAGGAAAATAAAGAATCAAGAATAAAATTGGGTGAAACTAAACATAAGACTGAGAAAATCTGTACAGCTCTGGAACGAGTGCAAGAACAAACAGGATGGGTTATTAAAGGGCGTGAAGAGATGTCAGAACTGAAAGAGAAAATCAAACGACAAAGTGAAGGAAGTAGAAAATCGGCAAAACAAAGGCATCTTCGAAAGTGAAGTGGTGAAAGTTTTTTTTTTTTTTTTTTTTTTTTTTTTTTTTTTGGGGGGGGAGAAGGAGGAAATTGTGAGGAACACAGCTGAAAGGAATAGATGTGTGATCATCTTCAGAGCTGTGTAGAAAGAGCAGAAATCAATACAGGCTAGGAAGAATGAAGCGGTGACTAAGATCACTAAATTAGTTACCAAGATAAATAAAGAAGGAAGAAACTGGGAACGAGAAACTGGGGATGTAAGAAGAGTAAGCCGGTATAAAACAGAAGGACCTAACGTTAGGTCCATCCGGGTTAAATTTACAAATTTAAATGTCAGCAAAAGCAGTGTTGGGAGCAGCATATAGGCTGAGTGATAATGAAAATCTGAAAAAAGTAATGATATGAAAAGATGTAAACTCTGATGAGAGAACTAAACTGTAAACATTGCTGGAAGAGGCAAAAAAACAAAAATGATAAAAGATTAGAGAGACAATGATATGTGTTTTTTTGAAGAGTGAAGGACATTAAACTCAAAGTGGTATACAGTATAAAGAAGGACTAAAGAAAAAAGTACAAAATGACTTAGTAGGCCGAGGTAAAGTTAGAGCAACCAAGGAGAGAGTCAGAAGGCTCAGGCTCATATGATAAAGGTAATGTATACAAATGTGGATGGATTGAAAATGAAGACGCTAAAACTTGGAGACTGTATTGGGGAAAAGAAGCCAGTATGTCTGGCTGAAACTAAATCAGAGAGTGAATTTGATGCACATATGCTTGGTTGGTGCTTGTTGGAAAGACTATAATGTGTGAAGGAACGGCAGAGAAGGAAAGTTTGGAGGAGGAGTGATGATTATGACTGATTAAAAGGAAAATGCAAAAAGGGTACATTTAGGAAATACCGAAGAGGAAATACTGGGAGTGGAAATAGCGGAAGAACATGGAGAAAAGTTAGACATATTAGTGATGTACTGTATATGCCACCAAGGACCAGAGCATGGAATAGAGATGAGTGAGCGAGTCTCTAGATATGTTAAGGAAAATAACCGAGCAGAGAAATAAATTGCCGCTAGTGGACGATTTTAATTGTAGAGAGGTCGATTGGGAAGGAATTGACGCAAGGAACAATGTGAAAAGCTGGGGGTATAGACTGATGGACCTGATAATGGAAAATATGTTAATACAGTTGGTTAATGAAAATACAAGAATTAGGGGGGAAGATACATCATCAAGAGTTGATCTGATTTTTACAAGAAACTAAAGACATACAGGAATTACAGTATCATTGCCCCATAGGAATGAGTGACCATCTGGTTATGGAGATGGAGATATTAGGAGACACAGGAGAAAGAGAAAAGACATATTGACAAAATAAATATAACTATGGGAGAGCAGATTTTGACTCCTTAAGACAATATTTCAGAAAAATGGGCTGCAGTGAAATGGAGAGGGGGATAGGTATCCAGGAGAAATATAATATCTTTATGAAAATATATGAGGGAGTCTGATACCATGTTCCTAAAGTTGCTGCAAAAAAGGACGACAGAAAGAAAGATGGTTTAATAAAAGATGTAGGGAGGCACTTGAAATTGGGAGCAGAGCATGGGCTAAAGTAAGAAAAAGATACAGTATACTGAAAAAGCTTGGAAAGAGTATAAAGAAGTAAGAAATGAATATGTAAAAGTAGGAAGGGAGAAGGAACAAAAATACGAGAAGGATATCGTTAATGAAAGCAAGAAAGAGAAGGAACAAAAATATGAGAAGGATATGGTTAATGAAAGCAAGAAACAACCCAAGCTGTTCTACAAGTTTGTTAACGGTAAATTGAGAACAATAAACAGCATAGTGTGATTGAAAGATAGTGAGGTACTATATGAAAAAGAAGAAATAGGAAACAATGATAAATTGCAGTAGGTACAGTACATCCCCACAGTACACGAGTTTTGAGTACGCGATCCCCCTTGTACGCTAGGACCTTTTTTTTTTATATTTTTTGGGTATTTTTTATTAGTACGCGAATTGAACTCCTTGTAAGCGAGACGGGCAGCAAAGAGTGGCCTGAATTCGGGGTTACTCCGGGTACGCAAGATTGCCTCCCCAGGAAGCGATAACAGGTAAAGGTCTATCTATCTATTGCCAGACGCCATAATCCCGTAAGGGGTGGCCATTTGACTTTGAGTTATTGGTTTTACGGGGAGGGGCACTAACTCTCCACCAACCCACTTGTTGACATGTAGGGAGCACGTACGGGTTGGTTATATGGTTACCACCCAGCACTGTAAATGGTTTTTTGGCTTCCAGGAAACCATTTGGCTTGTCACTCAATGTACAGCCACCTGTAATGGAAAGAAGAGCAATAAGAAGTGACAAGAATGATGGGAGATATACGAAGAGAGGAGGGCAGGCACAGAAAAAGAATGATAAAGGCTAAGGAAGAAGTAGGCAGCACTACATCAAGTGCGTGGAAGATGGTCGCCACCACCTACTACCAATGATTTACCTAGTAAATCCATAATCTTGTAGGTTTACTTTATCTTAGGTAATATGTTTTAGACAGTTTCCCTGTATTGTACAATACTCAGGTATGAAAGGCGTCTCAAGGGTTGCCCATGAAGGGGGGTGCCGCCTATATGTAATTTTTCCCATAAGTTTATGTATTCACAGTACACAAATTCCTAGTATGCGACGTCCTCTGTCGCCCATATAGGTGTGTACTAGGGGGATGTACTGTATTTGTAACAGAAGAGGAATTCCTAGAACCTGAAACAAGGATGCAACCCCTGAAATTGGAAACAGCAGTAGTTGAGAGAAATGAGATACTTCAGTTGATGAAGGGTACAGATGTAAGAATGGCAATGGGACCAGATGAAGCAACTGGTTGGATTTTGAAAGAATGTGCCGACCAGTTAGTGAGGCCTATCTAAGGTATTATAAGGTCTTCCACAGAAAGTAGGGAGCTACCCATTGAATGAAAAAGAGCAAATATAGTTCCAATATGTAAAGAAGGTGATAGGGAGCATCCGCTAACTATAGACTGGTCTCCCTCACCAGTACAGTCTGCAAACTATGTGAAAATGTCATTAGAAAAAGATGCATAAAATTCCTTGAAGGGCATGTGGTAATAATGTCCAAGCAATTTGGATTTAGAGAAGGGTCACCTTGTGTTAAGAATTTGTTGAGCTTCTATTGTAGAGTGACAGACACTGTTCATGAAAGGGAAGATGAGTAGACTGTATTTACCTGGATTTAAAGAAGGCTTTGACAGAATGCCACACAAAAAATTATTATGAAAACAGAAAACCTATGGAGGTATACATGGGAAATCACTGAAATGGATGGAAACTTATTTGATATGAAGACAATAAACAACCATAATAAAAGACAAGGTTTCAAAGTGGAAAAATGTAATTAGTGGAGTGCCCCAGGGTTTGGTGATGGCCCCAAGTAGGTTCTTGATATATATAAATGACATGCCTGAGGGGTTGAGTACTTTTATGAGTTTATTGTCTGATGATGCAAAAATTATGAAACATATTATAGTAGTAAACTGTTGTAAGGAACTGCAAAAAGATCTAGTTAAACTCTACAAGTGAAGTCAAATGTGGACATTGGATTCAGTACTAATAAATGTCAGGTACTGGAAATGGGAGTCAGTGATAAGACACCAATGTATGAGTACGAGATGGGAGATGAAATAATAAAAAAGGCAAAAGAAGAAAAGGACCTTGGTGTAACTATATAGGATAACCTATCACCAGAGAAACACATAACCAGGTTTACTGGAGGAACTTACGGGCTACTGAATAACATGAGAGTGGTATTTAATTATATGGATGAAGAGATGCTGAGAGAGTTAATAGTGACCATGATACAAACGAGACTGGAATATGCAACAGTGATATTGTCATCACACTTGAAGGCATCCCAGAAAACTTGAAAGAATACAAAGGATAGCCACAAAATTGACACCAAGCTTGAGGGAGTTATCTTATGAGGAGAGATTAGAAAAGCCGAAACTGCCAATCCTGTGAGACAGACGAGAGAGATTTAATTGCAATGTTACAGGAGTAAGAGGAATAGCAGGCATGGACAGAGAGGACCTCTTTGTGAAAGATGATGGAAGAACAAGAGGACATAAATTCAAGCTGAAGAGTAGTCAATGCCTCAGTGATTGGGGGGGGGGGGGGAGAATCCAAACAGAACTACTGACAATTGGAATAATTTAGAGGAAGAGATGGTGTAAGCTGAGAGCATCCATGTGTTTAAATCTAGATTGAATAATAAATATTATAGAAAAGAGATGAGACAATACAAGCTTAGCTCAAATCCTGTATAATACAATTAGATAAATACATACACACACATATACACACACATGCGCACACACACCCGCACTCCTCTACATCCTGGCTGCATCAGTCTCTGGGGGACTAGCATCATAAGAGGAGCCATAAATACAGCATTTATTGAGAAAAAGAGCCATTCAGACCTAGCTGTTTGTTACTGTGTTTGACTGTACAGCTGAATGATGCTCTATATTCAACAATCTTGTTCAGTAAAACCATGACATCTGGGAAATTACTGAACAGCATGGTGTTTGGCTTTAACGAACTATTGGCTTTAACATCAAGGGTCTGGTGCCAATTAGTTCATTATATCGAGGGTTTACTGTATAAAGCTATACATGCACTATTATCAATAAATATCCAACATCTTAAAAAAAAAAAAAAAAAAAAACTACTTTGGTAGGCTACTTCTTACATATGGCAATATGATGCACACAAAATTCTTAAGTAGAAAAGATTACTTTAGGAGAAAAATGATTAAATATCAAAACCATTATTACAGACCACGTAAATCACTCACTGACCAACCTAACAAGCGTTGCAGCCAACCAGTTGATCTGACATACAAGTTAGCTCATCACACTTATCAATCAGCAAGTCATCATGCATAGTTCATCCATCCATCCATCATCCAATCCTGTGTTCTGCTGACATATTGATCCCAGTCAGAGACTCTACAAATTATACCAGTCAACCTTCTTACCTTCCCCCCTCCCCACACAAATTATTGAAGTGTTCTAGAACAGCCATCAATCCACACATATCAGTCAGACAAGCCTGGCAATTAGTTATGCATTCTAACATATGATTCACATGGTCAACCAAACACATCAGTTAAGCAGTGAACCAATTATATATGTTACAATAGCAATCTTATTTTCAGTCCACTGAGCCCTTCACTGGTACTGTCAAAGAAGTATTTCACTGTGGATAATACCAGACAATTTCATCAGCTCAGAGAAACCTACTCCCAGTCAAAGAGTTATTTAGGCAATCTGATAAAAAACTTTTAGGAAGAAATCCACTCTAGTATTATACAGAGAGAATAGTAAAATTTAATACAGTAGGATATATTACAGAATCATATCATATGCATCATTCATAAAACAAACCTGTACTTATATCCGTCATTACATACAGTTGATTACTGGAATCCTTTTAAGGACACTCTTACTATTTACAGACAATTACTGTACATTCACTTAAGGGGAGGCTTCTTGTACTGAAAGGCTTCTTAAAGTCTATGTAACTCTTCTAATTCGAAAAGTCTCTCAGAAGCTTAATAAAGTCAACAAGACATCAGGAATGACTTAAGAATTATGTCCCAAGGATGAAGGGATTCAAGACATGTACAAATGAATTTTGATTATTTATATCACTCTGAACAATACTGAAGCTGCTTCATACCGAACAGCCAGTCATCAGATCAACCCAGCAAAAAGAATCGAGAAAAAGGCTTTGGCAGTCAAACATAATTCAAGTCATTTATGAACTCGTCAGAAAACGAGTCACAGAAGAGTATACCAATCAGCCAAACCATTACACATACCAGATTGGGCCTTGTCACAGTGGGGTTAAAAATGGATATATTCTACCTAAAGATGTCCAGCTGCAAAGGTTGGGGTAAAGTTTGACAAAGAACATCCATTTCATTGGGCCATGTTTTAGGCACATCCTCTCTCATTCCCAGTCAGTTGAGGTAACACTGACAAACAGAATGCCCAAAATATAACCAAAACAAAAGGAATGTTATTATTCAAATTTTAATATGACCGGCACAACACGAAAATTTGTACCCGAATACAGTACAGCATATCCAATTATGACCTCGTGTGACAAAGTCTTTACTCAGACAGTCCAACATACCAATTAACCCTACCTTCCTGAGGACAACAGCTACTGATCAGCCTGCATGTCATGTTTAGCAGACAATCCAGGAAAAACATTAATAGACAGACAGGCCAGCTGATCATTCTCTATTGACCAGCCAGCTACTAAACCCTCAAAACACCTGTCCTACATATATAAATCAATTAAACTTGTCTTTGGAAACTTAATACACCAGTGTTATATTAACGTACTTTACCATGGCATTGCTGTCTCAGTTCTTTCATCACTGTCTTGTAGTAACTCACTGTATTGTACCATCATTATTTAAGTATGATATGAAAGGTAGGGTACTAGAGCACTGGTATTTTTAACTGTCTTTGTTAGTGAGTTTGCTATGCTGTGTAAAAGCATCTGCCTGATGCTGAAATAAATTCTATGGTTTATCTACTGTCTTATTAACTGTCATGGATACTTATCATTTGAAAGTTTTCTATAAAATGATGTATTACAGATATACTAATTACTTTGTTTTTATACATCTACTTCAGACATTAACAAAAAAAAATCAGACAGTAGTTTATACAGTATTAACTTTCATTTAATAATTAAGTTCTTATGGTACATACTCCTGTATTCAACAGCCTTAACATCAAGGACAAAATGGTTTTACAGTGCATCTATGTATGAATACTGTGCTTTTCTTATTACAATACCAGTAATTATATTCAGTTTTCAAATTACATATTAATAACAAACTTCTATTTGTGGATACAGCAGTGCCAAGGCTGCACTTTCAAAATGAGCTAAAAAAAAAAAAAACATGCATCTGGTATAAAAATATAAAAAAATCACAAGAGAAAACCCCAATGGTTAACACATGTTTACAGTACTCCTACCATTAGTGTAGGGCTGAGTTGGTGCAGCAGTTGGGACGGGTACTGCCTGGCCACCTGGAGCTGACAGCATGTCTGCAAATGGGTTCCCGGCAAGTTGTAGCAGATCATCTGATGCTTTGCTACCCTGGGAAGCAACAGGTTGGATGCTTAGAAATAGGATGCAATCACTGCCGAACATCCATTCATTTATCATTCAAACCTTTTCAGTTCTGAATTTAGTTGAAAGTTATATTTTGGAAGGCTGACATCACAGCCTGTAAAACAAGGGAGAAGAATGAAAATTATTCAATAAATGCACAAATCTTAAAGTATAAATCTGCGAAAAATTAAACAGAATATGATGTGGAAGAAAATAAACAGGCAGAGCACCTGCTCGAAATGTGGGGGAAAAAAAAAACACTAAATATATAAAAGAATCACAAAAAATAATGGGAACATGACAAGATATATGATGAAGATGACAGTGATAAACAGAACCAGAGGTGAATCAGTTACCAAACATGAAGCAATACGAAAAATATTTATGATAAAAACCAAACCCCCAAGCAATGTACCAGTGCTGTGTTCGCTGCACTGGAATCAGTCTGGCTGGCACCAAACAGGTCGATAATCTGTCCTGAGTCCCCATTGTTGGTGGGAGGAGCTGCCGCCTCACTGCTTGGGGAGTTGAGGAATGGGTTGTTCTTGGCATGGTCAGTCTGATACAAAGAGAATTTATTAACTCCTTCAATCCCACTATACACTTGATGGTTTATTTATACTTTATTCAGATGGTTTTCTTCGTCTTGGGAGATCTTTCTGAACTGGAGATGCTAAATATAGCTTTAATTTCTCCTCAACTACAGATGGCCTTTCTCAAGATGGAAAACAAAACAAAACAAAAAGGATTAATCCTGCTAATCCAGTGATGTATTTACTGTTTTATTCAGGCTACCCCAAGATGATTTTACATAGGCTCTGAAGATCATTTGAGAGGGAAGAATTTGATGAATCCCTCATCAACCCCTTCAAATAGATGAAGTGGCTTACACTGTGATTTCTTTTGTGCTAAAATACACAAACTATATTCAAATGCATCATAAGGCTAAAGTAAATGTTAGTCTTTAAAGTATTTTATAATCTGAAATCAAGTTACACTGTGTCCGAATATTCAGAACCCTACGAACAAATTTCTGATTCAATAAAGTTCCTTTATAGATCTTTACACTGAAATAATGCTCACCTTCAGACTTCAGTGTGACAGCTAAACATCATTATCTATCTTAAATCACGGCTGCTTGTAAGAATGATTCCTTGTTCCCTCTACATTCACCCTTGTGAGTCTTTCTACTGGTCTATGCTCTTCCAATATAATGCTCTTACTTTTAACATACGTTTGAAGTGGGGTTGATGGAGGATTAGTGCCCCTCCCTGTAAAACAAATAACTCTAAGCCCTTGGCCACCTCGTGTGGGATACATGGCATCTGGCAATGAATGAATGAATGAAACTTTTAACATGCCATCTACCATAAAAAGTCTTCTCCAAACTTAACCCACCTACTGCATGATATATTCTTAATCAATCAGTCTAGGTTCAAGTAATCATTAGTTTATTTGCTGGGAATCTATTTGCCTGGCCAAAGCTCAGTCACTGTATTTTTCTTCTTCTTCTTCTTTTTTTTTCAATCAAGCTACCACCAGACAATTTTACCCAACATAGGGAAGTCTCATTGTGATGGGGGATTAATGGAGAGTACTGTACAGTACCGTATATCCAACCCCTCCAGTTAGAAGTGTTTTCTCTAAAATTAGTAATATCAGGGGAATGCAGGAATAAAATTAAAATCTGTTATCTTGCTGAAGGGGCTAAAGAGCTTCTGTTACAAATCTATTCCTGATGTAATAATAAACTTCCTATGAGTTACCTTGAGCTTCTCGTACATGGCTTCTTCCTCTGCAAGTGCTGCTCGCTTAGTCAGTTCATCCACTGCAGTCCCGTTGTTAGTGGCTGGGGTCGTTGAATGGGTAGTCTCTCCCAACCGGCCATTGCTGCTTGCCGTGCCAAAGGAAATACTTGTCGAATTGAGGGCCGAGACGGCACTCTTGATGTTCACTTTACTAAGGGGTCGTATCGGGGTTAGGATGGGGCAGGTTGGGATGGGTTAGGATTTGTTGGGTTACGATGTTGTTCCCATTAGAAAAGGCCATTATATTTATGTGTGCAGTGTCAGGAGGTTAGTGCAGATTGTTATAATGCGTTGGGACAGGTGAGTTAGTATGGTTTTGTGCAAAAGTGATAAAGATCAGATGTGATGCAAGACAAAAGGGTTAGGGAGGATTGGTCAGGGTGCATAATGTTAAGTCAAGTGAACAGCACAGTAGTATGGGGTTAATTAAAAGGGGATGGGGATAACAGAAGCAAGGCAGGTCAAAATCATGTTTAAAGTAAGTAAATGGTTAGGAATGATTTGTTAACACAGCCAGTGGCGTTCATTTCACAGGCACAGGAGAACCCGGAGAGAGGAGGATGTCAGGGTTAGAGTTTGGCAAGTCAACAGTACAGTATGTACAATTTGTCAACAATGTACAATACAACAGTTACAGCAATAATGTTTAAGTAATGCATGGCAGTGAAAATGCAAACACAGACAGCAAAACCAAGATAAGTGAAGGAAACCATTGGTGGTTAGTTTAATAAATCAACGCAGAAAATTAGTTCAAGCACAGCCCAATCAGAACACAAAGAAAAGTGTAAACAGGCACAGAGAGAAAGTGATGTAAAAAACAATAGATGATTGGAAAAAAAAAAAAAAAAAAAAAAAAAAAAAAAAAAAAAAAAAGGATTTTGGATAAAGGAAAAGGATAAGGTGGAGGAGGAAAAAAATAATAATAATGAATAAGGTGAAATATGTAAGAAAATATTATAAGAAACCATAATGTAAACATATAAATTAGTAAATTAATACTGTAAATGGCACATTCCAATCAATCAAGAAATACCTAAATCAAGCATCTAACCCAAATAATATGAAAGTTGTCTAAAAGCAACATAATGTAGCATGCACAGCTCTTTCATTAGTAAGTCAGGTAAAACATAAGCAGAGGGAAAAATGGGGATTGCAGACAGCACTTAAAAATATTTCCTATTAATTTCTTCAACCACAGGATCTAATTCTCATTTTGTTCCTAGCTAACTGTATGTGATTTTATTCAGCATAGGGGACATTTTACTCTGGAGGGGTTAAAAATAATTTCTTTGACCCCCTTCTCCCAACTAGGCTCCTAAGCTTTAAAGTCTAGTAGCAACAAGAAGAAATATCAAAATGATATCCATGGGCTAATGGGGTTATGGATGTTATTTCTTATTAATTAAAATTACATAAATTTGAATAATACTAAAACAAAGTCTTCATGGTCTTTGATACAGCTTATAATCAAAATAAGTCAATTTACAATCTTTACCTTAACTTTCAATCAATGAAAGTAAAGTGCCACACTGAAAATACAACATTCTATGCTCACTAATGAAAGTGTAAAAATTCAATAATGAACAATTTTTCTCCAGGTAACAAGCTTTGGCCAAAGAACTACAAGTTAAATAGATGCACATAAATATCTAGAGCTTTGCTACATCAAATAACATGCTTTAATTATCGAATGAAATACAATACATAACATATTTTCACTAAAGAAAAAAAAAAAAAAACTGCATTTCACCAAAACTTAAAACCACAGACAACTTAGGCTGAATGTGAAATATTCGTAGATCTGATGCTCTTGAAAAAAAAAAAAAAAAAAAAAAAAAATGAAGCAACAATATATACATACATTCTCTCTTCATTACACAGCATGAAAAACAGATGCTTATGGTACCAAAAGCTCACATTAGAACTTTATTATGCAGTAAATGATGTCAAGACCATATTCCAGGAGAAACATCTCAGCTATGGGATAAGCTGCTAAGACTGAAGCAAACTTCAAAATATATCTGGAACCTTGTAACTGTTAAGGTATTGTACTGCACTAAGGTTATTTGGTTACCGAATATTGAAATATACAGCTGAAAAGGTATGAAAGCTGACACAGGATCAGTTGGATTGGATGAATTATGTACTGAGTACATAACAAAGGTTTGGCACCCTCTTCTTGACTTGACAGTTTGGCCACAGACATGTCAACAAGTTTCTTAGATCAGGCAAACCTTGTCATATCAACAAACAGGGTTACTGTTTATCACCTTACGCACTCACCACTGATTTAAGCAATGCTTGCCCACAGGATTTCTTGAGATTGCAAGGACAGGTATCACGCAATATGGTATACACTGGTAACAGTAAGCATATTTTTACTCTATGTTGGAGGGTTAAGGAGAGTAGTAAAACATCATCATCATCATCATCATCCAGTCTTCCTTTTCCACCCAAGCACAAGGTGAGGAGTAGCAACGTCCGGACAGCCTAAATTTGCCCAATCCAATGAGCCACGCTTCCATTTACTCACCATTCAAACCCCCGGAATCCTGGCTCTACATCAAAACATTCACCCCATTCTGTAGCTTCACACTAACGTATCCGATAGAGTCAATCCGGATGCTGTCATGTTAAAAAGGGGTGCCAAATCCCTGGTCTTGCACTTCTCCTCACAATATTCATCTGGCCAGCTCGATCTCTTGTCAGTCCCCTAGCCTCACTGACTTCCAAACCTCTCTTCCTCACACACTCATCCACCATATCCCTCCACCTACTCCTTGGCCCACCTCGCTTCCTCCCTTCTTCAAATTCACTCAGATATACCTTTGTCACCACTCTATTGTCATCCATTCTCTCCACAAGACCATACCATCTCACTACATTCTCTTTGATTCTGGTGGCCACAGACTTCCTCACTCCACATCTTTCACGAATCACATTATTTCGTATCCTATCCACTCTCTGTACTCAACATACATTCCTCAGCAGTCCCATCCCCATTGCTCTCACTCTTGACTTTTCATTTTCATGCCACATCATACTCTCACAGCCATGTGTTAAAATTGGCATTAACACTCCTTCTGTAAGCCTCATGCAGCTACAACGCTCAAGCTTTTGTTTCTTATCAAGGCTTTCATTGCACCACCTACTTTCCTTCCTTGTGACACTCTACTTTGCACTTCTTTTGTGCATTTTCCTCTCTTTTCTATCAGTGTACCCAGGTATTTGAACTCTCTCACCAATTCCAGTCTCTCTCTCTCCATTCACCGTAACATCACACTGGGAGTCACTTTTTTTTTCTCAATAACTATTACTTTACTCTTTTCTACATTTATTCTCAAGGGCCGACACTCACAGACATCAGCAAAACTCTGCACCAGTCTACCAAGTTCTTGTCTGGAATTTGCAAGTAGTACTGCATCATCAACATACAATAAATCTGAAATATTCCATCCATCACCATTCATTACCAATGTCATCCCCCTCTCCATTACTTATGTTTTTACTTTTCTCATCACCCAATCCATATATATACTGAACAACCAAGGGACATCACACAACCTTGTCACACGCCCACACCAATCACGAACCATTCACTTAGATGCCCATTTACCCTTACAAAAACATATACTATATATCAATCCAGACACCAATATTCCTGGTTACACTGGGATTAAAATCTGCATTATTAGAATTGATGTGTGGTTTGGCTAGCTCAGGTAAGGAGAGTTACGGTTCTTCCATATCAAGTGAGAGCTGACTGGTTTTGGATCCTGGTCTTATCTATTTTCCAGTATTCAAAATTATCATCTAATTACTGTACTATATTTGAAACAGTTTATTTAAGCTAATTTTAGTACTGTACCTGGAATTAGCTGTTGAAGAAGATGTAGGTGGCTTCTTTCCTTCAAGGGAGGCCAGATGAGCCTCTAGTGCATCAAGGAGACTGCTAGGGGCCTTGAAGAAGGAAGAACCAGGGCTACAATACTTGCCATTACTACAGTATATCACAAGTACAGTACAAATAAACATTTGCATACACAATATATCACGTACCAGTACCAATACCTTCATACTCCAAAAAAAAGTCAAACAAAGGACTGAGAATAAGAATCCTAGATTCAATTTAGCAAAGTAGATGCCAAGACTCTAACTCAAACGGTGCTAGACAAGACTTCTGGCCATGAAGATGTCAAGATTCTTATGCAATTGGTACTAGGCATGACTTGTAGTAGAAATATTGTATCAGTAATTTCTAAGAGAAGAGTACTAGAGGGGTCATTTGAAAGAAATGTAATAGCTAATGGGAGATGTCCTTCACAAAATTTCTGAATTTTACATTCTTGAAACTAGTGAATAAAATTACACAATTACCATCAATTATCATCTTCAAGAAAGGACAACAATGTTTACTACATATGGTACAAATATTACCTTCTGATGTGACAAGTCTTATAACTCGTGACACAATATACAATATATTCCTGTGTTTAAAACTATTATATAAGCAGTGACTGGTACCTCAAAATGCTGATTATCATAAATACAAAAAATTCTGTACTCTAAATTATTTACCATGCAATGGATCATATTATATGTTAATGAAATGCTATGCATCATACTATACATGGCATGCAAGAGCACATGCACTTGATTTTGTAACTTCTGTATTGGCATACCATCTTTGTCTTGGCAAGCGATGCTGTTGCTAAGCATATCACTGGCAAATGTGTGATTCAGTTTGGCCCTTTATGTGCATACTGTACACACGATCAAAAAAGTCTCTGCACCTTAGGGTACAATGGTTGTGAAAATGAGCGAGGTCTGCAGACACACATGAATCTATAAATCTGGTGCCTCAAAACATGTACCACCCAGTATGTGATTTTTCTATTTGCAATTTCAAGTTCAAATAATTACCAAAGATATTGTTTTCACATAATCACAGAATGCCCCATATTTCACAATCCTACGTCCATGTTTCAGAATGATACGTGCCGTTAGAGGGCAGAGACTTTTTTGAGCGTATGTACAAACTCCAAGCATATGCATGCAATGCACAAGAAATACTGAAACTGATAATTAACTAAAAAACAACAGGTAATGCTATGACTATTAAGACAGGAATTTGTCTCTGATGACTGGTGGTACCTGAGAAAATGAGGAAAGCTACAGGACTAAAGCACCATGAAAGAACATTGTATGTCGGTGTGATAATAGTGAAATATACAAATCTCAGGTCATCCACACCTGATAAAAAGGGTGAAGGAAACAGTTCCAACTTACATCCCAGCATCAAAACATGCAATGGTGTCTGGCAAAACACTACTTCCAAAACCAGTACTCCATAAAAATTCATGGAAAATACCTTCAACCTGAAGTCCCAACCAAAGTGTCCGAATTTTTTGTTATTTCTTGTGAGAAATAAGTTCAGAAGCTGATGACTCCTAGAATGTGTGGCAGAGAATATCCTGCTTGCCAGGTTCCTAAACATAAAACTGTCTCTGATAGGTTCACAATCTAGTGGAAAGTGTTTGTCCCCATTCTTCTCAACAAAACATACTATGCTATGCAGCAGTAACCACGTAAAATCCTGGAATATTTTATGATTACAGCCACCGAGTATGGTCAAACTGTACTCATATTATAGTTGGCTGAAACACAAGATACATTACAGCCATGATATACAGCATGAACAGATAGTGCAACACAGGCCATGAACGCATTGCAGTGTAGATCTTAACCCCTACACACCGGGGATATTCTAATGTCGCACCCTCCACCTTATGGGGGATTTCGTGATTTTGGAAAAAATACCCTTACTTCAAACCTTCATATCTGCCAAACTATAACAGCTAGAGAAAAAATTAGAGATACTGTACATAAGACTCACCAACTCTTCCTCTTTCAAAATGAAAGTATCCCCATGTCTCCAGGTGGTCCCGTCAATGAATAAGGATAAGTTAAGTTCAAAGGGTGGCGAGAAGACGTTTGCTGCTATACTCGTCAACTGGCGTTGCTCTGAGCCCAAATTCGTGATAGCTATACACATCAACCAGCACGTAGGGGTTAAGTATACTCATCACTTTATGCTCAACACAAATCCAAATTACTATGCAAATAAGAAAAAAGGCAAAACATTTTTTTTTTTTCACGGAATATCATGTAAAACTAAAGAAGTGTATAACAACAACAACTATCTGAAATTAAAGTTTAATAAGTATTAGTCAAGCACTATCATGATGAAAAATTTGCTGACACTTCCCTGCTGGCTGTGGTGATGGAAGATGCTACATGAATTATTTAAATCTGACACAAAAGGGTATTATTAAGAGGTTTACTATGCTGGCACACAAAAGGAAATGTGGAAAAAGGAAACTCTGATATTTTCAGAAAAAAGAGAAAAATGGAAAGAAGAGCACATTGCCGGTATGGGGCTGCAGGCAAACCTCTTCTCATGATAGTGCTTAAGACATAACCAAAGTCTCACCTCAGTGCCTGAGAGACTGTTGTCCTGATGCAGAGGATCAACATGCAGGGCAGGGTAGGTTGCAATGGCAAAAGGAGAAGGTCATGCATCACTACACATACATCCACTTCCTTACTTCCACTGCAAGCTTTATACAGTGCATGCTAGCACCTAAGGTGGTCTGGTCATGCTAAACCCCTTCACTACCATACTCTTGTTATTTAAACTTGCAGCTTACTACCCATGGGTCATTGGCAAGGAAAAACAATACTCTAGCTCTGTATCTTTTACAAAGCAATTTTTGGTGACTAGAGTTATACTTTAGTGTAAATCTATTGTTACAACTCAGTATTAAAGATTGAAAGGTGGCAATATGAGGCCAAGTTAAAGTGAAAACAATATATCGTGTATGCTTTTTTTCTCTCTAGCTCTCTCTCAATCTCTACCAGCAGAGGACTGCATTCAACTTAAAGAAGACTTAGTAATAAGAAAGGATTCATGAAGACTACATGTTATTCCTCCAATTTAAAAAGTTCCTCTGCTGAATGAGGCTGTCAGGCAATACAACATACAAGACATCATCGCAGTGAAGGAGTTAAAGGGGTATCATTTACAAGGGATCAAAACTTAAGTAAGGGACCATCCAGATTCTACATTTGTACATTACTATATACTGGATTCGTTACTGTTTAGAAAAACTGCATTCTGGCATTTATTCCATGGCATAATATGTACTGTATTTTCTAAATGATCCCTATGAACTGATATGGTTTAGTCTTGTAAATGAAACAAAATGATATGGTCATACTAAAAATGAAAACAGCTTAGAGCACAAGTGTGATGTAGCTTTAGCAACATGCTGGACAAAAGTAGAGAGAGCATGAAAAATTAAATAAACTACACTTCATGAGTGTCTTATATATATGATGTAAAATTATTCTCAGAGATAACTTACTGGGAGTCATAAATGAAATTACAACTAGGAAGGATGCTTTACAGTTGTTCCTTTAGAAAAGCAGTTTGTACTGAAGTGCACAGTACTGTATGTCACGGCAAAGTAAAATTTAAAAGAAACACTGTAAAATGCTGGCATTTATGTAAAAGATAAGTTCAAAAAATTCCTGAAATACATTAGCTGGCTTATTTAGAAATATACTTTTGTTTTTATGCAATATTTCCTCTGCAATTCTGACTTTGGACAAAACACTTTTACCATCCTCAAAACTGAGGCAATTCTATATTCATTATGTGCAATTACCTTCAGCAGTATTACACAGTAGATATAAATGCATCTTGCTTAGTACTGTGAAAATGTAACATACCAGAAATTCTTTTACACCTTTAAAAAAAAAAAAAAAAAAAAAAAAAAAAAAAAAAAAAAAACACTTCCATCATATGAACACTCATAAGAAAAGTATTGGTGCAGCTTCAACATGAAACAATCTGGCAACACTGATGATGGATACAATACTGGACTGTAAAATGCCATGTACTGTACTTTTAACAGTGTTCTCATTATGATGTACTGCATTACTTACTATTGGCATTGTTTTCTTAACCATAGCATGTTTTGTTATTTTACATACACCTGCATGCAAACAGATTAAGTTTCCGTAGACGTCATAAACTGTATAGATCAATTCAGCTATCATCAGAACTTTCTTCCATGAGTTCTTTTAAATTATTATTATTATTATTATTATTATCATTATTATTATTATTTTTATTATTATTATTGTGAGTACATCTGACAGCTATATCACTGCATGTTTGTTGTATCCGTGGGGACAGAACATAGAAAACTATCCATGCATTACCTGGGTGTTGCAAAAAATATATGTATACTATATACATATATATATATATATATATATATATATATATATACAGTAGGCTCGCACAGTGCGCGACATCACAGTGCGCGAATCGCATTGTGTGCGTGACCAAAACTCATAACCAAAAACCTTGAATGTGCGAGTTTACCTCACAAAACATGAGGTAGAGGCAAGACATGGCTTTAAAATGCCATTTCCATCGGTACGAGACCCTCCAACCTGCACCACGTGCCAATAGTGACCTAGAGGCTTGTGGGAAAGGTGCTCAAGAGCATCTCACCAATAACAACTTCAACAATAACGTTTTCGGCAATAACAGTATGTTAGAATAGATACCCAGTTTCTATAATACTGTAATGACGTTTTTTTTTTGTGAATACCAAGTTGTTACACTGCCAATACGTCCATAACAAGATGAGGAATGAAACAAACAAGCAAGAAGAGTTGAAGGAAACTGCCGAAAATGTGAGCAGTAGTGAGGAGGAGAGGGAGGATCCTCCCCTCTCTCACCTGCCGCTGTCCCCTACTCCTCCACTGCCCCACCTGACTCAGCAGCCGCCTCCCCCTCCACCTTCACAGCCCCACCTGACTCACCTGCTTCACCTTGCATACGTGCAACCCCCACCATAATGACTGTTGCTGCATTCTGGAAGAAATGTAACATTCGACAGGCCATAAATTTCTTCCTCAAAGCCTGGAATAATACAACACTGGCAACCGTTAAACAAGCGTGGTGCGGCCGGGGTGGCAGTAAGGGCACTGTAAGTGCGTTGCCGTGCCTCAGAACCCCTGCTGTTGAAGTCCATCAGGCCTGTTGTCTACTGTTGTTAAGATGACTGCCCATATTTTTGTTATTGTAGCTATATCTGTAGTACAATGTCCGAAAAATCTGACCTTCATTATGTCTCTAATGGCCAAAAAATGTCCAGGTATTAGGGGGTACCGCCCATGTGTAATTTTTCCCATACGATTAAGTATTCTCAGTGTGCAAATTCACACTGTGCGAGGTCGTGGACCGCCCAATCTATCGCACACTGTGCGAGCCTACTGTATATATATATTTATAATATATATACATTACTGTATATATAACACACATATATGTATATATATATATATATATATATATATATATATATATATATACAGTAGTGATGTATCGGATACCAAATTTTAGAGATCCGCGGAGGCGAAGCCGGAGCCGGATATCTGTTTCTCATAAAATGCGGTTGCGGATAAAACTGCGGAGGTTAGGATATTAATTTTTGTGGAAGCGAACACAACTGCGCATTATTTTTACCTCCATGTCCGTGTTTGCAGACGCATTTTTTATATTTTTTTAACGCATATTACAGTACGTTTATGAAGTACAGTAATCCCTCTAATATCCGATGTAATAGAGCCAAAGGCATGTCCGGAAAGTGGTCCTGTCTGGAAAGTGGGCCTTTGACTGCTGAACTGGTATTTATGACCCTAACACAGCCTAACTTTGAAAGCCACCTAAATAACTCCCTACCGGACATGCACAGCACTTATTTAAACTTATTTAAGACCCTATTCACCCCAATAATGGAGATAAAGCATGAAATACATGAAAAGGAACCAAAGAATGAGGAATTAGAAGTGACTGTACTCAGCCAGGGTACTTACAGCATTTCCGTGGCCACCTTCTTAAGGCTTTGGCAGTGGTGAAAATGCTCTTGAAGCACATACAGTAATCCAGTGTTGTGCTGCACTTACAGTAATTCTTTGTACTGTGAGTTATAATTGTTTAACACTGCACATGGTTAATTGCAACACGCCAGTTTCAACAGCCAGTTTGCACTCCACAGTTAATCCTTTGCACTCTAAATTCTAATTTCTTAACACTGCACAACACCGTAAATTCCCATGTGGTCTACTGGCGAGGTATTGCAGTTTATTCACTGTTTATTATATAAAAAAAAAAAAAAAAAAAAAAAACGAGCACGTGTGGCATCCACTGTGATAAGAATCCACTCGCAATTGAAGTTATGCAGTAACTGTTTGAGTGTTGGACAGTTGGTCACAGGGAAACAGAGTTGCCAGATCGAAATGGCCATATTACCAAACTCCTCAATTTTCATTACCAAACTTAACTTTTCATTACCAAATTCGTAAAGCTAGCATTTATTCTTCACTAATTATATATACAAGTGGAAATACATGTACTCATTCTTCTTATAATTAACAGCATGTTGATTATTTTCATGCTATGTTGGCTAGCAGATTAATCAGAGAGAGCAAACAATCCATCATCTCCATCCTGTGTATCCTCATACATGATAAAAATCCATTTGGTAATGCATTATTCTGAGTCATTACCAAACGAATTTTTCATTACCAAATTGGCCCACATTTGGTAATGAAAAATACCAAATGGCAACCCTGACAGGGGAGGGGGGAGGGGGGAGGGGGGAGGAAGGAAGGGGTGAAGGGTCATTGGTGTAACAGCTGGTCGATGTCGCGCGACAATTTCAAATTACGGGTGGGAAAAAATTTGGATTTTAGGGGGATTTTTTCTTTTTTTGGCCATATTTGGGTTCCAAAGGTCCAGGCCCACAATGTCCGGTAAGTGGGGTGTTTGGAAAGTGGGCGTCCGAAAAGTACGGGGATTACTGTATAAAGTGACGAGTTTCAGCCATACTTAAGTGACTCCAAAGATGCCTATATATTAACATAGTACGTGTAACTATTGCGACAAAGAGAGAGAAAGAGAGAGAGAAGGGGAACAATGAGTGATGGAGGGAGGAAGAGAGCTAATAAAGAAAACAGAAAGAGGAAGAGGGACTGGTAGGTGTGAGGATGGATAGGAGAGTTGTGGATGAATAGGAGAGAGAAAATGAATTATGACAAAAAGAGAAAGGAGAAATATTGGATGGGTGGAGATCAGGGACCTCTGCGGTTCTTTGACGCGGAGGCGTATTATTATGCGAAGCTTTTATTGTCTGAAAACGCGGAAGTGGATAACGATTTGGAGCTTTTGTTGTCTGAAGATGCAGAGGTGGATATCCGATACATCACTAATATACAGTGCCCTCACACAGTGAACGAGTTTATGGGCAGCAGATGAACTCGTTCACTGCGAATTCATTCACTGTGAACAACATATCTTGGGAAAAATAGCATATGGGCAGCACCGCTTTCTCAAAGTCCACTTTTTGAGCCATAAAGAAATACTAAAGGGCGCATTTCAAACACATACAGTACAGATATACAAAATATAAAGCACATGGTTATTTACCATACCTTAAGTGGTGCAGATAGCAGTCCTAATTGGCTTAAATACAGGTGGTTCCGAGGCAGGGAGATACACTTAGGGTGACCCCTCCACATCACCTTCCACTCCCTCCTTCCCGTCACCAGTCCCACCCTCATCACTTTACTGAACCACTTCCCCGCATTCCTCTACCTCATTCATATCTCCCATAAAACCTTCAAGGTCCAAAGATGACACCAATGACATCACATCGGCGTTTTCACCAGGAAGTGTAGTAGACGATGTAGAAGCAACTGGCTCCTGTTGTTCTTGAGTTTAGTAGAGAGTGATGAGTGTTCGTTTTCTTATGTTAACTTCACTATTGTGCCTTTCAGTGTAATAACGAAAAGTGGTTTCTACTCTACTGAGCATTTCCTGTGTCCTAAGGCTGCTGGTTTCATTTGCCTTGACCTCTTCTCTCAGAACATCCACTGCCGCTAGAATTTTACTGATCTTCGACGTAGGCAAATCTTTGCCCTCCATTGGATTCTGCTCAACAGGTTGCTCAGATTTGGCCTCTTGTGCAGCGTCTACTGGGGGGGGGGGGTTCAATATAGGAGATGGTGGTTATGGCCTACTCTTTTCCTCGATTTCGTTCATTCGGGGTTCAACTCGTTCATTATGGTTTTGTGGACCCGATTAACCCATGCTTGTTCACATTGCAAATCGTTTACTCTGAATACGTTCACTGTGCGAGGACACTGTATATACAGTATATATATATATATATATATATATATATATATATATCTATATATATCTATATCTATATATATATATATATATATATATATATATATATATATCTATATATCTATGTATCTATCTATTGCCAGACGCCTCATTCCCGTATGGGGTGGCCACAAACAATTCGTCTCCAAGTCGCCCTGTCCCCCGCCAGTTCACTGCCCTGCTCCCAACTCACATCCCCCTCTCTCATATACCTCTCCACCCCATCCCTCCATCTCATCCTCAGCCTCCCCCTCCCTCTTCCCCCCTCCACCTCACTCACATACACTCTCTTCGTCAGTCTTTCACCCTCCATCCTCTCCACATGGCCAAACCACCTTAGTGTGTTCCTCATAATGCTTCCTATCACATCCACATCCACACCACAACGCTCCTTTATATCCTCATTCGTCAGCCTGTCTCTCCATGCGACTCCACAGGCTCCTCTTAAATAACTCATTTCCACTGCTCTCACTCTTGACTTGTGTCCTTCCAACAACGTCCAAGCTTCACTTCCATACGTTAGAGTTGGTAACACAATACTGTCATGTAGTAACTTTTTCACTTCCATGCTCACTTCCCTGTTTCTTATCACTGCTTTCAAAGAACCAGCAACCTTTCTTCCCTGCTGTACCCTTTCAAGCACTTCACCCTCCAAACCTCCATCCTTACTCATCACACTACCCAAGTACTTAAACGTACTCACATTTTCCAATTCCTCACCATCCAACCTCGCTGTACATTCACTGACCTCACCTCTCTCAAAGACCATCACTTTACTCTTCCCTATATTCACCTTTAGATTCCGTTTCTTACACACACTCCCAAACTCATCCACCAAGCCATGCAGCTCCCCTTTGTCTTCACTCAACAACACAGTATCATCTGCAAACAACAGTACAGGGAGTTTCCAAATACTATCCTCTCTTACCAGGGCCACTCCAACATCCACTACCCTAACCATCAACATCATGTATATATATATATATATTTCTCTCTCTCCAGTATATATGTTGTATATATATATAGTATATATATATATATATATATATATATATATACACACACACACACACACAGAGTGACCTCTCAACTAACGTGAGTTTAAACAGTGCGTTTTCGTTTTAACATGAGCAAATATTTAAGGAGATATGCTGGGGGAGGCGGTGGCTCGATCAGTAGAGAGGTAGCCTGTGGTTCTACTGGACCCAAGCTCAAATCTCTGCTGGAGCAGGGAACAGTTTAAGGATTTGAATTTCATGTCAGGCAGACTTTACCAATCTACCAGAAGACCCGCCGACATGTAATAATACCCCCACTAATACCAATACACCAGTCCAGTATGAGACAGCCCTAGCATGTATTCAATATGGTCGATGGGTATTAGCGCCGAAGTGGTTTCATGCAGAGATGTATGATATGTAGGAGGACTACTGGGCCTTGAGAGCAGGCTGTGAAGCCTATGTCCAGAGTCGAACACATTAAAAAAAACTAACAAGGGTTTCTCGATTTAACGCGACTTTACACATACAGTACGTGATGTTTTCAAATTAGCCACGCGGGGCCTTGGACAGCCCTGAGCTGATAGACTGTCTCGGGGACAGTTTAATTTATTCAGTTGAAATATATATATATATATATATATATATATATATATATATACACACACACACATTATTTTACATTTCAAAGAAGACTGAGGGTAAAATGTAAGAAAATTACGAACATGTTGAACCTATCTCATATATATTTATTATAAATGAAGTTCTGTTAGACAATTAGGGTTACTGTAGATATTTATTACATTTTTTTTAATCTAAATAAATTTGTGAAACTGCATTTTTTTTTCCTGCAATATGAATCAGTATAAGCTGCAAGAGAAAACAAGCGATAGCTCCTACCTTTGTGAGGTCTGGGATGTCACCTTTGTCTATTCCTACATTCTACACGGACCACACCATATGCAGAAAAACAAATGGAGAAAAATTAATAGGCCAATATAAAAATATAAACAAGGCGAAATTAATATTAAAATACAACAAAACATGAGGAAAACATACAAGATTGTGGGCTGCTGAGTGTCATAAATCTAAAAACACCTGGTAAACTCAGTCAGTATCTCTGAATATATAGGAAATGCACATGATGTTGCTAAATAGTTTAGGTAAATGCTTGTCCAATCTGTTATAAAGCAGTAAGAAAAAAACATTTAAAGTGAGAGGAATGGAATACGATAGTGGAAGTCCTTCCTTTCTCTTTGAACTGATGTATGGGTAATGGGTGTAACATGTTCACTTTTAACTTGCTGTAAGCAAGTCCCGCAGCTCCTAAGATGCACATAATGGAGACCCTGAACTTCATTCATCCTCCTAACCACAACTCAATGGAAAATGATGGCCTTGTTTTCATCCTCTCCACCGCATGTACATGGACAGCATACGAATATACAATTAAAAGATCACTGAAATATACCTGGTGATGTATGTTTCAATAAAGACCTGTCACTGCATTTCCTGACCATTCAATAGGATATTATACAGTATGGCATGGTTACTGATGTGATGCTAACTTACTAAACTGTTTTACTGAGATAACAAAAATTAAACATGTGTCAAGGAAGTCAAAGCTAAATAATAAATACACCACATTCACCCATGACAGATAAAAATTACTTCAGATCATCATCATGGCCATTTGCTGGTCAGTTTCATGAGCAAGGATTTTACACCTTATGCTAATTTTATGAAACACTATGCAACACCCCGGTTATATACTTCATAATATAGCTATGATCATTCAGCATTCAAACATTATGGACACAAAAGCAATATGCATATTTACATTTGAAGTACTGTTCAAATACTTGAACTCATTAATTTTTGCCCTCAGAGGCATTATTTTGCATCAAATTTTTGTAGTAACAATAAATTATTGCAAGAATTCTCATTATAACACTGAAACCTGTATTCACTGAGCAGTCCACAAAAAGCTTGGAACTTACTGCATGCAGTTCAGCAACTAAAGATCTTCCTAAAAAAAATATATAGTAAACATAACATACAGGGTGCTATACAATTCTGCAACTCAAGACAATTATTTTAATGGAAAGGGCCTTAAAACTAGTATGCAGCAATACCATAGAGCGACTATACTAGGATGAACATTCAGTGTTCTTGCCTCTGCTCCATCATACCTGTTTCAAGTCTGGTATTTCAGACTTGTCCATTCCAACTGCCTATAGGAATACAAGTGGCATTAATGAGGAGGTTTCAAAATTAACTGGCATTTATCATCACCCACTGATCAGAGCAATAAGATTAAGCTGAAAAAACTGGCCTAATTATCATTGTTCTTTGATTGGAACAATAAGTTTATGATGAAAAATCTGATGTTTTCATCTAAATACTGTACAAGAATAGTTTAACTCCTTCAACATCAAGGGTCTCTCCTAAGTCAAATAAATGGGTACTTTGTTGGCTAAACTCAAGTATACAAGTATGTCCTATAACTGATGGGGTTAAGATCATAAGCCTGTCAAGAGACACATTATTCAAGTGGATGAAGACGTGGAAAAGTGAAACTGTAAACTATCTATCTATTGCCAGATGCCTTAATCCCATAAGGGATGGCTACAGACAAATTACCTCCACGCTGCCCTGTCCACTGCCATTTGGCTGCCCTTCCTCCAGCTCACCTCTCTCTCTCTCTCATCTCTCTTCACTCCGTCCCTTCATATCATCTTTGGTCCCCCTCTCCTCCTCTCCCCCTCCACCTCACTCATACTCTCTTCGAGTCCTCCTCCATCCTCTCCACAAGACGCATCCACCTCCAAGTATTTTTCTTAACACTTACAATCACATCCACATCAACATTTTCATTCATTTATTCATTATCTAATCCAGTGTTGCCCCATGAAATGCATGGGAACCCAGGACTAGGCAAGTTGGTCCTGACATTTAAGATGAGAGTGACCAGCCTCACTCATCCTTGAGTGGCATTATGTGAACAGTAAACCCCAACCATCCCTTGGATATAATTCTGCACAGGTTCAATCTGACTGGAGTGCCTTAATTGCCTACTAAACCACCAGGCACCATAATTTGGTTATATGGTTACCACCCAGTATAGTAAATGGTTTCCTGGTGTACCAGAAACCATTTGGCTTGTCACTCAATGTAGAGTCACCTGTAGCCAGAAGGAAGAGGCAAGAATGAAGGAAAGATAGAAGAGGAAGGATGGAAAGATGGAAGATAGGAAAGGGCAGGCACCCGAGAGCAGCACTACATCAAGTGAGTGGATGGTGAGCACCCCCACCAACCACCACAC
Organism: Coenobita brevimanus; assembly: GCF_032717465.1. Classification (NCBI taxonomy): domain Eukaryota; kingdom Metazoa; phylum Arthropoda; class Malacostraca; order Decapoda; family Coenobitidae; genus Coenobita; species Coenobita brevimanus. Next base: position 36,883,360 of record NC_136998.1, on the reverse strand, counting down.
TACACTACGCTAAATCTCATTCAGGGGTCCCATATGAACATCTGAACACCTTGCCAAAGGGCCATAAAGTAGGCTTAATATCATCACTGTGGAACTACAATTACTCTTCATTAAACAGAAACAAACAGACTTGTAAATACTGGTATTTCATCAAACACAGATGGGAAAATCACATGGCTGGTCACCTTGAAAGTGCTATTCAATATTACATGCTAAATTTACCTGTTATATCTATGTTTCTACCTATCTACTCACACATATCTATCTATACTTAATTCACAGAACACATGGATTTATATTTTCCTTGGGTTTTGAAGCTCCCCAGCACCCCTTCCTTGGTGAATTACTTTGCACATTACACCTTAATATGCCCTTGAATGTTATGTATAGCTTTTTAATAGCGACAGATTGAAAAACAACTAGCAGGAAAATATCAAGGGGCTAAAGTATTAGCAGAAAAGAAACTAATAGGGAATCAGTGTTGGGGAGCTTCCTTGACCAACTCAACCCAGGGATGTATTGTTTGATGGTGCTGCCCACAAACGATTTTTCTTCATTTATTTATTTATTTACAGTATCATTATTATTTTTTCCAAGTTTTGGGGAGACCTTTCAAAGTGAAGGGGCCATTTGTTGTTACTGAGTAACCCTGGTCTGTCTAGCCAAGCAGATCCATCACCTGCAGGCATGCAACTATCTCTGCAAAACTTTCCCATACAATGAATTGATGATGTTCCTTTGTGGTAAACAGCAACTCACCACAGCAAGACACAGGGAAGAGTGTGGAGGTTTGGTTCCTAGGTGGACACTGCATTTGCATCTCTCCACCTGCTTGATAAGGGCACTATAGCTAGCTCCACATCACGTCAATATTTCAATATATCGTTACCACCTAGCATTACAAATGTTTTCCTGGGTTACAGGAAACCATTATGTTTGTCACTCAGTGTACAGCCATCTGATGTGGTGAAAAAAAAAAAAAAAAAAAAAAGAGTGGAAAGATGGGAGATATAGGGAAAGAAGAGGGAGGATGGAAAAAGAAGCGATAAAGGTGAATGAAGTAGACAACACTACATCAAGTGAGTGGATGGTGGTGACCACCACTTACCATCATAAAGGTGTCAGAGATTATTATATATAACTCTCCTATGCTGAAAAAGCCATATGGCATCACTAACAATAAATAAACAAATATATATTATATTTATATTACCTATTATTATGTATACATTATATATATATATATATATATATATATATATATAGATTATTAACCCATGGAGATGAAGTAAGGACCAGACGGAAAGAATATTTTGAAAGCCTAATGAATCGAGAGAGCAGAGCAGCTGTAAACATGATTGGTTTTAGGGGTGTGCAGAGAAGGAATCCAGTGCCAGGAGACGTGACACTCGCACAGCTGAAGAGTGCTGTGAAGCGGCTGAAAAATGGGAAAGCAGCTGGGGTTGATGAGGTGTATGCAGAGATGCTTAAATGTAGTGGAGAGAATGGAATGAAGTGCTTGTTGGATATGTAAGAAGGCATGGATGAGTGAAACTGTGCCTGCAGAGTGGAAAAAGGCTGTGATTGTACCCCTGTACAAAAATAAAGGTGAATGAAGTGAGTGCAAGAATTATTGTGGCATAAGTTTACTGACTGTGGTAGGGAAGGTATATGGAAGAATTATTATAGAGAAAGTAAAAGAGATATCAGAAGTCCTAGTGAGTGATGAACAGGATGGCTTTAGGAGTGGCAGAGGATGTGTGGACCCAATATTTGCAGTGAGACAGATATTAGAGAAGGCTTGAGATGGACCATAAGGTGTTTATGGCATTCATGGATCTAGAAAAAGCATATGACAAAGTGGACAGAGAAGGATTGTGGAAAGTTCTGCGCATGTATGGTGTAGAGGGTAAGCTGTTAGGTGGCGTAAAGAGTTTTTATGATGGTAATGAAGCATGTGTCAGGGTTAATGGGCATCTAAGTGAATGGTTCACAATCAGTGTGGGCGTGCGACAAGGTTGTGTGATGTCCCCATGGTTGTTCAATGTATATATGGATGGGGTGATGAGAGAAGTGAAAACACGAGTAATGGAGAGAGGGATGGCATTGGTAATGAATGGTGATGGATGGAATATCTCAAATTTGTTGTATGCTGATGATGCAGTACTGGACAAGAACTTGGTAGGCTAGTGCAGAGTTTTGCTGATGTCTGTAAGCGTCGTGCCTTGAGAGTAAATGTAGAAAAGAGTAAAGAGATGGTTACTGAGAGAGAAGGTGACTCCCAGTGCAATGTAACAGTGAATGGAGAGAGACTGGAATTGGTGAGAGAGTTCAAATACCTGGGTACAGTGATAGAAAAAGAGAGGAAAATGTGCAAAAGAAGTTGAAAGTAGAGTGACACAAGGAAGAAAAGTAGCTGGTGCAATAAAGGCTTTGATAAGAAACAGAGGCTTGAGTGTTGCAGTTGCACGGGGCTTACATGAAGGAGTGTTAATGCCAACTTTAACATATGGATGTGAGACTATTGTGTGGCATGAAAATGAAATGTCAAGAGTAAGAGCAGTGAAGATGGGACTGCTGAGGAATGTATGTGGAGTACAGAGGGTGGATATGATACGAAATAATGTGATTCGTGAAAGATGCGGAGTGAGGAAGTTGGTGGACACCAGAATTTAAGAGAGTGTACTGAGATGGTATGTTCATGTGGTGAGAATGGATAACAATAGAGTGGTGAAGAAGGTATATCTGAGCGAATTCGAAGGAGGGGGGAGGCGAGGTAGGCCAAGGAGAAGGTGGAGAGATATGGTAGATGAATGTGTGAGGAAGAGAGGTTTGGAAGTTGGTGAGGCTAGGGAACTGACAGGAGATCGAGCTGGCTGGATGAATTTTGAGAGGAGATGTGCATGATCAGGGATTTTGGGCACCCCTTTTTAACATGGCAGCGTCTGGATTGACTCTGTCGGATACGATATGTGAAGCTACAGAACGTGGCGAATGTTTTTGGCGTATCCAATAGAGCCATGATTCCGAAGGCTTGAATGATGAGTGAATGGAAGCGTGGCCCATTGGACTGAGCAATTTTGGGCTGTCTGGACATTGCTACTCCTCACCCTGCCCTTGGGTTGGAAAGGAGGTCCGGATGATGATGATAATGATATATATATCTATCTATCTATTGCCAGACGCCATAATCCCATACGGGATGGCCATTTGACTCTGAGTTATTTGTTTTACAGGGAGGGGCACTAACCCTCCACCAACACACTTGACACGTAGGGAGCACGTAAGGTTTGGTTATATGGTTACCACCCAGCGTTGTAAATGGTTTCTTGGCTTACAGGAAACCATTTGGCTTGTCACTCAATGTAAAGCCACTTGTAACGGAAAGAAAAGCAATAAGTAGTGACAGAAAAGATGGGAGAAATAGGAAATGAGGAGGGCAGGCACAGAAAAAGAATGACAAAGGCTAAGGAAGAAGTAGGCAGCACTACATCAAGTGAGTGGATGATGGTCGCCACCACCTACCACTATATATATGTATGTATATATATATATATATATATATATATGGTACAGCGGTACAGCGTGCGTTTCGTACTTGGGTGAGCCAGGGTTTGTGCCCCGCCAAGGTAATAAACTTTGGGAGTGTTCACCTGGCCACGTACTGCATTGGTGGACACAATGGGTACTGTGGTTGAACCAATGTCTATCTGTTGCCAGACGCCTCAATCCCATTTGGGGTGGCCACAAACAAATCGCCTCCAAGTCGCCCTGTCCCCCGCCATTTCACTCCCCTGCTCCCAACTCACACCCCCCTCTCTCATATACCTCTCCACCCCATCCCTCCATCTCATCCTCGGCCTCCCCCTCCCTCTTCCCCCCTCCACCTCACTCACATACACTCTCTCCGTCAGTCTTTCACCCTCCATCCTCTCCACAGGGCCAAACCACCTCAGTGTGTTCCTCATAATGCTTCCTATCACATCCACATCAACACCACAATGCTCCTTTATATCCTCATTCGTCAGCCTGTCTCTCCATGTGACTCCACAGGCTCCTCTTAAATAACTCATTTCCACTGCTCTCACTCTTGACTTGTGTCCTTCCAACAACGTCCAAGCTTCACTTCCATACATTAGAGTTGGTATCACAATATTGTCATGTAGTAACTTTTTCACTTCCATGCTCACTTCCCTGTTTCTTATCACTGCTTTCAAAGAACCAGCAACTTTTCTTCCCTGCTGTACCCTTTCAAGCACTTCACCCTCAAAACCTCCATCCTTACTCATCACACTACCCAAGTACTTAAACGTACTCACATTTTCCAATTCCTCACCACCCAACCTCGCTGTACATTCACTGACTTTACCTCTCTCAAAGACCATCAATTTACTCTTCCCTACATTCACCTTTAGATTCCGTTTCTTACACACTCTCTCAAAGTCATCCACCAAGCATTGCAGCTCCCCTTCATCTTCACTCAACAACACAGTATCATCTGCAAACAACAGTACAGGGAGTTTCCAAACACTATCCTCTCTCACCAGGGCCACTCCAACATCCACTACCCTACCTTGTACCTCTTTTATTACCCCATCCATGTACAGATTGAACAACCATGGAGACATGACACATCCCTGTTTCAAACCAACTTTCAAAGAGAAAAATTCACTTAGTTCACCATCCACACGCACTGCAGCCTTCGCACCATCATACATACTCTTCACAGCATTCAACAACTTCCCATCTACTCCATATATTCTTAACACTTTCCACAATCCTTGTCTATCCACCCTGTCATATGCTTTCTCCAAATCCATGAAAGCAGCATACAACTTCTTTCCCTTCTCGAGAAACTTTTCCACTAAAGATCTAAGAATGAATATCTGATCTACACAACCTCTTCCCTTCCTAAAACCTCCCTGTTCTTCTCCAACTAATTTCTCTGTTCTTTCTCTAACTCTGTCAATAAGTATCCTACCATTCACTTTTCCTATTATACTAAGACAAATGCCCCTATGACTACCACACACGTCTTTTTCCCCTTTTCCTCTGTACAAGGGAATAATTACACCTGACTTCCAATCCTTCGGGACTCTACCTTCCTCCCAGGCAAATCTGCACATCTTCCACATCCATTCTACTACTATCTCTCCCCCATGCTTCAGCATTTCACCACACACTCCATCAATTCCTGGGGCTTTCCCCGATTTAACTTTCTTCATTGCTTCCACAACTTCTATCCTACTGATTTCTTCCTGTCTTCTCACCTCCCTCCTCCCAGCCATTCCCCAGCCACTTATACTCGCATTACTTCCATCCTCTACGTTCAACAATTCCTTAAAGTTTTCTCTCCATCTGCTCACTTTTTCTCCCTTCTCCACTAGTAATCTACCATTTTTATCTTTCACTCCCCTACTAACTTCACTTCCACCCTGTCTTACTCTTTTCACCTCTCTCCAGAACATTTTCTTACAGTCCCTCCACTTTACATTCAAATTCTTTCCAAATTCCTCATCCACTCTCTTTTTACTCCCTCTCACTAATCTTTTCATCTCTCTCTTTCTTTCTACATATAACTCTCTTCCGCCTCTCAACTTCTTCCACGCCCCTATTTCTCATCCATTCATTGTATGCTTTCTTCTTTTGTGCCACAGCCTGTTTCACCTCTTCAGTCCACCACGCTGTTCCTTGCACCCCCCTCCGTCTTCTCTTCCTTCCACACACCACATCACATGCTGCACATATTTCTTCTGTAAATATCCTACACACACCTTCCACATCTCCCATCTGCTCCAATTCATATTTGCCCAATCGTTTCTCCACTTCTCTCTTATACTCTGCCTTTTTCTCATCCTCTTGTAACCTTTCCACTCTCCTTGCAACTACTCCTTCCTCTCATCTTTCCCTTATTCTATTCCTCCATCTTACTTGAATTTTAATTCTAGCCACCACCAAGTAGTGGTCAGAAAGTCCACTCCCCCAACCTCTATAAACTCTTGCATCCATTACACATCTTCGCATCCTTTCATCCACACACACATAATCAATCATTGCCTTCCTTTCATTCAGTTCACCACCCACCCTTCTCATCACTTGCCATGTATACCTGTGGATCATTTTATGCCTGAAGAGGGTATTGGCTATCACCAACCCCCTCCCAGCACAAATGTCCACTAACGCACTCCCATTCTCATCTATCTCAGCAGGCACACCCCACTCACCAACTATTTCATCCACCTTCACATTCCCAACTTTACCATTCATATCACCAATCAAAAACACTCTCTCATTCCTTCCAAACTTTTCCATGCACACTTCTACATTTATCCAGAACTCTTCTCTCACTCTTCTAGCACGATCTTGTGTTGGCACATACACACACACAATCGCCCACATTTGTATTCCAACTTTCAACTTTACCCACACAATCCTTGACCCAACTGATCCATACTGTCTTATGCTCCTCTTCCATCTTTTACTCACAACTATACATACTCCTTCCTCTGCCCTCTCATTCTCACCTACTCCTGCACATATACCCCATCCATACTCCCATTCTCTCACACTTTCTCCTCTCCATTTTGTTTCAGTTATTCCACATACATCCACTTTCGCACCCTCAAGCACCTGGACAATCTCTCTCTCTTTCACCTCATCATTTGCTCCCCTTACATTCCAGGTTCCAATTACCATGTCCTTTGTCCGGTCCTTGGTCGTCATCGTTTGGTCAGTCCTTGTCTGAGGCTTGTTGTTTGTTTTTTTTAGTTAGCTGATGTCCGGGGAGGGGCACTAACCAGTGTTGCTTACTATAAAAGTATTCTTGCACCCAGTCGGCTTGCGCAGGCCGATTACACTTGGTTCACAGACTACACACACATCCAAAGCCACTCCAACACTACAAGTACACTTACAAGCACTTCTCACCCTACATACAATCTCTACCAGACAGCCTAAGCCACTTGGTAGAGAGATGCATCGGCTACATCATCCCGACTTCGGTCAGGATAGGCCGGTCCCGCAATGGATACTCAAACAGCTGCTGCTGCTGCTGTATATATATATAGATATATATATATATATATATATATATATATATATATATATATATGTATATATATATATAAAATATATATATATATAAAATATATATATATATATATATATATATAAAATATATATATATAAAATATATATATATATAAATATATATATATATATATTTATATAAAATATATATATATATATATATATATATATATATATATATATATATATATATATTTATATAAAAAAAATATATATATATATATCTTATATATATAAAAAATATATATATATATATATATATATATATATATATATTTATATAAAATATATATATATATATATATATATATATTTATATAAAATATATATATATATATATAAATATATATATATATATATACATATATATAAAACATATATAAAATATATATATATATATATATATATATATATACTAGTATATGTGTTCATTATTCTCATGTTACACATTTCAGCAAAATTTACTGCCATTTCTCCTCTTTCATTCATTTCTCCAACTCCATACTTTTCCATACATGCTTCTCCAATTTCTGAATTACCAATTTTTGCACTAAAGTCTCCCATAAGTATAGTATACTGTATGTGATCTTTTCTTCTTCCATAATCTAGGAGATGACTTTATAGAATGTCTCTATTTCTTCATCTCAGCTTTGAGAAGTCAGTGCATATACTTGTATTACTTTCAAGGCGTATTTTCAGTGTTCTAATGACAATCTATGCTGTATTGTCAGATACACTGCTGAATTTGACAATGTTGTATGCAAGATTTCTGTTAATTAGAAATCCAACACCATTAACTCTTTCTTTTTGTCTTCCTCAGTTGTAAAATAGGTGGTTGCTGTTTTTGAGCTGAATTACTTTCTCTTCTTTTTTTTGTGGATCTCATTCAAACCTACAATATCCCAACTATTGTTTTCCCGTTCAGTCATTACGTTATCAAGTTTGTAACCTTTTGCAAAGCTTCTTATATTGCATGTAAAGATCTTCATGGATTTCAGTTTGTTTAATATCCCAGTCTCTAATCTACTAACACAATGCCTACTCACTTATGGTGGAACACTGCCTGAAAGCACAGGAGGCAGTGTGGCTGGATCTTTAGTAGACGATGATCCAACAGGAATACCCATCAAATTATTTGCAATAGAACTCATGTTTGGTTGGGCGGATTGTGGCAAATAATCTCACCTCCCTGACACATTGTTTCTGGTGAGAAGTAATTTTTTTTTGCCACCTTATTCAGTACATTTGGTGGAGCCCTATACTGTATATTTATAGGAGGTCCCATGGTCCGAGCCATCCAAGACAGTACCTTGTATAAGTGCAAGGCCTTCCCCTATCTGCCACCAAGGAAAACATGATCCAGAGCTAACTTATTTTACCTAATTAAAAATGATCTTATAATATTTTCAATGTGGTTTACAATAACATATAAAAACACTGGCTTACCTCAGCAACCTTTAGGAACTCTGCCACTCTGTCCATGCGTATTAGGAACTTCTTGTAACAATCAAGGGCATCTCGTGCCTAAGGGTTAAAGGAAAAAACAGCATATCGGTCAAATGTGTGAAAACATGCAGAAGCAGTAGCAGCTGTAGCTCTAGTAGACTGCAGCTGAATGTGCAATCCACCAACCTCCTCCTAGGGGATTGGGAGGGAGTTGAGGGATGTTTGTATTATTGGACAGTGGTGCCACATGGGTTATATCATTGTCACCACAAGATGGCATCCCTCTCCAGCACTGTGAATACTGATAAATGCAGTCATCACTATAAGTTAGGGATGTGTTCCAATATATCAACTTTCCATCCAACAGATACAAAAAACAGTGAAAATGGCAAATCAGTTTATTGACACCAATGGAGCTAACAGTCTATTTTTCTGTGATTCCCCGGGGTTTTCACTGCAGAATACAGCATTAGAGAAAAAAGCCCATAATGAGAACCAACTGCCCTTAAAGCCTAACACATAAATGCACATTACTTTATCCATTCATTCTCCAATCTCTCAAAAATACATGATATGATCCACCACATCCATTTCCACAAAAATCTATTTTCATCCGCCCCTTTTCTTCTCTTCCTATGTACTTACCTGCTTCTTATTCATCTCAAAGTATTTTTCCAAAAGATTAATGATGCCATCATTGTAGCACGCGAACAACCTGATGAGGTCTCGGAAAAGTAGCATGAAAGCTGTGTTGATAACACCATTGGTTAGCTCATTGGCAGTGCAGTCGAAGTCCAGCAATAGGTCCACTTGAGACTGTAGTACAGGGAGGGTCTTGAGCAGCTGTTCCGTCGCCATTGTACGTAGCGTCCCATCTTCTTTCCTGAAGGACATCAAAGCATAATAAGAAGAAACTTTAATAGTGTAGAAGTAAAGGAAACTTTAAATAATGGGGGACATCTGGAGCTAGGCAAAGTATTACAACTGATGAATAAATTTTACTCGAGAAACCTTGTTTTTGTAGAAGCCTATATATACCGGTACTACAGGGAACCTCAACATGCTGTTACTATCTTATACATAGGAACGGCCATACCACGTTGAGTACACCGCTTCCCGTCCGATCAGCGAAGTTAAGCAACGTTGGGTCTGGTTAGTACTTGGATGGGTGACCGCCTGGGAACACCAGATGCTGTTGGCATAACGTTCTCCCTACGTGTCAAGTGGGGTTGGTGGAGGATTAGTGTGCCTTCCTGTAAAACAATTAACTCTAAGCCCTTGGCCACCCCGTTTGGGATACATGGCATCTGGCAATGAATGAATGAATGAATAACTTTGTGGCACACCTACTTAACCCCTTGAGTATGTGGCACCTTATAAAAATAATAAAATTGTCCGCAAACAGACAAAATAAAATGATGGGTCTCAAGCTTGACATTAAGTGTCAACCCTGGTAATAATGCAATTCCTAGTTGGGTGAAATATAAATGAACAACCTGCAGACCACCAAAGTTCCTATGCAGAGCGCAGGAGACATACTGTATATCACAGTGATACTAAAAGCTATTGCTTGATTCAACCTGCAAAGTTCCAAAAATAAAAAAAATCCAGAACATGCAAAGTCTGAATATTTCTGAAACACTAAGACTCAAACAAATTAAGCCAGGGTATTAATTTTTGCCAAAACATAACTCTGAACTGGACTTCTTAGATAACATTCTTCATTATTGAAAGCTTCTCTAAAGATCTAAGAAACCTCCCTATTCTTCTCCAACTAATTCCCCTGTTATTTCCCTAACTCTGTCAATAAGTATCCTACCATATACTTATCCTATTACACTAAGAAGCCAAAAGCCCCAAAGATTATCACATACTTCTTTTTCCCCTTTTCCTTTGTACAGGGGAATAATTATAGCTGACTTCCAATCCTCTGGGACTCTACCTTCCTCCCAGGCCAATCAGCACATCTTCCACACCAATTCTATTACTATCTCTCCCTCATACTTCAGCATTTCACCACACACACCATCAATTCCTGGGGCTTTCCCCATATTAACTTTCTTCATTGCTTCCACAACTTCCATCCTACTGATTTCCTCTTCTCTTCTCACATCCCTCTGGCTTCAAGCCATTCCCTAGCCACTTATACTCGCATTACTTTCATTCTCTATGTTCAACAATTCCTTAAAGTGTTCTCTATATCTGCTCACTTTTTCTCCCTTATCCACTAGTATCTACCATTTTTGTCTTTCACTCCCCAATTAACTTCTTTGGCACCCTGTCTAAGTCTCTTTACCTCCCAGAAAATTTTCTTACATTCCCTCCATTTTACATTCAAATTTCTTCCAAATTCCTCATCTACTCTCTTCTTAGTCTCTCTTACTAATCTTTTTACCTCTCTTTTCTTCTCTACATATAACTCTCTCTTCCATCTCTCAACTTCTTCCACATCCATGTTTCTCATCAACTCACTATATGCTTTCTTCTTTTATGCCACAGTCTCTCTCACCGCTTCATTCCACCATGCTGTTCCCTGCACCCCCTTTAGTCTTCTCTTCACCCCCACACACCACCTCACATGCTGCACAGATTTCTTCTGTGAATATCTTGCACAAACCTTCCAATTCCCCCATCTGCTCCAATCCATATTTACCCAATCACTCCTCCACTTCCCTCTCATATTCTGCCTTTTTTCCATTCTCTTGTAACCTTTCCACCCTCCTTTCATGAACTACCTCCTCCTGTCCTTCCCTTCTTCCATTTCATTTGGACCTTGTTTCTGACCACCACCAAATGGTTGCCAAAATGTTCACTCCCCTAACCTCTATATATTTTTGCATCCATTACACACCTCATCCTGTCAACCACACACACACAATCAATCATTGCCTTAAGTTCACCACCCTTCTCATCACTCGCCATGTATACCTATGGAACATTTTGTGCCTGAAAAGGGCACTGGCTATCACTAACCCCCTCCTGACACAAATGTCCACTAAAGAACGGACATTCTCATCCATCTCTACAGGCACACCCCACACACCAACTACTCCATCCACCTTCACATTCCCTACTTTTCCATTCATATCTCCAATCTAAACACTCTCTCATTTCTTTCAAACATTTCCATGCACGTTTCCACATTTGTTCAGAACTCTTCTCTCACTCTGCTTGCACGATCTTGCGCTGGCGCATAGAGGCTTTATGCCTCTATAAGTTCCTCTTTCCAGGGCATCACCTTCCCCTTGTACACATTTACATATGCAGGAAGGAGGCTGTGGCATCAGCTGATCAGGGTGGTACTCCCAAGGGGAATGGGAATGCTGGTCATAGGGAGAGCTGTAGCTCCTGTTTCACTTGCTACCTAACCATCCCCATTTGCAGACCTTTTCAGTGTGACACAAACATGGAGAGTAGACCAGCATACTCTCCCAAACACTTCCTCTAACTATCTCATACACTATACCACATGCAGTGAGGTTGGATGGTGAGGATATGGAGAATGTGAGTACATTCAAGTACTTGGGTAGTGTGATGAGTAAGGATGGAACTTTGGGGGATGAAGTACGTGAAAGGGTATAGCAGGGAAGAAAGGTTGTCGGTACACTGAAAGCAGTGATGAGAAATAGGGAGGTGAGTATGGAAGTTAAGAAGTCACTGCATGATGGTATTGTGATCCCTACCCTGACGTATGGAAGCGAGGCGTGGACCTTGCAAGAGGGGAACAAGTCCAGAGTGAGAGCAGTGGAAATGAGTTACTTGAGAGGAGCATGTGGAGTGACGTGGAGGGACAGGTTGACGAATGAAGAAGTGAAGGAACGTTGTGGGGTAGATGTGGATGTGGTTGAGAAGATTAGGAGAAATACACTGAGGTGGTTTGGACATGCAGAGAGAATGGAGAATGAAAGACTGACTAAGAGGGTGTATGTAGGTGAGGTGGAGGGAGGGAGAGGGAGGGGTAGACCGAGGATGAGGTGGAGGGATGGAGTTGAGAGGTATATGAGGGAGGCGGGGGTGAGTTGGGGGGAGGGTAGTCAAATGGTGGGTGACAGAGTGACTTGGAGGCGTTTTGTCTGCGGCCACCCTTTGTGGGATTAGGGCGTCGGGCTATAGATAGATAGATAGATAGATAGATATACTTTACATATCACACAGTGTACCCCACTACATTACAGGGGTTGACACCAGCAAGGACATGCTGTCAGAAAGCTTCGCCCCTGCCACCTAGTGGCGGACCTTTTAAAGAGAAGCATGACAAGGGCTCCGCCAGCATAGACAGTGGAGACGGGGTGAGATGGGACTCGAACCTGTGCTAGAGGGCACATGGCATTGCGGTTTCCAAGTTGCTGCTTCCGCCCAATAGAGAGGGGCCCAAACCTGGGAGTAGCACTCCAGGAGGCTGCCCTATCAATGAGTGCATAATGGTGGGGCAGTTACAGTGCCAAGGTGTGTTTGGAGGGTGTCCCTGTAGCTGTCCTGGCAGGGTGCCCCGCGGCCACTATCTCAGCCACTGGTCAAGGCTGGTCGGCTACAGGTCCCAGATCCACTGCCTGGACCTGGGACTAAGCAGTGAGTGAGGCCTATGGCATGTCTCTTCCCTTATGTTATACAGTACATATATATATATATATATATATATATATATATAACATAAGGGGAGATATGCCATAGGCCCCACCCACTGCACAGTCCCAGGTCCAGTATACTGTATATATATATATATATATATATGGAGCCTCTGTTGTACAGTGGTAAGGCATGCAATTTTGTACATGGAAGAACGAGGGTTCGCGCCTCGCCAGGGTAATAAACTTTGGAAGTGTTCTTCTTGCCACATACTGCTTTGGCAGACGTAAGGGGTGCTGTAGTTGAACCAGCATTGCATACTATAAAGTATGCTTGCACCCACTCGGCTTGCGTGTGCCGATGACACTTGGTTCACAGACTACACACACATCCAAAGCCACTCCAACAGTACAATTACACTTACAAGCACTTCTCACCCTACATACAATCTCTACCAGACAGCTTAAGCCATAGGTAGAGATACATAGGCTGTATCGTCCCCACTTCGATCGGGATAGGCTGGTCCCGCAGTGGACACTCAAATGGCTGATGATGATGATGATGATGATGATGATGATGATGATAGTATATATATACATACATAGACAGTATATATATATATACATATACAGTATATATATATATATATATATATATATATATATATATATATATTGGAATTTCGAATTTCAACAGTTTAGAATTCGACTATTTGTATTTCGATGTGTTTTGAAGTGGTTCACCTACCTCACTTTTCGATGCAAAATCGCGTTTTTCAATGCTCTCAGGGCCAGACTCCAACCAAAACAAGCAAAGATAATATTTTTGATATGAACCAAAATGCTAGAAGTGAAGGAAAATTATAAGAAAAAGTAAGAGCCTAACCTAGTATGTGATGTCAAGGAGAGAACGAAAATCAACATCATTTATTCATATGTGAAGAATACGAAGACATGGTTCTGAGACAATTCACCATCAAGTCAATTTGCCGTCAAATAACTCCCCATCAAAACATGGATGCAGCCAAAGGAGAAATGGCAATACAGGAAAGGGCAGTAATACACCAAGTATACACTTGCTGATAGTATGGCAATACAGGAAAGGGCAGTAATACACCAAGTATACACTTGCTGATAGTATGGCAATACAATGCAGAACTACAGTTACTTATCCACAATAATAGTTCATAAAGTTTACAGGGGGTGTGAGTAAAAAATCATGATTTTACGTAGTTAGGTTTGGAGGCCCCGGACCCTAACTAATTTTTTCCATGAGAAGTTTAGTTTAAACTTGAATTTCGCTGTGATTTTTAGGCACCCATGTCCGTCGAAATTTGAAATTCCACTGTATGTATATATATATATATATATATATATATATATATATATGCAACGTTGGGTCTGGTTAGTACTTGGATGGGTGACCGCCTGGGAACACCAGATGCTGTTGGCATCCCTACGTGTCAAGTGGGGTTGGTGGAGGATTAGTGCCCCTCCCTGTAAAACAATTAACTCTAAGCCATTGGCCACCCTGTCTGGGATACATGGCGTCTGGCAATGAATGAATGAAAATATATATATATATATATATATATATATATATATATATATATATATGTGTGTGCATGTGTGTATACATACATACATATATATATATATATATATATATATATATACACATACATACATACATACATACCAGGCCCTCCACATTCGCGGATTCTATTTTCGCGTCCCTCGCACATTCATGGATTGTCCCTCTGTGGAGCCAAGATTTTGTTCACGCCCACAAAGTGTTGCCATGCAGACGCTCGCGGGTCATTTCGTGCCAAAACAGACCCATAGTTATGCCATGCAGTTGCATTCAATATCATCTCATCCAGTCATCCGTCATCAGTAACTGTATGGCTAATCATCTTCAACGCTGTCAATGTCATGTTCATCATCATCATCATCACAAGTCATCAGAGTTTGTCCGCCAAAACTTCAGGGACAGTGGTGAGTTAACTCTGAATTTAATGGGTGTGGTTGTATGAAGCTGGGATAAATATGAAGCTGATGACTTGCCCACACTCACGTGGATGTGCACGAGACGCACCACTTGTGGGACTCTGTGGAAGTCACCAGGTACATAGTTACCCTAACTTAGTACTATACTGTACAGCCATACCCAGTCAAAACTTATTTGTTATTAAACTTTTTTTTACAGTTGGTCTGTTACTATTTGTGATATTATATGCTGCTTTCAGGTCCCAGATATAGTTTATTAGGTACAGTATGTGCACATTTGCTCACAAGGGGTAATTTGTGGCTGTAGAGGAATTTTGGAGGAGGCACGCCAAATATTCCTGGAAAATCCACTTTTGCAGGGGTCTGTGTTCCCTAACCCCTGCGAATGTGGAAGGCCTGGTGTATGTGTGTATGTGTGTGTGTTTGTGTGTATAGACAGATAGATAGATAGACAGACAGATAGGTAGATAGATGGGTAGACAAATAAATTGATAAACACACAGATATAGATAGATAGATGGATAGACAGATAGATGAATATAGAAAGATAGCCACTACAGTATATACATAGATAGATATTAGAGAGAGAGAGAGAGAGAGAGAGAGAGAGAGAGAGAGAAAGAGAAAGAGAGAGAGAAAGAGAAAGAGAGAGAGAGAGAGACCTATATACTGGATACCTACTGTATATACCTGTCCAATTCCATATATTTTTACACTGACTGGAAAACATGCAAAAAATCATATAGGCTACTGGTACTCACCCACGCTTAACTTTGCAAAAGTCAAAGGCAACACTTCTGTATGAAATTGCCTTCTCGTTGATATATTTGGCATACCGTCTGATAAATGTTGACATGTCATAACCTGTGAGCAAGGGAAGTTGCATTAGTGAAAAAACATCGAGAACAAACAATGCATACCATAATTACAAAATGATAGATTCAAAAGAAAATTTACATTTATCTTCACTTAGTAATTTCATTCTCTTAAAAGCAATCCATAATTTATCATTCTCATAAACTGTTCCCGTAAGCCAGGAAACTAATTACAATGCTGGGTGGTAACCATATAACCAACCCATATATGTTTCTTACGAGTCAGCAAGTGGGTTGGTGGAGGGTTGGCGCCCCTCCCCATAAAACAACTAACTCGAAGACAAACAACCACCCCTTATGTCATTATGGTGTCTGGATATACGTAGATAGATAGAGACAAACTGTACACTGGCTGTTATAATGAAAAAATGTATTGATTTTATATTCAATTTCCAGTAGGAGTACAATAGTGGGAGCAAAATAACACTATACTGATGGCTGTTTATACTGTAGATTACATCTTGCACTAAATCCCATACAACCAATAAAAAAGCTAACATTAAGCAAATCTGAATGGCAATAACTTACCACTTAAAACTTTACAATATGGAAAAGAAAACTAAATTATATATATATATATATATATATATATATATATATATATATATATATATATATACACACACACACACACACACACAATGCCATAAGTTCAAGAAAGCATAAAAAAAAAAAAAGTTATTGCAAAGCATGAAAGCATGATGAATTACAATGGTTATAAGCCAGTTACACACACACACACACACACACACACCCTCACACTCACACACACACACACACACACACACCCTCACACTCACACACACACACACACACACACACACACACACACACACACTGATACCAGTGAAGAACAGCTTAAATGTGGTTAATGTGGAACTGGGAGAAGGTAGGGATGAAGTGATAAATATGAAACTAGAAACCAGAGGGAAAGGAAAGAGAGACATTACAGTAGCATATGTCCCCCCTAAGACAAGAATATGGAATGAAAATGAATACCAGATGTTGTTGGGCATGGTTAGATACCTACAGAAAGTGACTGAGAAAAGCAACAACATAATCCTGATTGACAATTTTAATTGTAAAGATATGAACTGGGAGAAGTGCGACTCAGGAGAAAGTGAGGATTTGTGAGGCAATATATTGTTAAGTACAGCAATGAATAATGTAATGATACAGTGGGTCAAAGAAGAAACAAAATTTATAGGTGATGACACAACAGCAAGACTAAATGTACTGCAAACCAAAGAACCTGACATAATTGAATCTCTACTATATCTGTGTCCTGTGGAGAAAAGCAATCGGTAGGGATTGAGTTTCAGATTATAGAAGGGATTGTGGAGCAAAGAGATGAACTACACAGGCATGGAAGATACAACTTTGGTAAAGCAAACTTTACAGGATTGAGGAAATTTTGTGAAAATGCGGATTGGAGAGAACTCAGAGAAACAAGAGAGTTAAAGAAAACATGGGACATCTTTCTCGACTTCTGTAATATGGGTGTGGAAAAATATACACCAAAAGTGAGAGAGAGAACTGGAAAACAAGACTCGTTCAATGAAAAGTGTATGACAGCAAAAAAAGAAAGGAATGAGGCATGGAACAAATGGAGAAAGAGAGGTAACAACAGAACAAAAGAAGAATATAAAAGAACTAGAAATCAATATACCGGTACTAGAATATGTTGAGAGGAAGTAAGATACTTTGAAAAATATTTATATAATTGACAAATGTAAGGAAGAACTAAAACTGTTTTAAGGGTTTGTTAATGGCAAACTGAAACAAAAGGAAGGAATTAATAAGCTGAAAGTAGAAGGTATGGTCTATAAAGATGCAGTAATGCAAGATGAAATATATAATGAACAAATGATTCCAATCGGTTTTCACTAAAGAAAGTGATTTTGTGGAGGGGGAGGGAGTGACTAGAAAGGAAGAGTTAAAAGATTTAAAAGTGGAAGTGCAGGAAGTGTACTGGGAACACAAGATGTAAGGAAGACACCAGGGCATGACAGTATCCCTAACTGGATACTAAAAGAATGCAGAGAACAACAGGCGGATAAGATTCACGGTTTAATTGTGTGTTCTCTGGAAGTAGGGAAAGTGCCTCGGAAATGGAAGAGGGCCAATGTGGCACCAATTTACAAGAGGGAGAATAAGGAAGAACTCCTAAATTATAGACCAGTGTCCCTGGCCAGCATGGTTGCAAAACTGTGCAAGAGAATCCTGAAAGACAGATGGATAAAATACCTGGAGGAAACGGACATGTTGGCAGGAAGTCAGGTTCAAAACTAGGAGGTCGAGTGTTTCTAATTTGCTGAGCTTCTACTCAAGGCTGATTGACATGCTACAGGACAGAGATAGTTGGGTGGACTGTGTGTATTTAGATCTGGAGAAAGCCTTTGACAAGGTATCCCATAAGCAACTACAATGTAGAAATTGGAGCGCATAGGAGGACTGAAGGGGAACCTCATGGTGTGGATGAAAGACTTCATGACAGACAGACAGATAAGGGCAATAATAAAGGACAGGGTGTCACGCTGGAGGGAAATAACAAACGGAGTCCCGCAGGTCTCAGTGCTGGTGCCCATAATGTTCCTGATTTACATAAATGATATGGTGGTTGGAATGAACAGTTATGCAAGTCTGTTTGCAGATGATTTAAAGATCATGAGGAAAGTTGAAGTTGAAGTGAACTGTAAAATGCTGCAGGAAGATCTGGATAGGATTCATGATTGGAACTGGATATGGGAAATGAAAATAAATGCAAAAAAATGTAAAATACTGGAAATGAGTAAAAGTACCAGTACCTACAGGCCATCATTGAATTATTTGATGGGTAATGAACCAATCACAAAAGTGAGAGAAGAGGAGGACCTGGTAGTGTTGGTCCAGGATAATTTGTCATACAAAAAACACATTAACAAGACTGTTAGAGACACACACAAGCTCTTGACAAATATAAGAGTGGCATTTCAATACATGGACGAGGAGATGATGAAAAAATTGATGGTGGCTAAGATCCGCTACAGACTGGAATATGCAGCAGTGGTTTGGTCCCCACATAAAAGGAAAGGGTATAAACAAGATCAAGAGAATACAAACAACAGCAAACAAGTTGGTCCCTAGCCTAAGAGATCTATCATACAAGGAAAAAACTAGAAAAGCTGGGGCTGACTTCCTTAGAAGAATGAAGAGAGAGAGGGACGACACAATTGCAGTGTTCAGGGCCATGATGGGAGTAGACAAAATTGTCAGAGAAGATCTGTTTGCATGGGATGAGAGGATATAGAAAGAAACTGAAAAGGCCAAGTTTCTTGAACGATATCAGGAAATACAGTTTTCCATATAGATGCACTGACCTGTGGAATAACCTGGACAAAGAGATCATCCACTCCAAAAACTTAAACAAGTTCAAAGCAAAAGTGTGACTTGTTGAAACATGGAGATAGGAGCCCACGACCGTAGCTCATTTCCTGTATATCAGAACTAGGCATGCACACATGCACACACACACACACAGAGAAAAAAGGAATGGTTTAATAGAAGTGTATGATGGCAAAAAAAGAGAGAGATACGGCGTGGAACAATTGGAGAAAGAGAGGTAATGACAGAACAAAGGAAGAATATAAAAGAACAAGAAATTAATACACAAGAATACGTAGAGAAGAAGAAAGGAATTTTGAAAAAGGTATAATTGACAAATGCAAGGATGAACCCAAACTGTTTTATAGATTTGTTAATGGCAAACTGAAACAAAAGGAAGGAATCACTAAGCTGAAAGTAGAAGGAGAGGTCTTTAAGGATGCGGCAATGCAAGCAGAAATAATGAACAAACGTTTCCAGTCAGTTTTCACTAAAGAAAAGGAGCTTGTGGAATGGGAGGGAGTGATTAGAAATGTTCCGGTGATGAAAGATATAAAAGTGGAGATACAGGAAGTGTATAAATTACTGGAAGCTCAAGATGTAAGGAAAGCCCCAGGACCTGATGGAATTTCTAATTGGGTACTGAAGGAATGCAGAGAACAACTGGCGGATAAAATTCACAGCTTAATTGTATGCTCACTGGAAGAGGGGAAAGTGCCAAACGAATGGAAGAGGGCAAATGTGGTACCAATTTACAAGGGAGGAAACAGGGAAGAACCCCTGAATTATAGACCAGTGTCTCTAACCAGCATGGTCGCAAAATTGTGTGAGAGAATCTTGAAAGACAGATGGATAAAATATCTGGAAGAGATGAATATTTTGGCTGAATGTCAGTTTGGATTCAGAAGTGGAAGGTCATGTGTTTCTAACTTGTTGAGCTTTTACTCAAGAGCGATTGATGTGGTACAGGAGAGAGATGGTTGGGTGGATTGTGTGTACTTAGAGAAGGCCTTTGACAAGGTACCTCATAAGAGACTAGTGTGGAAACTAGAATATATAGGAGGACTAAAGGGGAAACTTCTGGAATGGATGAGAGACTTTTTGAGAGACACACAAATGAGGACAGTAATAAAGGAAAAGATGTCTGGATGGAGGGAAGTAACAAGTGGAGTCCCTCAAGGCTCAGTGTTGGCACCAGTAATGTTCCTGATTTACGTAAATGATGTGGTAGATGGAGTGAACAGTTATGCAAGTCTGTTTGCTGATGATGTAAAGATCTTGAGGAAGATAGAGGTTGAGGAGGATTGTAAAATACTACAGGAGGATTTGGATAGGATACACAATTGGAGCCGGACGTGGGAAATGAAATTTAATGTAAAGAAATGTAAAATATTGGAAATGGGTAAAAGTACCAGGAGACCATTGCTGAATTATTTTTTGGGTAATGAATTAATCACAAAAAGGAGAGAAGAGAAAGATTTGGGAGTACTGGTCCAAGATAGTTTGTCACCAAAAAAGCACATTAACAAGATAGTTGGAGAGACTTATAAACTCTTGACTAACATAAGAGTAGCATTTCATTATATGGATGAGGAAATGATGAAAAAATTGATAGTGGCCATGATCCGCCCCAGGTTAGAATATGCAGCGGTAGCGTGGTCCCCACACAAAAAGAAAGATATAAACAAGATTGAGAGAATACAAAGAACAGCAACCAAGATGGTCCCCAGTCTGACAGACCTGTCATACAGAGAGAGGCTGGAAAAACTGGATTTGCCTTCGTTAGAGGAAAGGAGAAAGAGGGGAGACATGATTGCGGTGTTCAGGACCATGGTGGGAGTAGATAAAATTGACAAAGAAGATCTGTTTGTATGGGATAAGAGAGCAACAAGGGGACATGGAATGAAATTGAAAAAGTCAAGCTGCTTGAAGGATATCAAGAAATATAGCTTTCCTTACAGAAGTATAGACTTATGGGATAGCCTGGACAAAGAGATCGTCCAGTCTAAAAACTTAAACGAGTTTAAAGTTAAATTAGACTTATTGAGAAACAGCGACGGAAACCCACGAGCATAGTACATTCCGTGTATATCACAATTAGGTATATTAGGTAAATACTTAAATATTTGGAACGACTTAGACTAAGAGGTGGTGCATGAGAAAAACATTCATGTGTGTAAAGGTAGACTTGATAAATGAGGATATGGAGACAGGACAACATGAGCATTGCTCAATTCCTGTATACTACAAATAGGTAAATACACACGCATTAAAATCACTGAAAGAACAAGTAAAGGAAACAAATGATAAGAGGAGAGAGGAAGAATGTAAAACTTTTTCTTGGAGAGTGATGGATATGAAAGTAAGGAAGTGGTATGTGAGGAAACAGAAGTGAAGGAAACTAAGGGGGATGGCTATGAAAGATCAGAAACTGAGGAAGTTATTTAAGAGGAGCCTGTGGAGTCACATGGTGAGACAGGCTGACAAATGAGGATATAAAGAAGCATTGTGGTGTGGATGTGGATGTGACAGGAAGCGTTAGGAGGAATACACTAAGATGGTTTGGCCATGTGGAGAGGATGGAGGGTGAAAGACTGGCGAAGAGAGTGTATGTGAGTGAGGTGGAGGGGGGGAGAGGGAGGGGGAGGCCGAGGATGAGATGGAGGGATGGGGTGGAGAGGTATATGAGAGAGGGGGGTGTGAGTTGGAAGCAGGGCAGTGAAATTGGGGACAGGGTGACGTGGAGGCGATTTGTTTGTGGCCACCCCGAATGGGACTGAGGCGTCTGGCAATAGATAGATAGATAGGTACCAATGGAAAGAAGGAGAGAAGAGGGTATAAAAACATCAAAAATAATTTGAAGGTGGTATATACTAATGTTGATGGTTTAATATTGGCAAGGCTTGAAATTAAAGATTTATTGAGGGAACATGAACCTGATGTCACATGGTTTGTAGAGACCAAGTTAAGAGAAGATATTGAAGTTCATTTGGGAGATGGTAAACACAAACTGTGGAGAAGAGACAGAAAAGAAAAAACGGGAGGAGGAGTGATGATAGCAGTGATGAACAACATAAATGTAGATAGTGGAAATAGGAGAAGGCAGGGCTGAAGTGATATATATGTAATTAGAAACTGGAGAGAATGGCAAGAGAGATACGGCGGTAGTGTATGTTCCCCCTAAGACGAGAGCATGAATGATGACAAATATCAGAAGATGTTGTCAGATATGGCCAGTTATTTACAAAAAATAATTGAGAAAAGCAACAATATAATTTTGGTGGGTGACTTTAACTGTAAAGAGGTGAACTGGGAGGAATGGGACTCAGGAGGCAGCGAAGATTCGTGGGGCACTATATTATTAAATATAATAATGAATAATGTGATGACGCAATGGGTCAAAGAAGAGACACGGTTCTGAGGTGAGGACACACCAGCAAGGTTAGACTTACTGTTTACCAAAGAACCCGAAGTAATAGAATCATTGAAATATTTCTGTCCTATAGGAATATGGTCTTTGAGAGAGGTGAAGGCAGTGAATGTACAGCAAGGCTGGATGGTGAGGAATTGGAAAATATGAGTACGTTTAAGTACTTGGGTAGTGTGATGAGTAAGGATGGAGGTTTGGAGGGTGAAGTGCTTGAAAGGATACAGCAGGGAAGAAAGGTTGCTGGTTCTTTGAAAGCAGTGATAAGAAACAGGGAAGTGAGCATGGATGTGAAAAAGTTACTACATGATAGTATTGTGATACCAACTCTAACGTATGGAAGTGAAGCTTGGACGTTGTTGGAAGGACACTAGTCAAGACTGAGAGCAGTGGAAATGAGTTATTTAAGAGGAGCCTGTGGAGTCACATGGTGAGACAGGCTGACGAATGAGGATATAAAGGAGCATTGTGGTGTGGATGTGGATGTGATAGGAAGCATTATGAGGAACACACTGAGGTGGTTTGGCCATGTGGAGAGGATGGAGGGTGAAAGACTGACGAAGAGAGTGTATGTGAGTGAGGTGGAGGGGGGAAGAGGAAGGGGGAGGCCGAGGATGAGATGGAGGGATGGGGTGGAGAGGTATATGAGAGAGGGGAGTGTGAGTTGGGAGCAGCGCAGTGAAATGGCGGGGGACAGGGCGACGTGGAGGCGATTTGTTTGTGGCCACCCCAAACGGGATTGAGACGTCTGGCAATAGATAGATAGATAGATAGCCAGATAATGAATAATGTGATGACACAATGGGTCAAAGAAGAGACACGGTTCCGAGGTGAGGACACACCAGCTAGGTTAGACTTACTGTTTACCAAAGAACCTGAAGTAATAGAATCATTGAACTATTTCTGTCCTATAGGAAAAAGTGATCATGTGGTCACTGAGTTCCAGATGATAATAGGAAACGTCGAGCCAAGAGACAAGCTTTACAGGCAGGGAAGATACAACTTTGGGAAAGCAAATTTTACAGGATTGAGAAAATTTTTCAAAAATGCAGATTGGAGAAAATTCAGAGAAACAAGAGAGATACAGAGGAAGTGGGATATCTTTTCTAGACCTCTATAATTTGGGAGTGGAAAAATTTGCACCAAGAGTAAGGGGGAAAGAAAACAGGAAAAAGGAGTGGTTTAATAGAAGGTGTATGATAGCAAAAAAAGAGAAAAATAAGGCGTGGAACAACTGGAGAAACAGAGGTAACAACAGAACAAATGAAGAATATAAAAGAACTAGAAATGAATACACAAGAATATGTAGAGAAGAAGAAAGGAATTTTGAAAAGGTATAATAGACAAATGCAAGGATGAACCCAAACTGTTTTATAGATTTGTTATTGGCAAATTGAAACAAAAGGAAGGAATCACTGTCACGGGGTTTTTAAGATAAATACAATATTAAAGGATAATTTTCAATAATACTGATAGCAGGGACAATGAATTGTCTAGCTAAAAATCAAGCAATGATTACTTTATGCTGGCTTGCTTCCCCGATTCGCTAAGAACGAGAATTTATAAACTTTCTCAACAGTACACAGCAGAGACTAATTACTCGCAAATGCTGTTTATTAGTACTGTTAGCTTCTGGAGAAAGTGACTTCACCCCTGACAATCAATAACTGATGCTATTAATGATATCAGGTTCTTGCTGATGCATTAACTCCTAGATGGCACAAGGGATTTTAAGTTTAATACGAAAGGACTGGCCTAAATACCGGTTATGAATAGCAAAACGTTAATGCAAGCTAAGAGCTGCAACTAGAATAACCTTAGTATGGAAAATAAAACACGAGTTTACATTACATTAAGCTCAAAGAAAAAGAACTGTTAAATTTATTGATTGCAAAGGAATAAATTTACGTTACATTTCAAAGTGAATTCAAATAAGGAGATCGCACTCACTCGCTCACTCAAAAGCTAACTCTTAAACCTAGGGAAAAACGAAAGAAATACTGGTCAAAGACTGGACTCAGCGGATGACTGGGCGTCATTACTGGAAGGACACTGCACTTGGTGTCTTTCACCAATTCACCGTCTAGGTTGAAGTTCAGGAACTGGACAACAGGAATACGCTCTGGGCCCAACCTGCTTTCACGGCGCTCAAACCTCAACAGACTAAATCGTGGGAAAGAGGGAAGTGTTGTGGCCGCATTACCAACGACTAGAATGAGCGAAACACGCCACAAATCGCTCAGAGGAAGCGCTAATGTCTCGCACAAAGACGATCACTTATGACAGTGAAAAATTGTTTTGAAAACACTCCTGACCGGGTGAACGGTTAACTGAACGATAACACTGGGATTCTACTAGAGTTCGCGGTTTCCCACTAAATTTAATGTCACGAGCCAACTCGTGACAATCACCAAACTGAAAGTAGATGGACAGGTCTATAAAGATGCAGCAGTGCAAGCTGAAATAATGAACAAATGTTTCCAATCGGTTTTCACTAATGAAAAGGAGTTTGTGGAAGGGAAGGGAGTGATTAGAAATGTACCGGTGATAAAAGATATAAAAGTGGAGGTACAGGAAGTGTATAAATTACTGGAAACTTAAGATGTAAGGAAAGCCCCAGGACCTGATGGAATTTCTAATTGGGTACTGAAGGAATGCAGAGACCAACTGGCAGATAAAATTCACAGTTTAATTGTGTGTTCTCTGGAAGAGGGGAATGTGCCACAAGAATGGAAGAGGGCAAATGTGGTACCAATTAATAAGGGAGGAAACAGAGAAGAACCACTGAATTATAGACCAGTGTCTCTAAACAGCATGGACGCAAAATTGTGTGAGAGAATCCTGAAAGACAGATGGATAAAATATCTAGAAGAGATGAAAATTTTGGCTGAATGTCAGTTTGGATTCAGAAGTGAAAGGTCATATGTTTCCAACTTGTTGAGCTTTTACTCAAGAGCGTATGATGTGGTACAGGAGAGAGATGGTTGGGTGGATTGTGTGTACTTAGACTCAGAGAAGGCATTCGACAAGGTACCTCATAAGAGGCTAATGTGGAAACTAGAGTATATAGGAGGACTGAAGGGGAAACTCCTGGAATGGATGAGAGACTTTTTGAGAGACACACAAATGAAGACAGTAACAAAGGATAGGATGTCTGGATGGAGGGAAGTAACACGTGGAATCCCTCAAGGCTTGGTGTTGGCGCCAGTAATGTTCCTGATTTACGTAAATGATGTGGTAGATGGAGTGAACAGTTATGCAAGTCTGTTTGCTGATGATGTAAAGACCTTGGGGAAGGTAGAGGTTGAGGAGGATTGTAAAATGCTGCAGGAGGATCTGGATAGGATACATGATTGAAGCCGGATGTGTGAATGAAATTTAACATAAAGAAATGTAAAATATTGGAAATGGGTAAAAGTACCAGGAGGCCATCACTGAATTATTTGTTGGGTAATGAATTAATCACAAAAACGAGAGGAGAAAGATTTGGGAGTGCTGGTCCAAGATAGTTTGTCACCTAAAAAACATATTAACGAGATAGTTAAAGACGTATAAACTCGACTAATGTAAGAGGAGCATTTCATTATATGGAAGAGGAGATGATGAAAAAATTGATAATGGCCATGATCCGCCCCAGGTTAGAATATGCAGCGGTAGTGTGGTCTCCACACAAAAAGAAAGATATAAACAAGCTTGAGAGAATACAAAGAACAGCAACCAAGATGGTTCCCAGTCTGGCAGATCTGCCATACAGAGAGAGGCTGGAAAAGCTGGATTTGCCTTCCTTAGAGGAAAGGAGAAAGAGGGGAGACATGATTGCGGTGTTCAGGACCATGATAGGAGTAGATAAAATTGACCGAGAAGATCTGTTTATATGGGATAAGAGAGCAACAAGAGGACACGGAATGAAATTGAAGAAGTCAAGCTGCTTGAAGGATATCAAGAAATATAGCTTTCCTTATAGAAGTACAGACCTGTGGAATAGCCTGGACAAAGAGATCGTCCAGTCTAAAAACTTAAATGAGTTAAAACTAAATCTGACTTACTGAGAAATGGCACTGGGAACCCAAGAGCATAGCACATTTCGTGTATATCACAATTAGGTATACTAGGTAAATACATAAATATTTGGAACGACTAGACGAAGAGGTGGTGAAGGCAAAAAACATTCATGTGTGCAAAAGTAGACTAGATAAATCTGGATATGGAGACAGGACAATATGAGCATTGCTCAATTCCTCTATACTACAAAAGGCAAATACAAATAGGTAATACATGCACATGCACACGCATGCACACACACACACACACACACACACACACACACACACACACACACACACACACACACGCGCGCGCACACACACACACACACACACACACACACAATAACTACTGTATTTACGTACCTATATAGCATTATACCAATCAACAAAAGTTCACCACCAAGATGCATGATGCCCATTATACCAAAGCCACCTTCCACCACCCTTATAAAAACACTTGCAGACTACAGAACATTACTGACACTCTAATGTATTAAAACAACAAGCTGAACTCCCTTATGAGGTTCCCAATTCAAACTACAGTGCCTTTTGTAAAAATGGTAAGGCAGGTATAATTTCTCATGTTCTGGTATGGTATTAAATTAGTCATAAAGTACATAATTAAGTATTAAAAAAAAAAAAAAAAAAAAAAAAAAAAAAACTGAATCGGTCCTTCAAAAATTATATTACAAAGTTACTTGGTTAAAATCTATTACTGTCAGGTTCTTTAATGTTCCTTTTTATATTGTTACTTATGTTCTGTATATTATATATCCATAATGCTAACTGCCTTACCTTAAAAAAAACATCTCAAAATAAGGATATTTTTTGTTAGACCTTTGCTACTCACAACACTATATTATTTAGCTTTGGATATGTTATAAATTGGAGGGATTAGAAACAGCCTTTATTAGCCCCTTCATAACCATGTGGCTCTCTTAAGGTGAATAAAATAGTCTGGTACAGATAACAGCACAAAATAAACAAATATCATCTTGAAAAGGCTCTGTGAAAATGTTTGCAGTCAAACTTTCACAACAGAATACTTAATACTGTACTTTTAACAGCAACAAGCTATGCCTACAGTCAAGCCTTAAGGTATCTGTCTCACTCTCTTGTGCACGTGGCAAGGTTTTGACACATAACCAGTTAAATGTATGCCCTCCACCATTTTTCACTTGTCTTCTGTCTTCCTTTCTATCACTCCCTCCTCTCCTCTTTGCTCCCATTTCCCCCCTCTTTGCCTCCCTCCTCTCTTCCTTCCCCTCTCCTCTTTCCAATCCCCTTTCCTCTCCCCCTTTCCTTCTCCTTACTTCCCACCTCTCTCCTGCTCCCTCCTCTCCCACTTCCCTCTCCTCTTCTTCATTTTCTACTTTGATGTCCCTGCCCTGGTCTTGTAGAACCAACTCTTCATCACAGCCTACCTCATAACAAACTGCCTCAAAAGAACCAGTATGTCTATTTC
Organism: Coenobita brevimanus; assembly: GCF_032717465.1. Lineage (NCBI taxonomy): Eukaryota > Metazoa > Arthropoda > Malacostraca > Decapoda > Coenobitidae > Coenobita > Coenobita brevimanus. Next base: position 36,855,074 of record NC_136998.1, on the reverse strand, counting down.
CATATACGTTCCATTATACAGTATACTTCCATGGTATTCCTTCTTCCTCTTCCTCCCTTCCAACTTTTGACGTGCAGATCCAGTCACTTCTGAGTACTGTACAATGTAGGGGCCATAGACTAGGCTACCATAGTTTAGAACATTCAAGAAAATGAGATTAACCTACACCCCTGGTGGCATTTTACATAGCAGAAAAACCTCAAACCACTTCTAAGATTTAAACTGATGTGCATAAGTCAGAGTCCTTCTTAACCCAAGCGCTCCACTACCAATTTACCATGTGTCTTAATGATGGCACATATAATACTGGTGAGTCCAGATTTAAAAAGATGTGTGCACAAGAGGGTGAGGCACTACAATCTTCACTATGATGAGATCTTTTATATATTTTCTTTTTCTCATCAAACAATTAAATTTAGCTGGGAAGAGGTCAGGTAAAGCTTTCACTTACTCCATCATTACAAGGGGTCTCTCCTAGGTTAAATAAAAATACGTGAAGGAAACCAGAATATACTGTACTAATATGAGACATAACCAGCTTCAGAAGATAAAAAGCTGTATGGAGGAGAGATTATGAGGATTTCAAGAGGAAACTACAAACACTAACACAGACACACATCACCAAACACCCAAACTACCCGAAACTACAGAACAACCAACGCTACAATAAGTCAAATTTACTTACTTATCTGTGGATGACCTGATGAATGCAAAAATAAAGGCTTTTAATATATAGGTAAAAAACATGTTACAATTGCATTAGCTATACTGTAAAGCTACTGTCATGTGATAAATCTTTAATTGTAAATACCATGCTTGCCAAAATAATGTGCTTGTGAATTTAAGACTACTGTATATTAATATCACAATTACTGCCCACTGCAAAAAGTTTTGAAAACAGAGGGGGGAGGGGGGGGAGATGATGAATTCATGAGTGTTCTTCTGACCAACATTACCCTGATTTTAAAGCAAAGTACTGTACACTGGACCTTAATACCTGTATATGAAAAATCTACAATACGATCAAAATAAAAGTCCCCCCACACAGTCACATATGAAACTTTTACCAAAGCCTTTTTGTCAAGAGTGAGTAAGAACAACACTGGGCATTATGAATCAAATGACAGTGCTGGGATTATAAAGTGATTAGCCAATAGCTATATAAATACTGAAACAGCTGTATGAAATATAAAATAATTCTCAGCACAAGAGTGTGTGATATCATGCAATTATGCCTCCCATGTTTACTTGCTGGTATTTGTTGGAAACTCACTGTACTACAATCAAACCTCATTTTCTCTCCAACTGTATAAACTTAATCTTATAAACTTTATTCTTCATCATTCATACTGTCCACATACAGCTAAAAAGTCACAAAATGCATGGAGTGAATATTTAAATATCATCCTCATCCTCATATTACTGAATGGATAGATAAAGTAATACCGGTACTATATGTTCCATTAATCTTAACCCTTTCATTTTTTTTTTTGTTAGTTTATTTCTGATATCTCAGGATGACATAATTCAGTTTTCAAGAAGGGTATGATATGGCCTTCATTAATTCCTCCATTACTATTGGTCCTTGCAAAATCATGCAAAAATTGCACAAATAAATCAGTAAAACATCACCAAACTCATGAAAAAAAAAAAAAAAAAAAAGTATGCACTGTTGTTCCATCACCCTAGTCTACCTGCCACACACTATTGTCACTTTCCATTCTGTGGACAGTAATTCTCAAACTTCCTTTTTCTAACATCAAAATTATTTGGTATCTCTGCTAAAATGTATACAGCCATTTGGATTTCTGAACACTCAGGATTTTTGAGTAATGGAAATTATAACTTTTTATATTCAGATTTATCTTCATCTAGTAAATCTTTTTAAAAATTTTCAATATTCCACATTAATCTCTCACAATATTTTAACTAAGGTATCTACACAACCTGACATCAAGCTTACTACCCAGCAAAATCTTTCTCCCTGTGTCTCTCAAAGTGCTGTTCAACTCAGTCTTATACCTCTTCTTAAATACATGCTTTTATCTATCATTCCTTCAAGTTAACTACTTCAATATTTTCTGTAGTTGTTGTGTCCCAAGGCTCATCTGAATATGAATCCTGGTGGATGGCAGGCTGAAGCTGTCCACAAGCAATCCATTATTCTCCTTTCAGAAAAGGTGTTGAGGGATGTATGTACCGTATAAGTGAACAGTGGATCTGCCCAGTTATACCGAGACCCACACAAAGTCATCCGTCTACAGCATCAAAACATCTCCTAATGGTATGTATAAGTGTGACTAGTCAAATTGTATACCTTCATGTGACACAAATGACATTTTGTGAAAACAGCTGCAGATCACTGAATCATTATGTTCAGTTGCTATCTTAAGTGATGCTGAAAATGTAAGCAGGCAAGCACACAAACATACACACCCACACTCCAAGGGCAGCAACGCACTTACTTTGGCCTGGAAGTGGTGTCACGGCGCAGCGTGCAAGAGTGGAAGGGGACAGAGGGTGGGGCAGAGAGCAGAATGTATGAGACACACAGATACAAGACAAATATCACAACACAATTAATATACAAAACCATAATCATTCAGTGGAAAAACTTTGCTTATGGACTTGAGACAATTTAAAAAGACTCTGGACAGGACAACTGCTTAAGAACAAGGAAAATAGTCATTACAGTGCTCCACAACAAAATTATAGTTCAAAGGCATTTCATGTAAAAAAAAAAAAAAAAAAAAAAAAAAAAAAATCATTAAGCAAAGACTCCTATGTTCATAAAAACATTAGATACTCAGCCCAAATGCTAATTCATAACTGTCTGGTCTTATACTTTATTATTTAAAAAAAAAAAAAAAAAAAAGCACAACCCATTGATCAGAAAAAGAACTTCAGTTATAAATATGACATACTTGTTAGTATGATGTAATGAAAGAAAATGAAAACTATAATATTACTTGTTTAAAAATACACAAAGTGTAAATGGTCACAAGCATAACAGCTTACATAATATTATTATGCATTATTAAATAATGTAATTATTTAAAAAACTGCTTATTGCAGATGTTCATTTGACACTGAAAATGCAGTGCACTTGTACTCTATCCTGTAAGGTTATCACAAGAGGTAGCTACTATATATTGTATATTCCAATTTTTTCTTAATAAAAAAAAAAATAATAATAATAATAAAAAAAAATGCAGCCCACAGTCACTTCATTATTACTGTATTCTGCAGCAATTACAATGCTATACTGCAATAGAATGCTCTGATTTTAGAAGGGCAAGTCTTAAATAAATAAAAAATAAGTAAATAAAATTGACTCCACCAACCTCACAAACATCATAGTTTGATATAGTATTTACTTAAATCTATTGAGTAAACAAGGTGCAACATGTTTTTCACAACAAATCAACGGTGTTACGTAAATCATTTGTCCTTTACTATAAAAATTATCTATGAAAAACTACTAGTGAGGTAAATGTCAGTAAAAAGGGCTGCTTTAATGCAGCCTAAGTTATACCACTGCCTAAACTCATCACTTATGTCTGTGAAGATGCACAGGGACTTTCCTAAGTATTTTTTTAGGAGAAAAAAAATTGTACATCCTAACTGTCGAAAAATATGGTAATCACAAACCAATTACAAACCAGAAAGACAATATATTCCACAGAATTAATACTAATCACAAGTGAAGCATGGCATCAGCAATGAACTGCTAAAGGCACCAAATAATGACAGCCCTGTACCTAATCTCATAACTACCCGGTACCCCTCCAACTGTAGTCATGGGCATTATGAGGCAGAGCTCAGCCTACTAGTCCCTTGATATTGTTGTTTTTCATTTGGTAGTATCCTTCACTGTAATAAGCACTATAACATTTTTAAAGCAGACCAAGAAGATACTGTACCGTATAATACACAGCACATCTGTATAGCTATAAATTCATCCTGACAGCACTGTCAAATTTCTGAAACCCTACTCTCTACCAAGAACCCTTCCCATGTGATGGCTGTAACAGAACTGCCCCTAGGCTACCTTCTTGCATGTTTCAATTACTCTTTCAGTTGGTTCTGAATAAGGATGCTTTTATGTGGCGACATCAGTATAACTTGGTGGCTCTCTGCCCTGTTACACAAATGTCCCTTAACTCCCTCCCTAGCCTCTGAAATGAGGATGGTGGACTGCATGAGAAGGGCAATTTCAGCCTGCAGTTCATCGAGTTCATGTCTGTATAAGCCTGGGGATACAACAAAAACAACAGCGAATCTCATTTACATTTCTTCCTCCTCCTCCTCTCCCAAAATGAAATCTTCCACACTATAGATGATCCCCCTCTTCCAACAGCACCCTCATTCTAACTTTACAAGACTTGCTCTGGCACCCATGTCTGAGTTTGTTCATACTGTATTAAAGGATTTCTCCCATTATTCTGCAATAATTTAAACAAAGGACTTCTCTCCCTATTCTGCAATGACCCAATCCACATTTAGTTAACCATTTCTTCAGGTTCCCACAATTTCTCAATTACTCTACTTAGGCCATCCATCCTGCTTATTGTTGCAGTTGTTCTGAGTATGGTCATTTCTATAGCCTGTTGCCTACAAATTTCTCTATGATTCACTGTCCTAGTTTCACTTCCATACAAGTGTACCTGAAAAAGTACACTTTCTCGCTGGGTCCAGTTCATCTTGTAACAAACCATGTTACCCACCAGAATACTGATAAATTCTTCAATTATTCTTCCGCTCTCATATGACTCCTTGTTTATCTTGCATTCCATCTCGCATTATTATAGAATACACCTCCCACATACAGTATATATCAATCTCCTCAAGTGTTTCACCTCCTGTGAGTTCAACATGGTTTCTCTTTCTGTCCTTTAAGAGTAAAATTTGCCATGTTGTATTAATTTCTTTATTTTCAAACCCCCTTGTTTTGTGGTTCTTTGCATTCACTTGAAATTTTCTTGTTTATTTCCCATCAAATTCAGTCCCTCCCTATTTTTAGATCTTCCTCACTTTCTTTCAGCAGTAGGCCACTTCTCCTACTGACCCACCTTACAAATATATTACTGAACTATCAAATATTCTCAAATACAGTACAATACTATCTCATAAGATACCAAACATGTATAAAATATGCCATTTCTGCAAACTAAAACACTTTCCAAAATTACTTCCTTCTTCATTCTAATCAATATACTATAGGCACTAGTACTCCTTGGTTAAGTGCTATACAGTACTGAAGTTCAGAATAACCCCACAATGAGTTATACTGAATGACAGAACGACATGCACATACTGACCGTACATTACATGCTGTTACCGTTAAAACCCTTGTTTCATATTACCATTCCAAAGTTAACTTACAGTGGTCAATCTGTGCTAATCTTCATGACATTTCTAACAAAAGTAAGGTCTTATGCTATGTAAAAATAAAGTACAGTACTTGTTAGTGGTTAATAATATTTCTCCTACTGTTTCCATTATTTCAAAATGTATGCCATTTCATCATTTCTCCAGCCTACCACCTAAACTGGGGAAGAAATAATAGGATACTATGATATTTGGTATAAACTAATATTAATCAGACTATACAGGTATTAGTACCAGTACTGAAGCCAATTTATACAGTATAATATATGAATATATGGGGTGTCTGCAAATGGTCTTCACTCATAGATCATCAAACCTTATTCTCATGGAGTTCTTCCTCTCGGGGTGTGACAATATCTACATCCTTCTAATCTGACAACATTCCAAATTCAAAGATTCTGATCACAGGGTCCTCCGCAAAGACTAACCAAAATGTTTTAGCATGAATATTACCCCAGTACTTGGGCCACTCATGGTGCTCAAAATGAATACTGTAATTCTAAAAACTATATCTATATAAATCAATACTTGTGTACTTGGTCATTTAGACAGGCTGCACTTTGGATCTTTCTAATGTGCTTGGAACAATAATGATAAAGTTGGTGAAGGATTTTTATGGACACCTTTGTAAGAGTATATACATCACCATTAAAATAATAATAAACTAATCTTAAGTTGCAGTTCCATTTCAAATGGAAATTGGCTTTTCTCCTAATTCACCTACAAACTTTCATGAAGTAAATGAATATGGTAGCATAAGTATCATCCCATGACTATCAGAACTGTCAGTTCTGTGTGTGTGTGTGTGTGTGTGTGTGTGTGTGTGTGTGTGTGTAATTCACCGGGTCGGTCAGGATCACTAGATGGTCGTGATCATCAGCTTTTTACCCTCCCGGAAGGGAGCTGAGAGCTCATATAGTCCGATCTAAGGGCAAGACTGTGACCTTCACACACGCACACACCCGTCCCCTTGCTCAAGGGAGACAGTAACCACCCACTTCGTCAGTGAACCTTTTCGCAACCTGAGCGAGGCGCGAACTCCCGTCCACCAGTTGGCAAGTGAGAACGTTACCACTGCACCAGCGAGCGGTGTGTGTGTGTGTGTGTGTGTGTGTGTGTGTGTGTGTGTGTGTGTGTGTGTGTGTGTGTGTGTGTGTGTGTGTGTGTGTGTGTGTGTGTGTGTGTGTGTGTGTGTGTGTGTGTGTGTGTGTGTGTGTGTGTGTGTGTGTGTGAGAGAGAGAGAGAGAGAGAGAGAAATGAATATCCTCTACCTGGAAAAAAAAAAAAAAAAAAAAAAAAAAGCTCATGTGGAGAAGACATATGGTGACATAAATAATGAAACTGTTTTCACTTTCACTACAAGTGTTATCCTGTATATGGGAAAATAAACAAGCATACTAATCAACCCAATCAGCTGTGGGATCTCTCCTCAGATGAATATAGTAATGTGACTAAGGTATTCAGTGTGCATCACCTCTTCATATATATGATCAGAAATGTGGCCCAGAGGCCACTACCACAGCCACTGGTCAAGGCTGGTGGGCTAAGGGTCCCAGATGCATTGCCTGGGCCGGGGACTGTGCAGTGGGTGGGGCCTATGGCATGTCTCTCCCCTTCTTATTAAAATAATTATGACCAAGCTAAAGAATGTAATTCAAAGCAAGCCTGAGGACACTAAATCACCCAGGAGGATCAAAGTGGCTTTGTGGAATGTGGGAAGTTTGAGTGGTAGAGCAGAGGAAGTGGTTGAGGTAATGAGTATGAGCTGGGTGGATGTGGGATGTGTACAAGAAGCCCGGTATAGGGGTGGATCAGCCACAAAGATTGCTGGGAGGGATTGTTACTATAGGTAGTTTTGGCAGGGTACGATAGATGGATATGGGGGTGTGGGTGTGTTGGTTAGGGAGAAATGGTTGGAATATGTCATGGATGTTATTAGAGTATGTGACAGGATAATAGTTGTGAAAATTCTGTTCGGTAGAATGGTGTTTGCAAGTGTATCAGCATGTGCTCCATAGGGAGGCCTGGATGAGGCACAGAAGGATAAATTTTGGGATGACTTAAGACATGTAGTAAGTGGTATGGGGGATGATGAAACTGTAGTCTTAGAGGGGGATTTAAATGTTCATGTAGGTGATGCAGCTCAAGGATATGATGGAGTACATGGGGGATGTGCATATGGTACAAGAAAGGAGGAAGGGAAAAGGATAGGGAGGCAATGTGTGCAACACATATTTTAGGAAAAGACAGAGAAGGTTGATTATGTACGAGTATGGAGCAAATAGCAGCCAGATGGACTAATTCATGGTCAGGAGGGCTAACAGGAGGTTGGTGAGGGATGTTAAAGTTATAGGGAGCAAGAAGTGTGTGCAGCAACACAAGTTATTGATATGTGACATGGTGCTTAAGCAGTGGTTGATGAAAAAGAGGACCTATGCACCTGGGAGAAATATGGAAGCTGGGAAACCAATCAGTAAGGAATACCTTCTATGGTGAGATGAGGAGAGTGGTGGCTGAACAGAGAGATGTTGACAGAAGTGTTAATGAAGAGTACATACAACTCAAGAACAACCTCCTGAGAGTCACTGATTCAGTACGTGGATGGACAAGAGGCCCACCAAGACATAGAGTGACTTGGTGGTGGGATGAGGGCGTAGAAGCTGCAGTTAAGGAGAAAAGAAGGCTTTTCCAGGAATAGAAGAAGGGTGGTAGCAAAGAGGAATACTTGGCTGCCAAGCACAGGGTTAGAAAAGAGGTTTACAGGACAAAGTCTGAGTCCCAGAGACCTTTACTTGATAACCTAAATTGTGTGGAAGGAAAGAATATGATTTTTAAGGTGGCAAATCAGATAAAGAGGGAGACTAGAGATACTACAGGTGAGCAGTGTGTGAAAAATGATGAAGGAAGGGTTGTGGTGAACATTTGGGATATTAGAGATGTATGGAGAGATCATTACAGCCAGTTGTTGAATGAGGAGTTTGACTTGGACAGGGAAGGTTTGGCCAGCAGATCCAGTGTTTGGCCTTGGCCTTTGATTAATGCTGCTTCAGCGAGCAGGCAATAGGTAGGATGCAAGTGGGGAAGGCTGCAGCTGCGTCTGGATTGACTGCTGAAATGCTGAAAGCGTCAGGAGATATAGGAGTGAGGTCTGCCACTGACCTGATAAATACAATTATATATGTGTGTGTTGTCCCAGATGATTGGCTGCTGAAGAGTGTACTGTAATTGTAAATGTGTACAAGGGGAAGGGTGATGCCCTGGAAAGAGGAAATTATAGAGGCATAAGGCTTTTAAACCAGATAACGAAGGTAATGGAGAGAGTTCTAGAAGGTACGATCAGAGAAACAGTGAATACTGATGAGAAGCAGTTTGGGTTTATGCCAGGCAAAGGGACCACTGATGCCATATTCATTGTTCAACAGCTTCAGATATATGGAAAAGCAAATGGAACTGTACTTTGTTTTTGTTAATTTGGAGAAGGCCTTTGAGAGTCCCTAGAGAGGTGGTGAGGTGGGCAATGAGAAAGCTTGGGACTGAGGGGGTGGCTGGTTAGGGTCGTTATGGCCATGCATGTGGGTGTTCACACCCAGGTACAGGTGAATGGAGATTTGAGTGATGAGTTTTCCGTGAATGCTGGTTTGTATCAGGAGTCAGTCATGAGCCCCTTGTTGTTTGTCATGGTACCTGAAGCCCTCTCATGTGACTTCAGACATGGACTCCCATGGAAGATGTTTTATGCTGATGATTTGGTGTTGGCTGCAGAGAATGAAAGGGAGACGGAGGAAAGATTAAGGAAGTGGAGAGATGATATGGGGCACAAGGGCTTAAGAGTAAATGCAGATAAAACAGAAGTGATGGTAACTAGGACTGGAGGCAGTACTATCATGGAAGAGGGAGAGTGGCCATGTGCGATTTGTTACCAGGGCATGGGGAAGTAATGCCATCTTGTGCAGTGTTTGTGATAAGTGGGTGCATAGGAGATGTAGTGGTATTTGGGGTAGAATGCGAGATAATGCTGATTTCATGAGTGTGGTGTGTCAGGGAGAGCATGTGGATATTGCCAGGCATAAAGGGACTGAACTTGCTGGTGTGTCTCTTGAGTGTGTGGAAGAGTTTTGTTATTTGGGAAACATGTTATGCACTGGAGGTGGGGCAGCAGCTAGCTCTGTGGCACGAGAGTGAGGAGTGCCTGGAAGAAGTTCAGGGACCTGTTGCGTCTCCTGACATTGAGAGGGCTCTCCCTCTGTGCTAAGGGATCCTTGTAGGCGGCATGTGTTGGGGGTGTAATGCTGTATGGTAGTGACACCTGGGCAATAAAGGAAGATGATATTTGCAGGTTCAAATGTACAGAAATGGCAATGATTAGGTGGATGTGCAGTGCATCCTTGCATGCAAAGCCTGGGGGGCTGGGTTTACGATGGAAGAGTTGTGAGGTAAGGTGGGACTGGAGTGTATTGGTGTTGCGATGAGGAGAGGTAGATTGAGATGGTTTGGGCATGTGGAGATGATGGGGGATTAGAAAGTGAGAAGTGTTAATGTTGGGGGTAGGGTAGTCAGACGTAGACCGAAAAAGACCTGGGACGAGGCCACCAAGTGTGACCTCGGGGTTAAGGGACTAAATGAGGAAGCTGCCAGATATCAAGCAGTATGGACAGCTGCCATTAGGTGACCAAGGTTGACTCATGCAAGCATGTTGGAGCCTTCAAAAATGAAAACGAAAATGAGAAATGTCTTCATAATGATAATCATGAAACACTCATAAGAGCTATGGAAGCAGAAGTGTAACACAGTATATTACATGGATGGCTGATTGGAGAGCTATTAGGATAAGGGAACAGCTAATAATATTATAATATCACATACATATAAACACCAATGGGTATGGATAGGTCAAGTTCCACACTGACAACAGATGGATAATGATGGCTAGAGTGGCAACCCAGATATGGAGGGAAGGGATGATGGAGGCAGAACAAAATAGATGGATGGCATCTTTAAAAAATGCTAAACTAGGACAGAGCTGACAGAGAACCAAAAGATCAGAGTGGAAAAAAGTGAGGAAGGCTTTTGCACAACATGAGACTGGCTGGCTAATAATGAAATTAGAAGGTTATGACTTAAAAGAATATACATTGTGCTTTATCAAGATCAAGGAACATACCACATCTCTGAATGAACAGTACTCTGAAATGCAGTATTTCACACTTGCATAGGTCAGCTTTGATCACAGGGTGGCAGCCCATGTTACAACTGGTGACCTCAAGGTGGGTGTTCCACCAGTGGCACCTTCTTACCATCAGACATATTTTACGTTTATTTGTCCATTTATGATACTAAACTGATGTCACAAAAGAAAAGAATTAAAGATGAATAACTTGTAACAGTGTGCAAGTATCAACCTTAACTGTGAATACCTGTGGCTGTACTTCCTCTGTAGTAATGTCAAATATATTGCTTTTTGCCAAGCTTGTGGCCACACATTTTTATGATAGCTTCTCCAAGGTGGTCTACCATCTAATACCTATTGTGCATTATACTCTAAATAATTTTTCCTTCAAACAATGCTCAGATTCTACCAGACCATACATGTAAGTCACTGTATCATTCTCACATTGGGTACCATGCTCTCTCCTAGAAAATCCCTGACTGGGGATGACCATGGCAAGGACAATGCCAGATTAACTCTCCTTAAGTGTTTCTTACATTAACCTTGAATCTCCTCTACCTCATTTACCTACTCCTCTTATCTCTCACACTTTTTTTTTTTTTTTTTTTTTTCACGTCTCCGACTCTGGGCAAAGGCTTCAGGATCTATTCCCAAGTCCCAGTAGTCCTCCTTGGGCCCCAGTAGTCCTCCTACATCTCCACATGTCACCACTTCGGCACTAACACCCACCATCCATATTGAATACATGCTAGGGCTGTCTCATACACGAATGATGTACTGGTATTAGCGGGGGTACTTTTATGACATGTCCGCGGGTCATCTGGTAGATCAGAAAAATCTGCTTTTAATGAAATTCAAATCCTTAAACTGTTCCCTGACCCAGCTGGGATTCGAATGTGGGTCCATTAGGACTGCAGGCCATCTCTCTACCGATTCAGCCACCGCCTGTACAATCCGAGACAAAAATCTGTCTAATATTTCACCTCTTATCCTTACCATTTCTCCTATGCTGGCTAAAATTTCTTTACCGAGATAGTTTTGATATGTTTCTTTGCCCACAGATGACTCTATTGAATGATGTGTCTGGGGGGTATATGGAGGACATGCCCAAGGTGTGACTTAAATGTAGTGGAATATGTGTACTTTTGCTGCTGGCTGTACTGATACCCCTTCTTTTCAGCCATGCCACTTAATCTCCAATTATTATATCCCAATTCTAGCATTCAAGAACTTATCTGGACACACTACTGACCAACATTCTTAAAATAAATAGCCTACAGCATATAACTTCAAACTGTGGGTATTTTGTTGTGAAATTAAGCATCTACATGTGACAAAATTGTTCACAGGTTCTAGATTGGCAGACTGGAATTAATATGATCAATCTGAAAATTACTGTAATGAAAAAAATAGTAATAATAATATTTAGAAACAGACATCAGACATCAGACCACCTCTATGAAATAATTACACTGTGCAAGGGTTAGCAATTATCACCGTATAAGTTCTCTACCATTTCCTACTTAGTGGTATTAGTTATCAAGTTCTGAAACTTAACTTCTTCAATCAAAAGCCCTTTTTCCACTTTATTCTTGATAATTACTTTAAAGACTACAGTACTTCATTCTCTTTACAAAAGACTTTTTTGCAAGGAGGAGTTAGGTACAACCTCCACTATCTTTATCACTACTGGGGTACTCTCCCAACTTAATGAAACTGTCTGAGGGTAGCAAGAATAAAATACAAAAATATGTCACTGGGTTGAAGGGGTTAAGATATATGGTACGTGCGAGTATTACAGTCCTACTGAAATGAATGCACTCTTACCTGCTACTCCAGTTTTGTCTAAGAACCCACCAAGGTTGAAGTTGCAATTGCTAGATGCTAAGTACTGTGTGAACCTCTGCAAGACAACATCACACCATTATATACAGCATCTGGTTTGTTCAATTACAGTAATTTCTTTGTGAACAGAAATGAAAAGTTCATTAATATCACCTGTGAAAGTCATCTGTGCACATTTTTCCAATTTATCGTACTTTCATCTTCATAATATGCATTTCATAGATCCCAGAATCATAATATATTACAAGAGGACATCTAAAACAACAGCACACACAACTAAAATATATTTTTCATAAAACAGTTCAATAATTACGTTCAACCATAATCATCAACATAGTCATCATACTCTTCACTGTTAATATGCACCTGGTTTGTCTTGAAGTCATCATCATCATCAGTTTTGGAGATAACTGGAATAAGATACAGAATAATGGTACCAATATTTTAATTAATGTGTGCACAGTGAGATGGCAATGAATTTTAAGATTAACTATAATCCTGTCTTCTCTTTCTTCTTTTTATCTACTGCTAATTCCTCTATAAGCATCTGTCCCTTCCTCCTTACCTACCACCTCCCTCATTTCCAAAACTTATCCTCCCATTCTGCCTTTTCCTCCCCTTACCTCATTGCCATAACACATGAGGTGGTGGACTGTAATAAGTGCCTTGAACACTATGACCCAGGACTGCATCTGTGCCCGCTCTATCAGCAGGTTGGCTAGCTGTGGGATGGATACGTTGGGCTCGTTGGTGCATTGCAGCAAATCTGTGAAGGAATGGAAAAGGTTAACAGTTTGTATAGTTTAACATGGTATTAAGAAAAACATTACCTGACAATGCTCAGTGGAGCAAAATGTTGTTATGGTACTCAGTAAAGACCTCCACTTCACAAGGTGTGTTTTTATTACCATTACTTGTATATTTTAGAAACATAAATAACTGGTCAATACGGTGGCAAAAATTATATGGTTCAAGGGTTTACACCTTAGTACAAACTATTAAAAACAAAATATAGTAACACAGCAAAGGCAACAAATTGGTCTCTATCTATCTATTGCCAGATGCCTAAATTCTGTTTGGGGTGGCCACAAACAAATCGCCTCCACGTCGTCCTGTCCCCCGCCATTTCACTACCCTGCTCCCAACTCACACACCCCTCTCTCATATACCTCTCCACCCCATCCCTCCATCTTATCCTCGGCCTCCCTCTCCCTCTTCCCCCCTCCACCTCACTCACATACACTCTCTTCGTCAGTCTTTCACCCTCCATCCTCTCCACATGGCCAAACCACTTCAGTGTATTCCTCATAATGCTTCCTATCACATCCACATCCACACCACAACGCTCCTCTATAACCTCATTTGTCAGCCTGTCTCTCCATGTGACTCCACAGACTTCTCTTAAATAACTCATTTCCACTGCTCTCATTCTTGACGTGTGTCCTTCCAACAACTTCCAAGCTTTACTTCCATAAGTTAGAGTTGGTATCACAATACAGTACTGTCATGTAGTAACTTTTTCACTTCCATGCTCACTTCCCTGTTTCCTATCACTGCTTTCAAAGAATCAGCAACTTTTCTTCCCTGCTGTACCCTTTCAAGCACTTTACCTTCCAAACCTCCATCTTTACTCATCACACTACCCAAGTACTTAAACGTACTCACATTTTCCAAATCCTCACCACCCAACCTCGCTGCACATTCACTGACTTCACCTCTCTCAAAGACCATCATTTTACTCTTCCCTACATTCACCTTTAGATTCCGTTTCTTACACACTCTCCCAGACTCATCCACCAAGCCTTGCAGCTCCCATTCGTCTTCACTCAACAACACAGTATCATCTGCAAACAACAGTACAGGGAGTTTCCAAACACTACCCTCTCTCACCAGGGCCACTCCAACATCCACTACCCTACCTTGTACCTCTTTTATTACCTCATCCATGTACAGATTGAACAACCATGGAGACATGACACATCCCTGTTTCAACCCAACCTTCAAAGAGAAAAATTCACTTAGTTCACCATCCACACACACTGCAGCCTTAGCACCATCATACATACTCTTCACAGCATTCAACAACGTCCCATCTACTCCATATATTCTTAATACTTTCCACAAACCTTCTCTATCCATCCTGTCATATGCTTTCTCCAAATCCATGAAAGCCGCACACAACTTCTTTCTCTTCTCTAGAAACTTTTCCACTAAAGATCTAAGAATGAATATCTGATCTACACAACCTTCCCTTCCTAAAGCCTCCCTGTTCTTCTCCAACTAATTCCTCTGTTCTTTCTCTAACTCTGTCAATAAGTATCCTACCATACACTTTTCCTATTATACTAAAAAGACAAATGCCCCTATGATTACCACACACTTCTTTTTCCCCCTTTCCTTTGTACAAGGGAATAATTATACCTGACTTCCAATCCTCCGGGACTCTACCTTCCTCCCACGCCAGTCTGCACATCTTCCACATCCATTCTACAACTATCTCTCCCCCATGCTTCAGCATTTCACCACACACTCCATCAATTCCTGGGGCTTTCCCCAATTCAACTTTCTTCATTGCTTCCACAACTTCTATCCTACTGATTTCTTCCAGTCTTCTCACCTCCCTCCTTCTCCCAGCCATTCCTCAGCCACTTATACTCGCATTACTTCCATCCTGTATGTTCAACAATTCCTTAAAGTGTTCTCTCCATCTGCTCACTTTTTCTCCCTTCTCCACTAGTAATCTACCATTTTTATCTTTCACTCCCCTGCTAACTTCACTTCCACCCTGTCTTACTCTCTTCACCTCTTTCCAAAACATTTTCTTACAGTCCCTCCACTTTACACTCAAATTCCTTCCAAATTCCTCATCCACTCTCTTCTTACTCTCTCTTACTAATCTTTTCTTTTTCTTGGTACAACATTTAAAATCAGTACTAAATCTTCTATACCAGCACTCAAAATAGCATGGTGTGGTATTGTTTGCTTAGTGCCAGACTTCACCTCCATCCCATTCGTGTTCGTCTTCCACATTATCAAGTTTGCCAACCTGTTGAGGGTTTCCAGGCAAAAGTCACAGTGAAGGATGGGAGGGATGGAGGCTGGGGCAACACAGACACATATGACCTTCATATACACTATCATTTGCACACCTGCTCAAACTTACGAATTACCTATCTAGCTGTTTATCTATTTATTTATCCATTTACGGTACTTATTTTATTGTTTACTTGACACACACACACACACACGTGTGGTGCGGTTGATTGAGCACTGGACTCCCAATTCAAGTGACCCGAGTTCGAGCCCCCACTCAGACCGTGCTAAGTGTTTGGGTGAGGTGAGCTCTCACCTGTCAAGTGTAGCTCAAGGCGTGCTGTGGTGTTAGACCAGCAAAGGTTTGAAATTCTGCGAGGTTAAGATTAGGCGGTCAGTCCCCTTGTGCCAACGCCTCAATCCAGCCTCAGTGAGGCTTGGTAGTGTGTCAGTGCTCTTCAGGTGCAGCCAGGGTCAGACTGTTGACCCCCTTAGGTTAGTAAACTAGATTAAGAGCCTGTATATTTTCAGCCACTGGCTGCAATAAACGAAATTACTGTATTACTATTACACACACACACACACATACAGTATACACGGTATACCCAAGTGATAAGATCTGAACACTTCTAAAACATTACAACTAGCCTACACCAGTAAAATGCGCTTTGTGAACGCGTGACGAGTGAGCGAGCGTTAGTACATGCGCATATCGTCATAATTTCATCTTGGTGTAAACTTTCAACATTTCTGATGAGGTAGTTGAACAATAAAAGAATAATTGAGCGTAAATATTTTCTTCCTTACGTTTTATCTCTGGATGTACACACAGCAAAAAAACTATCGTTACAGGGGGGTCCGATGTGTTTCATACTGAACAACCTGGCTGTCTCGCTAGGGTTGGTAAGCCTGACAGTGGGTGAGTTGCCAAATAGGACGAGGTAGAAATATGCATGGGAGAAGCAATGGATATAGCTTATAATAAATATGCAACAAACACACGCAGGGATACCAATGGAGGAGGCTGTTATCAAAAACCTTCATTCGTGTGTCATTTTATATCGCGCAGAAGGTGTAACGATAGTTTTTTTTGTTGTTGTGTGTACACATAGTGAGGCACCGTAGCAACGAACTGCGTCGGTAAACGTTTGGCTATCGATCGAATGATAAAACCCAGAATTGGGGTGATTATTTTTGCTAGTTTCATCCCTAAACATCGAAAAACGTTCATGTAAAATTATGAGCGTAATATCCGGTATTTAATTGTTAGAATTCATGCAAGAAAACGGTATTACAACAGGAAATCCTATTTAATTCGATTTCATAGTGGAGCATGTGCACTGAAGCCCTCGGTACATTCCCTTGGAAAGCTCGGATTACAAGTGGTTTCTTTGGTCCCATGAGTAAATATATAGTTAAAAACAAAATTTATTGAATGTATCTACTGACTGCTGAAAGAATCTCTTCTCTATTTCGCACTGCAGAAAAGCTATTAGCCTCTGAAAAATATCGCGGTCGAGCCGTGTCGTGTTGGGCCGTTCATTTCTCAGCTGAAAGTAAATATCGCTTCGCTCGCTGAGCTTGCTCGCGTTATAAGTGTGTGTGTGTGTGTGTGTGACATAGGCCTGCGGAAAATTATGCGCGT
The DNA here is from genome assembly GCF_032717465.1 of Coenobita brevimanus. NCBI lineage: Eukaryota > Metazoa > Arthropoda > Malacostraca > Decapoda > Coenobitidae > Coenobita > Coenobita brevimanus. Next base: position 36,837,993 of record NC_136998.1, on the reverse strand, counting down.
TAGCCTATTCACCAGCCCACACTTACTGAGGTTTATATTACAAAGCAAACAATAAGAATCCTCATGGCTCCTACGTTATTTATTTAAAGAATGCGATGCTGGGAAAGTCCTGCTACACCTGACATTTGGTCCGTGATGTCAACCGTGAGGATGAGACGCGAGGGAGAAATTGACGTGACCTCTGCTTTGTATTGCAGTGTTTTTCCCGCCTAGCCCCGCGGAGGACACGACACAGCCTGCGGTCCCAATCAAAATTACTGTACACCGTTTGATACAGCCAGGGATCTCTCTCTCTCAGCAAGGGAACATTATTTTATGCTGCATGGAACCAAGTCAACACAAAACTGAATCGCGCTACTGGAAGTGAAGTTTCTCCAGTGCCACTCACATCTCCCTCCCCCCTCCCCGCTAAAAAAAAAAAAAAAAAATCACTAAGAGTTTGAGCGGTTGTTCGGCGGGAAGTAAAGATTTATTCTGCTGAAAAATTACTGACAAACACATGCCTCATTTATATGTTAATAAATGGGGCATGGATTGGGTCGCTTGAGAAACGCGAAACTGGGGTTTGTATGGCCGTAGAATTTTTCGCTTACAGAACAGGGGAATTCCCCAGTCTAAAAAATAATGGCCTGATACAACCTTGAACGGCCTGACCAACCCGCAAGCATGTACCCGCTATTACAAAGGAAGGGGAGAAAAGGGGGGATGCATCCACAAGACGACTTTAAATTCTGTGCTTAGGTCTACCCGACTACAAAGAACAAGTAATGGGAGGTACCAGACTTTTACTTATGCCTACACGTTGTCACTGTTTATGATGTAGTCTAAATTAGGATAATATGAATTATGTTCTCGGACTGATAAGGCCAAGGAAGTGTGACAACTGAGGAATGTTTATATTTATTTGTTTTTTTTTCATTTATTTGCCTGTTTATCTTGTTTACTTCTATAACCATCAGGCAATCTTATTGATCTCTTTTCCCACGTTCCCTCCGTCACACTCCTCTTCCTTCCATTCCCTTACCAACATAGCCTCTTTTATCTATCCTTCTGCTTTCCTTTCCCCGTTTTCCAGTCACATTTTCCGCTTCCTTCCTCTTCCCCTTTACTCCCCCACTCTCCGTCCCCTTCCACTCCCCATCCTCCCTCTTGGCGCTGTCATCATCTACAGAGCATTGTGGCGTGAGTCAGTGATGGAGGAACTGAGTAAGGGGAGGGGTGGGGGAGGGTTGGGGTGGTGAAGAGGGGAAAGTATGGTGGTGAAGAAGGGTAGATGAGGGTTTGAAGGAGTGGGACTGTATTGTTGTTGATGTTGTTGATGTTGTGGTGGTGTTGGTGGTGGTGGTGAGGGAGTTAAAATGGGTGACGCAGTTAAGTTGTGATGGTGAAGGAGTTATGGAGGGTGATGGTGAAAGGAACTTTGGTCCTTCACCAGACTGTTTTGGTCTTTAGGAATGGGTTAATGAAGGCCATATCTAGCCACTCTTGTCCAAAAAATCTATCCCCTGATGAGTAGAATTGTCTGGAGATAACAGAAATATAATGACAATGCACCATTGGCTTGAAATTAGATGGAAAGGTGTGGTGGTGGAAGGTGGGTTGGGATGGAGGGTGGGAAGCTTAGTGTAGTGGAAAGAGGTGTGGTCAAGAGTTTATAAGAGGGGAAGGCTTGAGTGAGGGTGGGGGTCGAGGAGGTTTGGTGGAAGTTGGGGGTAGAGGGAGGCTTGGTGGAGGGTGGAAGTGGTATAGTGGTGGGGCGAAGTGGAAAGTGAAGTAAGTGTCATTAATAGGGGAAACTGTGGATGGTCGTGAAGATTGAGGTGCCTGAGATGGAGAAGGGGGAAAGGTGTGCAAGATGGAGGTGTGGTGATGATGTGAGGGAAATGTGATGGTGGTGAGGGATGAGAAAGGTGTGGTGGAGGGTGAGAAGGGTGTATTCAAGAGGATATAGTGAAAGTTGTAGTACGGTATGGCAAACAGGGGGAGATGTGGTGGAGAGTGGAGACAAGGAATGGTGATGGTGGTGGGTGGCGCTGGTGGTGATGGTGGTGGTGGTGGTGGTGGAAGATGAGGGAGGTGTATTGGAGAGGCATGGACAATTTGTAGTGATGAGAGTGGGTGGGGGATGTGTGATAATCATGGTGGTGACTGAGATGAAAATGTGTTGGTGGTGACAGTGTGGTGGAGAGAAATAATGTGAGTTTGTTAGGGAAAGCTGCGAGAGAGAGAGAGAGAGAGAGAGAGAGAGAGAGAGAGAGAGAGAGAGAGAGAGAGAGAGATTATCAACAGATCAGATAACACGCACGATAATGATTAAGTTAGTAGTAAATAAACATGAACTTCGAACACCTGAAGTGACAGGTGAAGAATATTAAACCTCTTCAGCCCGAGGACGTCTTATATTAATTGTTGGTATCTGGACGATTTTTTGTCTCTAGATTGATTGATTAATTGATTTGTAATAATAATAATAATAATAATAATAATAATAATTATAATAATAATTATTATTATTATTATGAGAGGCGTCCGGTTTGCATATTCCCGATGTCTATTGCTGTTCGGCATTCGGAGAAATTAGAACCATTCTGCGCACGCAGTGAGTGCTGGGTTGTTGGGGGGGGGGGGAGGGAGGTTCTAGTCAACTGTCCTCGCACAAGTAAAGAAACAATAAAACTAATATAACGGGTAACTTGCTCCTTTTGCGGGCGGATATAGCAGGTTAGATTAGGTTGGGTTAGGTTAGGTTAGTGACTAGTCACTGACCTAACCTAGCCTAACCTAGCCTAGGTTAGTGATGTCACAAACTTAACCTAACCTAGCCTAGCCTAGTCTGGTCCAGCCTAGCGTAACTTAGCCTAGCCTAGCTTAGCCTAGCCTAGCCTAGCTTAGCTTAGCTTAGCTTAGCCTAGCCTAGCCTACTATATCAGCCCACAAAAGGAGCAGGCTACCCGTTATGGAAAAGGAAATGTGGGTGCACTGATGAGGGAAGGAAAACAGGAGGGATGATGAAGGAGAAAAAGGATATGGTGGAAAAAATGGGAAAGACAGGATCGGAAAGAGGATGAAGTGATGGTGGCGAAAGACGAAATGTGGCTGGGAAAAGTGGGGAGGAAAAGAAACGGAGAAGGAGGATGACGTAATGGATGAAAGAAGAAATATGGCTGAATAAAAGGAGGAAACGGAAGAAAAAGAAGAGTAAAAATGGAGGAGGATGAGGAAGAGGAGAAAGAGGTAAGAGGGAAGCACGATAAACACTAATCCCTTCAGTATGTCTCTCTCTCTCTCTCTCTCTCTCTCTCTGGTTGATGGACATACGAATTTCAGAGACCCCTTAGGGTGAGGGAGACCTCGTTGTGTATTAGGTCTAAAGGAGAAGTAAGGCATATAAGAAAATTTCCTACTCTATACTACTACTAATAGGAATATGGAAGGTTTATAAGTAGCTTCATAAATCCTTTCAGTACCACTATGATGAAGCGTCTCTGTAGTTTGTTGTTGGCAGTTTTAGGGGCTTTCATTTGAGAGAGAGAGAGAGAGAGAGAGAGAGAGAGAGAGAGAGAGAGAGAGAGAGAAGAGAGAGAGAGAGAGAGAGAGCGCTGGATGCCAGGGAAAGTAATAAAGCGACTGGCTGGAAGGAGGGAGTGAGATAGGGAAAGGAACATGGGGAGGAGGGGTGAAGAAGAGAGGGAGGCGGGAAGAGATGACGGGAAAATAGAAGAGAAAAGGGACAGACGTAGAGAGGAAAAAAAGAAAGGAAAGAGAACGTAGGGGGAAGACAGCGATGTGATGACAGAAAACTGAAAGACAAAAAGACGGAGGAGGAGGAGGAGGGGAAAAACACTGAATAAGGACATAGGGAGGTTATGTAGGGGTGAGGAGGGAGGGCAGAAGGGGAGGGTGGGGGAGGATAAGGGGCGTGTGGGGTGGGTGATTATAGCCCCCAGGGATGGGGAGGGGAGAGGAGAGGAGAGGAGAGGGGAGAGGAGAGGGGAGAGAAAGAGAGAGAGAGAGAGAGAGAGAGAGAGAGAGAGAGAGAGAGAGAGAGAGAGAGAGAGAGAGAGAGAGAGAGAGTCCTTTTATTCTAAGAGCGCACTCTGAATTTTAATTTTCTTAAGGCCAGAGTTTTTTTTATTTTAATGAAATTCCTAACCCTTTCAGTAGGACGCTTTTCTGTGTGTTTCTGCTACCACTTGAAGATTTTAAGCTAAAAGATCCACCAATTAAAAGTTAATGGACATGTCCTACAAAGGGTATTCTATTTATCTATCTACCTATCGATCTATCATCCACGCCCATTTCGCTTCAATGGGGACATAAGGGTTGGTTACGAGATCTTTCTATCTAATCCATCCATCTCTATTTATCTATCAATCTATCTATCGTCCAATTCCTTTTTGCCCAATAAGGAGGCTCGCCAATGATTTAATACCAATAAAACAGTGGATGCAGCCGGAATAACAACACAAGCCGCTACCTTTCACTCACAGCACGCGTTTTTATATTTGCTTGTTTTTCCCAGACGATTTTATTACATTTTGGACCTCCGGCAATGAAGGGGTTTATTAGCTATCTCCAGACGATTTTATTCAGGACAGATCTCTAGTAGTGAGGGGTTTTAATGGCCACTAACAGACGATTTTATTCAACCCAGGACAGACGGCCAGTAATGAACGGGTTAATGAATGCAATATTTAACTCTTTCAGTTCCAAAAGTCTCTCTGGAGCTGAATACTCGTATGCATAAAGACGAAGGAAGGGAAAGAGGAAGGAAGGAAGAGGGGAAGGGAGGGTGGAAGGAAGGAAGAGGGGAAGGGAGGGTGGAAGGAAGGAAGAGGGGAAGGGAGGGTGGAAGGAAGTGGGGACGGAAGGGAGGGAGGAAGAAAGAGGGGAAGGAAGGGAAAGAGGGAAGGAAGGGAAAGGGGAAGAAAGGGAGAGGGGAAGGAAAAGAGGGAAGAAAGGGAGAGGGGAAGGAAAAGAGGGAAGAAAGGAGAGGAAGGGAGAAAAGGAAAAAAAAAAGATCTGGGGTGAGAGTTACGAAAGACGAGAGGAAGATGGAAAAGAAAGAAGACCTATGTACAGAGGTGAAGAGATGGAGAAAGGGAGGAGGAGAATGAGAAGAGAGGGGAGGAGAAGGTAATGAACTGGGGATGGAGAGAAATAAAAAAGGTAAGAAATTGGTGGAGGTGCTGAGATGGGAGAGATGGAGAGAGGGAAGGAAGTTAGGAAGGAGGGGTGAGCAGGGAAGGAAGAGAACTAAGAGAAGAAAGGAGGAAAGGAAAGGAAATGAGATTTGGGGAGAGAGGGAGGAAAGATGGTTGGGGGAGGAGAGGGAAAGGAGGAAGAGACGGTACCGTAAAGTGGAATGAAGGGCAAGAAGGCATGGGACTAGGGAGGGGAAGAGGGATAGAAAGGAGAGCTGGAAAGATAAGGTGGATGGGGAGGGGAGAGGGACGGAGGAGATGGGAAGGGGAGAGGGATGAAGGGGATGGAGCGGGGAGGTGGATGACGGGGGGGGGGGAGGTGTGGGAGGGAGGGATGGGTGTAAGGAGAAGGGAGGAGTGGACAGGGAGGAAAGGGATGGAGTGGGGAGAAGAGGGGTGGGAGGGCTGGAGAGAGGGGGCGTGTGAGAGGGCAGGGGGCGTGACAGTAACCAGATAGGACAGATGGGCGTACTCAACACACTTGCTCCACACATTTACATCCCGCATTCATTTCTTCCTCTTCTTTCTCTTCCTTTCTCCAATTCCACACATCATTCCTTATTCCAGTTTTACTTTACTATCTCTTCCTTCCTCCCATCATTCTTCCTTCCCGTTTCCATTCCCTACTCTTCCTCTCTCTCTCTCTCTCTCTCTCTCTCTCTCTCTCTCTCGTTCTTTTTTTTCGTAACTTCTACCAACACTTACGTTGCTTCTAATTTACCCACAAATCTTTCTCTAACTTCACTTATATTTCTTGCTTTCTTTTTTTCTCTCTCTCTCTCTTTCGTGAGTTATCTCTAATTTTATCCACTGCTTTAATTCCACAATTCTTGCCAACTTTTACTACGCTTCTTTGTTTAGCTCAGTGTTTTCTCTGGGTTTAAGCTTTTATCTGTTACCCCCCCCCCCTCTCTCTCTCTGCAAGCGGCTTTAATATTCCATTCAGACTGCCACTTCATTCAAATTTTCCTACACACTCCTCTTCCTCCTCCAGATTTCGTAACATAACTTCTTTAGCGAATTATTCAGCACATTTCAATATCCTCTTGTGTGTTGCTGATGAAAACAATTTCGATATCAACACGAAATGGCATACGAGATTAAGGGGCAATAAGAAAAATAAATCGCTGAGGAAGAGGTGCGACGAAGCCTCTGTCCTTTAGAATACGGCCACCAGTCTCCTACTTAACCCCTTCACCGCCAGTCTATCACTGATACTCCTATGGCTCACAGGTAAATATAAATGAAGTGCTGAGCAATGTCTGTATGTTAGCTGGAATGGAATAATACTCCAGCTCATTCACTTTAACTTAGTTCAGATTTTTTTTTCTCCCCCGTTTCGCGGCTTCACTGACGTAGTGCCAGTAAAGGACAATACCACGTCTCTCTCTCTCTCTCTCTCTCTCTCTTTCACTGCGCTTGTTCGTGACTAGCACCATATTCTAAAGTTAATTTCTTGCAGCGGAGAGAAAGAGAATTAATTCTTGCTCCTGCCAAATTATATACCAGTACAGTATATATACATATATATATATATATATATATATATATATATATATATATATATATATATATATATATATATATTGCTGTGGGGAGATATCGGATTAAAAGAGATTAAACATTTTCCCCTCCACAGAAGCGAATTCCACGAACCCTTCATTCACATTCATTTTATTTACTCATCTATTCGGCTACCCAATCAGGAAGCTTTTCAATTCGGCTTTTTACAGTCTGATATTTACTCATTTTCTACTTAGTCATTAAAAAGAATTTACTGCTTAGATTTTTATTCATGCATCTTTCATATTTTTCTTTACGGTAAATGTACGCTTTACTTTACGCAGCAGAAAGACCTCACCAATTCAGTTCATATTCCTCCAGTTTTTTTTTTCTATATTTTTCTATTTTCAGGGTGGTAAATTATCTTTCTCGGCTGAAAAATTTCTCCCCTGTAATTATCATCACGTTCCTTAAGCCATATCTATGATTGTTTCCGGCGTAATGGAAGAAACTTACTCAACGTACTCAAAAGTGAATTTCTCTTCCCTTATTTCCCAAATGGAACTTAGGTTAGGCTAGGTTAGGTTTGGTTAGGTTAGGTTTAATTGTTAGGTACAGTTAAGCTAGCTTAGGTTAGGTTAAATTATTAGGTACAGTTAAGCTAAGTAACAGATTAGGACAGTTCCTTACGCCATTACGCTGACGAATCAAACAAGAGTTGTCACTGCGGCACAGATAAAAACAACGGGGAAACAGATTTAAGAAACGTTTATTTACCACCCCAAAAATAATCAGAAAAATATAACAGACTATCAGGAAGAGAAACTGATTAGGTAAGGTGCTTCTACGGCTCAAAGTAAAGCGTATGCTTACCTTCTTGTTTTCTTCACTCTACATAATTTTTGTCGTCCCTTTGATTTATTCTCTCTCTCTCTCTCTCTCTCTCTCTCTCTCTCTCTCTCTCTCTCTCTCTCATTTAATAAACAGGAATATCCTTTATAATTTTCCTCCCTCTCCCGTCTTCTTCCTTTTCCCTTCCATGACTTGTTTTCATTATAACTCTCTCTCTCTCTCTCTCTCTCTCTCTAACGTTTGCAGCAGCAGGCAATGTGTGAATGTGTTGGCGCAATGAACATTCCTTCCCCTCTCTATTAATATATTAGTTTTGGCACGGAGTCAGCAGTATCTTCCAAATAAGGAAGATGTTGACACAATAAAGTTACTCTTTACTTGTTAATACTGAAAGCGTTTTTAGTAGCCAGCCAGCGGTGTCCCTTATAAGGTAGGTGTTGTCGCAATAAGGATTCACCCCCCCCTCTCTCTCTCTACCAATCTACCTAAAGGAGTCTATATCTATATCTACCTATCTATGCATGTATGATGTATCTATCCACCCATCTACTAAACTATTATCATTTCTATATCGCCCCCTTTCATTCAACCCCGCGATCGTTTATGCTCCTCTCTCTCTATTTATACAGCAAACGTTTTTATCCACGGGGGTGTTGGCAATAAAGTGTATGTTGACGCAATAAGACGTACGCACTAGAGCTACACTACCCGATTTAGCGCTAGACTTGGCCCCCTCTCCCGGATCTCTTGCTCTCCATCCCTTACCCCTCCCTTTAATACCCCCTGCCCCCCGCACCCTCTATGTCAAATCCGTCTCCCCACTCTCCCCCTCCTCACTTACCTCATGACATCTGCATCTTCAACTCCCGCCTTCTCCCCCTCCCCCCCTCACCTTATGATACCTACCTTTCCTTCCCTCTCTTCACCTCGCCTCTCTTTTCCTCTCCCCTCCTCTCTTCTCCCCTTCAGTTTCCCTCTCTCCTTCTCCCTCTCCCTTCAAATCTGGCTAAAATTTTCATAGCAGCATCTGAGGACAGTTATAGAATGTGATCCCGCCGCCCCTCTCCTCTCTCTCTCACACACACACACACACACACACACACACACACACACACACACACACACACACACACACACACACACACACACACACCTCTAATTTCTCAACCCATGCTACCTTCTCCCAAGGGCTCTTTCTACATGGCATTTAACCTTTAATATACAACTTCACACGTTCTCTCTTCGTTCCCAGTTATCTCCATCTTTATCACTAACTTTATTCTCTCTCTCTCTCTCTCTCTCTCTCTCTCTCTCTAATGAATAGCTCTTATCGGTACTCATCCTCTCTTAATCGCTCTCTTTCAGTCACCAACTTAACGATTACCCCCTCCCCCCCCCTCTCTCTCTCTCTCTCTCTCTCAGCACGCATCTTTAAGCCTCCTCAAGGACAACCAAGACACTACACGTTTTAATCATGACTACCTCAGGCGATTTTATTCACATGCACAAAACCACCTGGGTCCACGTGTTTCACTTCATTTTTTTTTACTTGTAGAGTTTGGTATGAGAGTATCGCGTGCTTACTTAAATTCTTTTCCCTTCTTGATTTAATTTCTTTCTAAGTGACAGAACGGTGTATGAGACTTGAGTGGTTAGTTTCTTGATATTATTTCTGATGAGCGTGCCGCGTGCTTACTTTCCTTTTCCTTTTTTTTTTTTTTTTTTTTAAGGTTTCATGCTGATTTATGTATGTGGATGTTGTGTGCTTAGCTTTTGTCTGTTTATATTTATTCTCTCGCTGAAGCTACGTGTCGCGTGATTAATCATGCATCTTGTCTTTTTCCCTTTTAGCCAAACTACGGTACGAAATATATTATGAGATGGATTTATGCATGCCTTCTTTTCTTTCTTCTTCATCACCATTAACATTCATTCTCACCCCCACCTTCCTCATCATCATCAACCTCCTCTTTCCCCAGCAACGGTCCTCCCAAGCTGCCGGCTAACATTATTACTATTCATCCTCCTCCTCCTCATCATCATCAACCTCCTCTTTCCCAAGCAACGGATCCTTCCAAAGCTGTCTACTAACAATATTACCTTTCATCCTCCCCCTCATCCCCATCATCATCAATCTCCTCTTTCCCCAGCAACGGATCCCCTCAAACTATTAGTCTACCATTCCTCCTCCTCCTCATCATCATCATTCCCATCCTCATAATTATCAACCTTTTCTTCCCCCAGCAACGGATCCCCCCAAGCTGCCGACTAATTCAGAGCACGCACTAGATAGCAGAACCCCGCCATTCATGCTCTTATTTGTTTACATTTCTCCAAGCGGTGGCGGGGTTCAGGGAAATAGAGTTTTCTCACCCGCCTCCTAACCACTTAAGCACCATGACATCTTGATTATAATATCTTTCTTGCAGCTAAACTGTCCTTTTCACCTTAGAAGAGATACTGCGTTGAAGATTTTTTTTTTTTTTTTTTATCATGGCGTCTTTTGTTACTAACTACACTGACGATTTTATTCTCTCGTTCTGAATGTATTAATAATTTCAGTACAAGAAATGTCTTTGTTTTGATTACCGCCAGACGTTTTATATGAGAAAAAATTCTTAGGTGCTGTCGGCCCTCACCTTCTTTCTTTCTACTGGAGAGATTATAAATACGAGTACCTAGGCATCATTAATTCCTTCAATACACCAGATACACTCTGACATGAATAAAAATGGTGTATGGAGATGAGAGAGAGAGAAAAAAATCAAGCAATAAAATATGTCACTGGAATGAATCGTTTAAATTCCTGACACTGACCTCTAACCTACACTTAATTACACTCATCAGTGTTGTTGTAGAGTCAGATTCCCCACACGCCACCTCCCCTCCCCCGTCCTCCCCTCTATCTCCCACTTCGTTCTTTCCTCCTCCTCCCCCTCCCCCTCCCTCTTCTCCCCCTTCCCATCTTCCTTACTCCTGTCCGCTACTTCCTCCTTTCCTTCCCCAATCTCCCTCTCTCCTCCCTCTTCTACCTATTCCCACACGCCATCCCCCCTCCTACTACCGTCCTCCACTTCGTTCTTTCCTCCTCCTCCCCCTCCCTTTTTATCTCTCTCTTCCTTTCTCATCCTCGATTTCCTTCTTTCCTTCCTGTCACCCTCTCCCTTTCTCCTTTCCCCTTCTTCTTATCCTCCCCCCACCCCAAAACCATCAACACCTCCGGGAATGCAGTCAATATAGGCTAACCACACTTGAACTTCATTGCCGGTGATGATACAGTTTTAGTCAGGCACCAAAAATAACCACAGTTACCACTAGGTACCATGGGGCATTTCTTCAGTTTATTTTTGCTAAATACAGACCATAATATTCAACTTAGGAATGGCCTGTCATACCGAAGAATGTAAACTATCTCCATTAACCTAACTGCTCTTTAATATTCTTGCTATCTCCAGACTCTGGTTAGGTAATGTTCACAAAGGGAGTCTAGATGCAGTAGAAGACAAATAAAAATTGAAAAATTTAGATAACAGTGAGAAGAAGTATCATCGCATACGAAAATACCACACTCTTACAACTGACACACAACTACATCTTCACAAAACTGTGATGACATCTCACAGTTATCGCGGCATCATGCAACCATCACAACCTCACGCACAACCACATCACAAAATTACAAACTACAACACAACTAGCTATATACATTCGTAAGACTTTCAAGCATCCAACGACTACCGGTATCACATTACATAAAACCAGCCAAACACAATCTATTCAAGGATTTATTACAATACGAGAACAACTATACATTAAACTACATAACACACACACACACACATACACACACACACAAAAAAAAAACACACATCTGTACGAAGAACTATTAAATTACCAAATATATGCTTATAACATCACACACTAAAGAACCATCCTGAATCACATTTTTCAAGGAACCAATAATCTAGCAAGTCAAACGGTACATTTATACGGGGAATCTCTCTCTCTCTCTCATTAATCTAGCAAGTCAAACGGTACATTTATAAGGGGAATCAATCAATCTCTCTCTCTCTCTCATTAATCTAGTAAGTCAAACGGTACATTTATACGGGGAATCTCTCTCTCTCTCTCTCTCTCTCTCGCTCTCTCTCTCTCTCTCTCTCTCTCTCTCTCTCTCTCAATCCTAAGCTCCCAGGATAAACAGTACCCCCCCAAACATCTCTCCCACCCACCCTTCCTCCAAATACTGCAACAAGAGTGGCAAAATCACTGTGAGAAGAGAGGATGGGAAGTACATAAGTATGGAGGAATAAAAGGTGTGTAGAGAGGAAGAAGAGGAGTGTGGAGCGGAAGAGGAGAAGTGTGGAGCGGACGAAGAGGAATATGGAGCGGAAGAAGAGGAATATGGGGCGGAAGAAGAGGAGCGTGGAGAGGAAGAAGTTGACTGTGGATAGGAAGAATGTAGGAAAGGATGTGAGAATGAGGAGAAAAAAAGAATGAGAAAATGGGAGCTGAGAGTAAAGGGAAACGGGAAAAGAAAGAACTGGGAGGAGAAAATACTAACAGGAGAGAAAACCGAGATAAAACAGAGGACTAGGCGAGGAGAGGACATGGAGAAGAGACAAGGAAAGACGAGATGGAGATGGAAGGGGGAGAGAAGGGAAGATGAGGGGTACGGAGGAAAATAAAGGACGGGAAGAAAAAAAGAGTAAGACAGAAAGGACGAGGGGTTAAGTGAGAGGAGACGGGATAAGTGAGAGAAGAAGCGAGGTCGTGGAGGACACAGCAAAAAGAGGCAAACATAAGACAGGAGGTCAGTAAGCTAAGTAGGCGATTACAACACAACAAACATGCAGTGTTGATATTGTAGAGTAGGCCGTGTGTGTGTGTGTGTGTGTGTGTGTGTGTGTGTGTGTGTGTGTGTGTGTGTGTGTGTGTGTGTGTGTGTGTGTGTGTGTGTGTGTGTGTGTGTGTGACGCTAAGGGAGAGGAGAGCAGAGAAGGGGAAAGAGGAGAATGGAGAAGAGAAGAGAGTAGAGGAGAATGGAGAAGAGAAGAGAGTAGAGGAGAATGGAGAAGAGATGAGAGTAGAGGAGAATGGAGAAGAGATGAGAGTAGAGGAGAATGGAGAAGAGATGAGAGTAGAGGAGAATGGAGAAGAGATGAGAGTAGAGGAGAATGGAGAAGAGATGACAGTAGAGGAGAGAGGAGAGGAGATGAAAGGAAAGAAGAGAAAAGAGAAACACGAGAAAAAGTACAGACATGAGAACGAGGGGAGAGAAGTGCAGAGGAGAGATACCACAGAAGCAAGGACAAGAGAGAGAGAGAGAGAGAGAGAGAGAGAGATGGGGTAGGATGAATACCGGGGGTGTCAAGGAGGAAAATAAAAAGGGGGTCGGAAAAGGTGAGAGAAGGGGTAATGTGACGAATAAGGAGGAGAAGGGGAAAGATGAGACGGGGGAGTGAGACAGGGGTAGGAGAAAGTAGAGAGGGAAGGGAAGAAGAGGGGAGAGAGGGGTAGAGGCAAAAGAGGGGTGGAGGAGGGAAAGAGAGGTGGAGAAAGGAAAGCGGGGTGGAAAGGGGAGAAAGAAGGGAAAATGGAGGGTAGCAGAACCTAGCAGAGGGGTCAGTAGGGTAAGCTATGCAGGCACTCAACTCAAACACAACACAAACATTGCAGTGTTGACATTTCAGTGTAGGCTGTGTATGACGTCACGCTTCTAACCAGCTGCCAGGGGAGTAAGTGGGGAGGAGGGGGAGTAAGTGGGGAGGAGGGGGAGTGTGTGCGGAGGACGGGGAGTGTAGGGGGGAGGAAAATGTTATGAGGAAAGTGGAGATAAATGGGAGATGTGAAAGAGGTTAGTGGAGACGAGAGAGGGAAGAAACTGGAAATGAGGGAGGAAACGGGGGCTGAGAGAGGAAACAAAGTGAGGATGAGCGAGGGAGATTTAAAGGACAAGAGAGAGCAACAAGGAGGCAGGAGGGAGGAAAGTGGGCTAAAAAAAAGGGTAGGGGAGGAAGAGGTGGCAAGGGAGGCGGAGCAGGGGGGGAGAAGGCAGGGAAGAAGCAGAAGAAAGGAAGAGTAGGAATGTGTTAAAACAAAAGCTAAGGAGGAAACGTGGGATGGAGGAGGGGAAGAAGAGGGAGGAAATATAAAAAGGTGGAGCACATGCGACAGAGGAAAATGGAGGGAGGATGTTTAGGCATGGAAGGAAAATGGGAGGGGGTGAAGGAAAATGGAAAAAATTAAGATCGTCAACAGTGTGTAGGAGGGAATGTGAGAACAGTAATGGGAAAAGGAACAGTGGGAGAAGGGGGAAAAAAGGGTGGAGAAGTTAGAAGAAAGGAGGAGGGGTGGGAAGGAAAATGGGGAAAGGGAAAGATTGATAGGCATGAATGAAAAGGAGAATCAGACAATGAGGAGAGTGAACAGATAAAGTGGGTGAAAATAAAGCGAGGGTAGAAATGAGGAAAAAGGGAAAAGACAGAGAAAGAATGAGAAAGAGGAAGGGAGGGAGGGAAGACGGAAGAGAGAGGGAGGGTGGGAAGACGGAAGAGGGAGGGAGGAGGAGGAGGAAGGAGGGAGGGAAACGACAGGGATGAAGTTAGTGGAAAGTGAAAGGAAGGGAGCGGAACAAGGAGGGGAAACGGGAGGGGGTGGAGATAATGTACAAAGTTAGAGCAATCTGACAGTGTGTGAGGGAATGTGAGAATGGTGAAGAAAAAAGGAATATGGGGAGGAGAAAAATGGCTGGAGAAAAGGAGACGAGGAAAATGTACGACAAGGACAGAGAGAATGAGAAAGAGAGGGGGGGAAATGGTAAGAAAGGGTGACACTGGAGGAAACGGCTGAGCAAAGTGGAAGAGCAAGATGAAGGGGGAATGGGAGGGGGGGGGGAAGATAATGGATAAAGTTAGGTCAAGACGACAGTGTGAGGGAATGTGAGAATGAGAGAAAAAAGGAATAGGCGGGAGAGAAAAAGCCAGAAGAGGGGAGGAGGGGATAAAAAGAAAAGAGAAAGGCACAAGTGAAGAAAGAGGAATGATAAGGCAGAAGAGGAGAAATCTGACGAGGGGAGATAATGGGGAAAAGAATGGGAAAGTAGAGGACCGACAGAAAACACAAAAGAAAAAGTTTAAGATAATGGGGGAAAGGAAGAGGATGAAAATGAGAGACGTGGAAATCCAGCAACGACGGCAAAACGAGAAGACAGGGAGGAGTGACGGGAGAAGAGATGTGGAAAGGAGAGAGACAGTGAGGGAAGAATTGAGAGAACTGAGCGACAACATGAAGAGGAAGAGGCAGGAAGAGAGGACAGGGAGAGAGAAAGGGGTGGGCAAGAAGGCAATTGGTTACGAAAGGATGAAAAGGGACGAGGACGAATAAAGAATGAAAAAGGACGGGGACGCATAAACATTAACATAGGACGAGGATGAATAAAGAATGAATGGACGAGGGCGAATAAAGAATGAAAATTGACGTGGACGAGTAAAGAATGAATGGACGAGGGCGAATAAAGAATGAAAATGGACAAGGACGAGTAAAGAATGAATGGATGAGGACGAATAAAGAATGAAATTGGACGAGGACGAATAAAGAATGAATGGACGAGGGCGAATAAAGAATGAATGGACGAGGACGAATAAAGAATGAAAAAGGACGAGGACGAATAAAGAATGAAAAAGGACGAGGACGAATAAAGAATGAAAAAGGACGAGGACGAATAAAGAATGAAAATGGACGAGGATGAATGAAGGTGGATGTGACAGCGATATGCACGAAGGGAAGGAGGGAAGGAGGGAGGAAATCAAAGGAAGACAAAGGGAGCAGGGGACTGGAACAAAATGAGAAGAGCAGGGAAGGAAGGAGGGGAGAAAAATGATACAAAGGGAGGCAGGAACGGAGAAGAGGAAAGGGAAGGAGGGAAGGAAGCAAAATAAAACAAAGAGAAGGAAGGAAGGGGAGAGAAGGAAGGAGGTGCTAGAATGAGAGAAGAGAGGCAGGAGGGAGGCTAATAAAATGACATCAGGAGGAAGGGTAATAAAGTGAGACAGACGGGGAGAAAAGGGAGACTGATGGCGAGAATTAAAGAGGAGAGAAAAACGAGAGAGGGGCGTTGAAGGAAATAACAACAAAGAGGAGGGGGAGTGGGGGGGAGGAAAGGGAGATATATTGGGGAGGGTGGCAAATGGGCGAAGGGGGAGTATAGAGACGGATGAGAGGGATCAGGGAGATTTCAGGGCAGGGAGAAGTCGGAGGGGAAAGGGGAGGGGAGGGGAGGGGAGAACAGGTGGGGAAGAGGGAAAGGATAGAGAGGGAAGGGGAAGAGGTAAGTGACAGAGAGGAGAGGGGAAAAGGGAGTGAGGGAGGAGGATGAGGGAAGCGAAAGAGGGGAGAAGGATGAAAGGGAAGGGAAGGGAAGGGATGGGGAGGATGGGGGAGGATGGGAGGGGAGGGGAGGGGAGGGGAGGGGAGGCGAGGGAAGAGAGAGAGGTAGGAGAGGAGTGGAAGAGTGGAGTTGATGAGAGAAGAGAAATAAGTAGGAGTGAGGATATGGAAAAGGGAGACAGAGAACTGAACAGAGATGACTGCTGAGATGCAATCGAGTCGAATGGAAGAAAGATTGATCAAAAACGGGATGGAAGACAGTGCGATGGAAAGAAAGATGGAGATGAGAGAGAGGGATAAATGGAAGACAGTATGGGAGGAGAATGGAGAAAGGACGACTCAAAAGCGGAGATATGAAAGAGGGATAAGGAGTGGGGAGGCGTACAGGAGAGGATATAGCCTAAGAGAGATAAGAAAGAGGGGAAGATGGAAGGGGAAACATTAGTCTAAGGGACATGAAAAACTGAGGGGAAAATAGGGAAGAGAAGGGAGAGACATGAGAGGAGAAGGGGGATAACACAATAAAAAGGGGGACCAAGATAACGAAGCAATACAAGTGGAGCAGGACAGACAAACCGACCTATAGTAGACGCGTGGGGAGAGGTTGGTAACTATAGGTAGGTAAGCTGTTGGTCAGTAGGCAGGTAAAATGGTAGGTAGACAGATTAAGCTCATGCAAACAGAAGGCAGGCAGATAAACTTAAGCAAGAAGAAAGACAAGTTGGCAACCAGGCAGGCAGATGTAAGTATGATTATGACTTGTCAGAGAGGCAAGAAGGCATGTAGGCAGACTGGTAAGTGGGCAGGTAGGCAGACAGGTAAGCAGGTAGGCAGAAAGTGAGCAGTCAGGTAAGCAGTCATGCAAGCCAACAGATAGGCAAGCAAGCACACAAGGAGACGCAGACACCCCGTACTTAAGCACTCAGGTAGGTATGTAAGTAAGCAAGCAGGTAATTAAGCAGGAAGGTAGTTAATTTGGATGACATAAGTAGGTAAGCAGACGGGGTAGAGGGCAAAGAGGAGGGACAGGAGAGGGCAAAGAGGAGGGACAGGAGAGATCAAAGGGAATGACTAAGGTGGGTACATAGAGCAAAGATGGCACTGAGGCTAGAAAAACTGAGTGAGTGGAGTGGGAGGGGAGGGAGAAATGAGGAAAGGGAGGAAAAGGAGGAAGGGAGAGTGGAAGGGAAGGGAGACTGGGAGGAAAAGGGAAGTGGGAGGAAAGGGGAAGTGGGAGGAAAGGGGGGTGGGAGGAAAGGGGGGTGGGAGGGAAGGGAAGGGGAGTGGGAGGGAGGGAGAGTGAGAGGAAGGGGGGGAGTACGCAAAAGTAGAGTGAGGGGGAAAGGAGAAGAGCAAGAGGAAACGAGGCAGTGAGAGAGAGGGAAATTGGAGGAAACAGGAGGGAAGGAAGATATATACGAGTATTTGGAGGAAACAGGAGAGAAGGAAGAGAGAAATTTGAAGGAAACAGGAAAGAAGGAAGAGAGAAATTTGGAGGAAACAGGAGGGAAGGGAGAGAAATTTGATGGAAACAAGAGGGAAGTAAGAGAAATTTGGAGGAAACAGGAGGGAAGGAAGAGAAACCAACAACGGGTGAGTCACAGGAAGCCAACGAAAATCGATTAATCACAGACTAGAGAAAAAAAAAATGGGAAGAGAGAGAGAGAGAGAGAGAGAGAGAGAGAGTAATTAGGGAGATGTGCAGGGAAGTGTGAGTCAGTGGGAGGAGGAATTAGCTTAAGGGAAAGAATGAGTCAGAGAAAGAAGTGGCGAGACCGCCGAGAAAGTCTCGGAAGTGGAGAGAATGGGAGAGACAGTGAAGGAGAGAAGAGAGAACAAGTAAGAGAGAAGGAGAGAAGATGAAGAACACAGGTGATGGAGAAAAAATGATGGTGAAGGAGAGACGAAAGAATTGAACTGAGGAGAGATGGGGAGAGGAAAAGGCGGAGGAGAAGAAAGAAGGTGAAGGGAGAGATGAAAGGATATGGAGGAGGAGAGACAAGGCGGGGAAAAGGTGAAGAAGAAAGTGAAGGAGAAAAAGTGAAGAGGAAAGACAGCAAAAGGAATAAGGATGAAGGCAATGGAGAAAGGGTAAGTGAAAGGCAGAAGAAAAATTAGAGGAAAGAAGAAAAGCACTGGGAAGGGAAGAGCAATTTTTTATAACTTTCATTCTTTGAAATAATGTGAGTCCTGGGATCTTGAAAATAAATTTTCTTTTTAGGTGACTAGTTTTGCAAGCATCAGCTTTGGGGCCTTAATTTTCAGGCATAAATAAGGGAAGAGGGAATGAGGAGGGAGAAGGAAGAGGGGGGAGAGGGACAGAGCAGGGAGAAGGAAAGAAGAGGGAGAGAGAAAGAAGAGGGAGACAGAAAGAAGAGGGAGAGGGAAAGAAGTGGGAGAGGGAAAGAAGTGGGAGAGGGAAAGAAGTGGGAGAGGGACAGAAGTAGGAGAAGGAAAGAGGAGGGAGAGGGAAAGGGGAGGAAGAGGAAGTGAAAGATGAGAGAGAGGGAAAGAAAGGGAAGAAAAAGAGGAACAAAGTGTGTGTGTGTGTGTGTGTGTGTGTGTGTGTGTGTGTGTGTGTGTGTGTGTGTGTGTGTGTGTGTGTGTGAGAGAGAGAGAGAGAGAGAGAGAGAGAGAGAGAGAGAGAGAGAGAGAGAGAGAGAGAGAGAGAGAGAGAGAGAATCAGGGAGTTAAATCATTCGTCGAACCATAAAAATCCTTAAATTGTGTGCCATAGAACGCAATATTAGACTCTCTGCCTGTGTGATGGCCTCTGACACACTGCAGAATAAACAGTTAGTTACACGTGATATGACAGGGTGATATTTGGTGGAGTGAAGAGGGGAGGAAGACAGCACGAAAAGAGGAGGGGACGAAGATAAGAAAGTAGGGAGAGACAAGGGAAGGAAGAGAGGAGGTGAGAGAAGGAGGAGGAAAAGAGGAGAGGAAGAAAAGAAAAGGGGAGGAAGATACGATGGGAGGGTCAGGGGAGGGATAGAAGATAAGAAAGGAGGGAGACAGAAGGGGTGGGATCGAAGGGAGAAAGAGAAGAAGGGAGGAAGAGAAGAGTGGAAAGAATACAAGAGGGAATGAATGGTAAGAGTAGAAGAAAAGATGCGGAGAGAGAGGAGGTGGACAAGAAACTGCGGGGTATGATGAGAAAGAAGAGGACAGTAAGAAAAATAATAGAAAGACAAGGGAAATAAGTGGGAAAGAGAAGACAGAATGATATGGAGAAAAAAGTAAACAGAATACAGGAAAAGACGTAGAGGACAAGAACAAAAATGAAGAAAGAAGGATGCCAGAGATGGAAGTATATGAGAGAGAGAAAGAGAAGCAAATTGTTAACTTAGCCGGCGAACCCAGAAAAAAAATCAGACTGTGTTCCGCAGAGCAAAACATAAGGGCTCGCTCGCTGCCAGTGTGATGGGCCTCTGACAGACTGCAGAATAAATTAGCGACATGCGATATCAGGATGTGTGTTGACATTTTAACATGGAAGAGCACGTGAAGTGTGTTTGTGCATGGTGAGATATGATGTACTGCGGTGTGTTGCGTAGTGTAGACAGCAGTGCAAGATAGTGTAGTGAGCTGTACGTAGTGTAGTGTAGTGTAGTGTACTGCAAGGCAGAGTGACGTGATGTAGTGCAGTGCAGCACAGTGTAGCGTAGTGTGTACAGTAAGTCTCATGCAGTGTGAAAAGATGTTTGTGGTATAATATGTCGTGCTGTTGTGTAGTGTAGTGTACAGGATGTGAGTATAGGCAAGTGGTGTACTGTGAAGTGTGGTGTGGTCTGGTGTCTCGGATGCGAGCGTAGTGCAGTGTAATGAGCATGGTGTAGTTAATTAGTATACGATAATAACGTCTTTCCGTAACATGAGTTCTTTTTTATTTTATCCTTCCTTCCGTCGGCCGACTTTAAGCCTATTCAGTATAGGGAAATCCCTCGCGGTCAAGGCGTTACAAAGAATCTCCATTAACCATTTCAATACCATTACATTTCTATCTTATTCCTACCACCGACAAGATTGTTTTTGCCAGCTTACGGAAGATCTCTGGCACTGAGATGGTTAATACTGAGATTGTATTTTTTAGAGCTCGAGGGACTCTTGCACCTTTTCCTTGGTAGTCAATTTCTATAAAACAGCACAGTAATATTCCAGTGCAGTAGTAGCAGTAGTAGTAGTAGTAATATTTGTAGTAGTTGCTTGTTGTTGTTAATGGTGCTGCTCTTGTTGCAGCCCCATGTGCAGCTGCTTGTGAACCCAGTGGACTGCAGGTTGAAGTTGCACCTCAACTGCATGCCACAATCTTCTATTCGGGGATAGGGATTCAGGGACATTTGTGTAACCAGTCAGTTCAGCCGCCCAGCTATATCGGTGCCACCACGTGAAGGCGTCCCCCTCCAGTACCATTATCCCCTTTAAGTTATATATGAAATGTATGCGCAACCAGACCAGAATGATGGTATAAAATGCATAAAAAATCGCAAGAGAAGAGGTGCTACAGGCTTGGTAAACCGAGGACAGGGTATGAGGGAGTGAGTGACCGTAGTGTGTTGTGATGCTGATAGTGTACGTGTACGGAACTGAGTACAATTAGATTAAGGACGCATTCCAACTGGGTTCGGAGATTTCGTAAAGTTTCTTCTTCAGCGATTTAGTTTTCTGTATTATTATTATTATTATTATTATTATTATTATTATTAACCACCACCACCATTACCACTATCATCATATTTCAAACCTTAATCAACCTCTTGTAAGTTAATGTCACCAACTATGTCTATATGCACATATTGTAAGATAGCTATGGTCTAGTATGCAAAATATACCGTGAAGGAAGAGGTGCTACGGAGACGAGAATACGAGTGGGTGTGGGTGCATGTGCAACATTATCACATATCAAGGCCAGTGTGGGTGTTGCTAATTACTTGGGACAACGAGTACGAGAAACTGGGTGCCCTGTAAGATAGTGAATGCGAGCTTAGGAGTGAGTGTGATGGAGAACTACGGTGGTGATTTAGGACACGATGTTGCTAATCAAAGGAATGGTGACCACTGTGCCTGGTGAATCTTTAAAATATAATAGTATAAACACTATGCACTGTGACTCCTTACGCAACAAACACGTGTCGCTTGGCTAAGTGTTTTAGCATAACTAGATGGTAACGAGAGGAAGGAGGTGGTAAAGACAGGAAATGCCGCCCAAAGATCCAGATAAAACTTTGCTGTACTCGGCGTGAAAATGTTTATCAACGACGTCTGACGTCCGCCGAGTCTGCGTCAACAGTTCCGGTGTGAGTGCGGGTGCCCTCAACCTCCACCCACCCAGTGACAACCCTCTATAATATATGGGCATCGGGACAGCAGGACGTGAGACGCAGCACTTTGGTAACAATAAAATGAGTCTGTGCGAAGCCTTTACAGAACGCAGGTATCAGTACGGTACTATCATCAGGTTGGCTATCTTGAGAAGAAAATGTGCTGCATGTGAAAATTGAGATCAATATTGTTAATAACAAAACACTGCATACCGGTATTCATTCACAAAACATGGAGATTTAAGTTACGTCCTGCGACATCATTACCGGTGCCAAGGTAATACGGCCCTTATTATATAAATGTCGGATATAAACAACAGAACAGTGCAGCAGCTGCAGCAGCAGCAGCGCGCGCGTGCGCCGTTCCGGGTGTGCTGCTCCTACCACGGCCACCACTTCCGCTCCGTCCACTTCACGCTCCACCACCACCAGCACCACCACCACCACCACCCACACCCACATAACCTTGGCTACCAATATTAAGAAATCCCTTGTCATATTCAAATATCACTTCAGTTCTGTTTACGTATGAGTTTCTCTGTCGCTGTAAACTCATCATTATATATCGGTATAAATTCTCGTTGTAGACAACACATTCATCATACAACCCTCACAATATTACACACACACACACACACACACACACACACACACACACACACACACACACAAAGAAGGTTACAGTTCAGAGCATTTTCCTAAGCATACATACCCACGTCACAATACAAACACTCATAATAGCTTGCACATTTTACTGTTTGTACGCCTTACACAACTGTTCTACAGACCACATTCATTTTAATATCTCCCAAATAATATTCTCTTCATACCTCACGTTTACCTTTGTCTTTTTATTCATACTTCCCACGCCATCTTCGTCAAATTATCTATACCAAAGTCATCTCTCACAGCCATTAACAAAAACAATCTTCATTTCTTCAACACTCCGCGTACAACAGCTCAGTCTCTCACTTCTCATATCCATGCCTCACACTTCTCAAACCAGTCTCATTCTTCTCATATCCATGCCTCACACTTCTCAAACCAGTCTCACACTTCTCATATCCATGCCTCACATTTCTCAAACCAGTCTCACTCTTCTCATATCCATACCTCACACTTCTCAAACCAAACTCACTCATCCTGAAAACCTCACACCACACCTGAGTCTCACATCCTTCACCCTTGACACTCAAAGGCCAATTACCACATCCTTATTTCTCACGCTTAATACACAACACCCACTCAACATCCTTTATCTAATGTATATATTCATGGGCCCACATGGTCCTAACTCTTTCAATGCAATGGCGTCATTTTAAATTCATGATACTGTCAAATTTATTTACCTTACAAGTCCCTAAGGAGTTTAGAGGTTAATGAAGACTATATCCAACCCCCATGGCTCGAAAATGTCCGCTAAGCTTAATAAAATCGTCTGTAAATATAAGAACAAAATGGAAATAGAAGTTTTTGAATGGATTACCAGCTTCAATACAACGTCTTTTTATTCTTGCTACCGGCAGACAATTAAATGCAACTTAGGAGAGGCCCTGTGTATTTTAATAATAAGTTCCGTTGTTCAATTTAAATCCTGACGCCCATCCTCATCCTTCACACTTATTCACATGCACCAAACACGCGTCACATCCAAACACATTTACATAGTCGCACAATCTCGTTCGTGCGTGCGCGCTCACACACACACACACACACACACACACACACACACACACACACACACACACACACACACACACACACACACACACACACACACACACACACACACACACACACACACACACACACACACTTTCAACTTCTACCTTCTCAAAGAGTATGGATGTAATAAAATAGACAATATAATATTTAACAGTATTTAACACTATCGTCCAGTAAATATTCATCTATCTTTCCTCTACTGTACAGATCACAAATGATAAATACAAGTATGGTATGGTAAGCAGCGAAAGTAAACACTCAGTTATCATACACGCTATTTCCTGTACCGTATTTCCTTTTATACACTGCCGCTGAATTTAATGTTATCACTTATCAATGCCAATAAAATTGCCGTGGTTTGTATGCAAGGGCGTAAGCTGATTAAATATTTCCTGCCTGCTTCGGATAGTGACGGCGGTGTGTGTGTGTGGGGGGGGGGGGGAACAGCCGTCTGTTTCAAAATCCTTTTTATGACCTAACAGAATGGCTACCCAACGGCAGTCATATTTTGGCGAGTCTGTACAGTAGCTGATTACTTTCTTTTGTACTCCAATGCACTCAGCCAAATCCCCAATACACACACACACACACACACACACACACACACACACACACACACACACACACACACACACACACACAATCAAATCAAAGCTAGGACAGATCCACACCAATAACAACCACCCACACCTCAACTCATCCATCCACTGGCACAACTGACATTCACACACCCACACTGCATCTCTTAATCCCTCTCCAATTCCCGTTATGGCCTAAACAAATGAAATACCGGCACACAACACAGCCCCCAACCCCCTTCCAACTCGTGGCCTCTATCATTCACTGTTCTTTCTGAAGTATCATGTATTACCCAAACATACACCCAATAGAGGATTCCCTGGATAACGTTTGGACTTAGGATCGTATCTTACTGTGCTTCGGGCAACTACTAAATTACGTCCTTTGTGATATATTTTATTAACACATTTAATATTCCTTTGCACCGGTGTGTTAATTATATATCATTTATATCCTGGCTGTAGTAATAGTATTTGTTGCAACCCCAGGCTCGTCTGAAACATGAATCCGGTGGAACGATCGAAGAAGCTGCTTACATCCTGCAATCCACCATCTTCTTTCGGGGGATAGGAAGTTGAGGGATGTTTGCATAGCCGGGCAGAGAAGTTACTCAGTTATGCCACCACGTGAAGGACTCTGTCCAGCACTTGTGCTGGTAATATGGATATAACATAAATAACAATCAAGCTACTGTACATAACCGTGCCATGTGGGGAAATAAACTGGACGGGAAGATGTGCTAGAGCCTCCAATGCTGACGTCAACTTGGGAGGCCCTATAGCACCTGTATATGTTTACTTTTGTTTATGGCACATTTATCCTCTCTTACGTTATTTATGTACGCTGTGTTGATACGAACACAAATAACAAGCACGAAAATATGTACGTGGTGTGTAAAATAAATTGCTTGGGAAGACACAATGGAAAACATTTCAAGCCAACAACAACGTTATTCAAAAAAGTGTCACTCCAACAAAACACGCTCCACAACCACTTGTCATCCTACACCCCAAAAACCTTCCACACCTACACCCGTGGGAGTAACATGAGTGGGGACAGGTCACTCTTCCACCAACAAAATGGTGTACCCCGGCCCTACGGATCAAATTTTGCCCTTCTGAACCTTCGAAACACGCTTGAAACGTGTCCATTAAAGCTGCCCAGGCTTGAAAATAGCGTGTGCAAACCGACCGCTACAACACAAAC
This sequence comes from Coenobita brevimanus, assembly GCF_032717465.1. Classification (NCBI taxonomy): domain Eukaryota; kingdom Metazoa; phylum Arthropoda; class Malacostraca; order Decapoda; family Coenobitidae; genus Coenobita; species Coenobita brevimanus. Next base: position 36,813,212 of record NC_136998.1, on the reverse strand, counting down.
TCCTATATACTGAACGAATAGACGTAAAGCACCAATACACAAGACTACGAGAGCATACATAAGCTACATACAAATAACTGAGTATGCCAAGCAGATGAAAGAATGATAAACCTACTTGTGAGCAGCCTGGTGAATAGCCTACACGAATAATGGAGTCAGATAAATACTGAATGAGAAGATACCAAATACCGGTACCAACAGACGAGACCAGGAAAATATACAGACAAAAGGATAGTGATCAGGTAAGAAGAGGATGATACATACAGAAAACACGGAAATATCAACAGAAAAACAATGCAGACAAATACTGAATATATACAGAAATTACCGACGGACGAGGCCAGAAAGGCATACACAAACAGGAAGTCGATCACACATGAGGGGGCAGATATATACTGTCTGCTACACTGAGCACACAAATAAGAGAGAGGTGACCGACAGGACAAAAAAAAAAAAAATACTGAATGAATATAAAGGAAATACCAACACATGAGAGTAAGAACACATACAGTACATATACCAAGCAGGAAGGGGATCAGACAAGAGGCACAATATTGTTGGCTATATACCGGTATACTGAAACAAAACTGAGAAATGAACGACAGAACAGAAAAAATACTGAATGAATATACCCACAGATAAAACCAGGAAGGTATACACATACCAAACATGAAGGTGATCAGACAAGAGAAGGCAGATATACAGGCAGTCATGGGCGGCAGGCTGGCTGGCTGGCTTACTGGGTGGCTGGCGCGACTTGCCTGCCTGCCCTGCCTCCCTCATCCCCTCACCACTCATCTTTAACTGGTCTCATCTTATCCCGCTGCCCTTCTCACTAACCTACACCTCATACTGCCTCATCACTATCACCATCATGTTCCATCATAACCAGGGCCACCATCACCATCACTACCGTCACCACCAAACTATAACCACACCCACCACCACAACCAACAATGCCACCATCACCACCAAACCCATCGCTACCAGACTCTTACTGATCACCATCATCACCATCACCACCGCCGACTCCACCACCACCATATACCATCACGTTCTCAACAATACCCCTCCATTACGCTCCCTCGCTGTTCTCTATCACCACGCTCATTCACAGCCTCTTCCCCACTCATCTTTAATTGGGCTCACTTTATTCCGTTGGCTTCCTTACTAACCCATACCTCACGCTGCCTCACCATTACCACCACCCCACCACCACGCCCATCATCAACAAAACGTTGCCTCACCATTACCACCACTATTACCCTCCACCAGTATGTATCTTTAACCCTCACCACCACCACGAAGCATCACCACCACCGCCATACTCTGTCACCACGCGTGTTCCCTATGCCCCCTTTACCACCACTACCACGCCGCTGCACCGGCACTACGCTCCCTCGCCATTCTCATCAAAGGTTGCACACTAGCCCCTCACTAATACCAAAACTTCCCCACCATCATTACTACAATCATTACCAACTCACCACCAGCGAGCACTAGCAATGATTTACCGGTACCACCACCACCACCACCACCACCGCCACCGCCACCACCACATCACTACGATATTACCACTACCACCATCCCCTGTAAAAATCACCATCCCTCATAACAATCATCATTCGCACAAACATAACCATCCTTCACCACCAGTACCGATAACCACCACCACAAACTCATCAACATCCCATCATCTCTCCATTACCACCACCACCACCACCACCACCACACCACAACCAATATGCCCTCACCATATAAAACGTATACTATTCACATTTCATCGCACAACAACCTAAAATACCACGCGATAGGCATCAAAATCAAACCCATATTTTTAAATCTATGGCTTCATTTTTAACTTTTCCTATTTTTCTCTTCCCTTGACAGTCGTTTTAGGGCTTACGGGCGTTCGATATGGGCTGACGATACAAGTACTTAAATCAACAGTACTATCGGGCTGGCAATATTGTAGCTTGCAACACGGGTACTTGTTCAAATCAACGTTATTATAAAGCTTGCATACTTAGGTTTACAGTACTATAATACACAGCATGCAATACTCTCTGGCATGCAATAAAGGTACACTTGGGTCTGTATTAGCCTTGGATTTGCAATACTCAGGTACATAATAATTAGAGGTTTGCAATACTCAATTTACAATATTCATGTGTTAACAATACCATACTCTCGAGCTTACAGTACACACAGGCTCACAATATCGTCGAACTTAAAATACACACAGGTTTACAATACTATCGAGCTTACAGTATAAACAGGCTTACAATCGTCGAGTTTACAATACACATAGGCTTACTACACCCTCGGGTCTACAACAGGTTACTCCTGAGCTTAAACTACTAGGGGTACCACTCACAGCCTTACGCTGGGTACGCATTCCAGCTAGTCCCCGTCCTGCTTTGGACGACAGTTAACCCACCTAGTCGCAGCCCCACTTAGCCAAAATCCTGTAGTCCCTGCCCCCACAGCCTGAGTCTAAATAGTCCCAGGCCCACTTACCTTAGTCCAGCAGTCCCAGCCCCACCTAGCCTCAGTCCAGTTAGTTCCAAATCCCCTAGCCTCAGGACCAACAGTCCCAGTCCCTGCTAACCTCTGTCCACCCATTTCCAGTCCCACCCATTTCCAGTCCCACCTAGCCGCAGTCCAAGAGTCCCAGCCCCACCCAGCCTCAGTCCAGCTAATCCCTGCCTCAGCAGCGTCAATCCAACTAGTTTCAGCCCTCCTAGCCTCAGTCTAGCAGTCCCAGCCCCTCCTAGCCTCAGTTCCATACCCCTATAAAGGTCAGTTTTGCTAGTCCCAATCCCGTCTAGCCTCAGATCTTAGTAGTGGCCCCTTCTAACCTAAGTTCCAGTCTTTCTAAGCCTTAGTTCCAGTCTCAGCCCCTCCTAGTCTCATTCCTAGTCTCTCCTAGCCTCTATTCCATAGCCCTAGTCCTCATCAAGCCCCGTTCCGCCTTGCCCAAGGCCCGGCCCCGCCTAGCATTACCCTAGTTCTGCCTCTGCCAAATCCCCAACCCCAGTCTGGGCTTGTATTGATTCTCTCACACCCTTCACTACGACGACGCACTCTTCTTTACCTTAGGCTTACTAGACAAACGATTTATTTATTTATTTATTTATCATTTCTATTCTCGGGGACATCTCTCGTTAAGAGGTAAGGAACAATACCCTTTAAATCCTCCAGTACGATTTATTTTTTTAAGTCTTGGTGCCGCCCTAAACTCATTTTACTTTAACCTGACCTAATATTGCCTAAGACCTGATTTGTGTACCATGTGACCTTGCCCCCAACATCGCCAGGGACTACAAACCTCCAGCCAGCCATTACTTCCTCAGTCAGCTTTAAACCCCACCCCATCCTACACCCCCCTTTCACGCAGCTCTGAACCTCTCTAGCAGCTTTCTAAACCCTCTCAAGCAGCTCCTCAAACCTCCCTCTCCCAGCTCTAAACCTCCCTTAACGCAATCTAACCCCCTGGCAGCTCAACCCTTCGACAAACTCAAGCTGATCTCACCCATGTGATCCAACAAACCCCCTCCCTCTCACCAAAAAACTATCAATCTCACATAAGCAACTCAAAATCCCCCTTGCAGCTGTTTTAAATCTCCTAGTCAGTTCTTAAATCCCCTCAGCTTACTTTAACCCCAGTGACCCTGCGCGCGCGCGTACACACACACACACACACACACACACACACACACACACACACACACACACACACACACACACACACACACACACAGTTCCCCGCTTAATCCTCAGGCGGCTCTAAATCGATAAGACTCCAGGCAATCTTGAAGCCTAAATTACCCCCAAGAAAGCTCTGACTCTCGCTGGCTGATCTTACCCCTGTGACCTTACCTAAATCCCCTGACAACTACCCCTCCCCATTCTGCTCAAGAGAATTCCTTACCCCTTCCACCAGCTCTGCAATACAGACAGAGACAGAGACACACACAGATAGAGACAAAAACAGACAGACAGACAGACACAGACAGACACAGACAGACAGACAGACAGACAGACACACACACACACACACACACACACACACACACACACACACACACACACACACACACACCAAACCCTTTCATAAAAACACTTGTCAATTGCCAAACCCCATTTAAATTCCTTACGCATCTCCAACCCCTACCTTCTAATCCCCTAAGGAAGCTCTTTAACCCTACCCTGCTCCTCAAACCGTCCCTCTCAAACCTACTTTTATAACTTTGGCCAGCTCTATACTTAAAACTCTTCAGTCAGCTCTATAATCACCCACAAAAACCCCTCAGTCAGCTCTAAACTCCCCATCTAACCCCCCCTCAGGAAGCTCTCAACCCCCCCCCCCTCATCTAACCCTCCAAGACAAATCTAATTTTATAACTTGGGCCATTTTTGAAATACCACAAATCCCCTCAATCAATTTTTATTACCCCCACAAAACCCCTTTCAGGCAGCTCTAAATCCCCACAATACCCTACCACTCAGCTCTAAACCTTTTCCCAACCCCTTCTGGCAGCTCTAAATCCACATCCAACCACCCTCAGACAGCTCTAAACCCCTTACGAAGCTCTAGACCGGCCTCCTGTCAAACCCACTCAGTCAGCTCCGAACCTCGTGCCAAACTTCCTCAGTCAGCTCCAAACCTCTATCCAGCTCCACACATTGTCCCGGCCCAACCCCCGCCTCTCACGTAACACTTATCGATCGCACACAGGCGCTGGCTGCCTCCGCCTCGCATACTGGGGAGAGCTTGACTGGCTTCACCCCCCATCCTCCTCTCTCTTTCTCGAGGCTCTTTTTCCTCGACATTTTTCTTTGTCTCACGTTAAGGTTTATTCTTTGTCTCCGTCTGGCTGTCTATTTTCTCTCTCTCTCTCCACACGTCGATGTTTTCTGTTAATCTGATACAACCATTAAAACTAATAATAATAATAATAATAATAATAATAACAATAATGAAATTAATCCATTAAAATGATGCTTTTTAAGGACCTGGAGCAAGTAATACTGATTAAGTAATACACATTTGCCAAATAATAATACTCTATAAACTAACGTCTCTGTCTGTATGTGTGTCTGTCTGTCTCTGTTTCTCTCTCTCTCCCTCTCTCTGTCCTCTTGAAATCCTCTCCTCCTCTTACTGTCTTCCTTTTCTTTTAACTCTCCTTCTCTCTTCCTCTTTTTCTTATGCATTCCCTGCCTCCTCCTACTCTCTTTTTTTTTCTCCTTTTTCTTTCTCCTGCTCCCTTATTTTATGTCCTATTTTCCTTTATTTTTCTCCTGTCTTCCCTTCCTCCCCTTACTCACCTTTTTTCGTTTTCCTCTTCTTCCTCCCCCCCCTTCCTCGTCCTGCTCTTGCTCTGCTTTGCCCTTCCTCCTGCTCTCTTCCTCATCTACGTTCCTCCTCTCTCCTCCTCCACATTTCCCCTCAATACTGTCTTCCTCCTCCCTCCAATCCTCATTACAATCGAGCAAATGCGTCTCCTACCTCACAGACCCTCCTATCATAGTTTACCCCTCCTCCTCCTCCTCCTCCTCTACTTCTTCTTCACCTTCCTCCTCCTCCTTTGCTTCCTCTTCCCCTTCCTCCTCCTCCTCTGCTACCTCTTCCCCTTCCTCCTCCTCCTCTGCTTCTTCTTCCCCTTCCTCCTCCTACTTTTCCTCCTCCACTTCTTCATTACTTTCCTTCTCCTCCTCCTACTCTACATTTCCCTTCTTTTTTCTTCCTCTTCCTCCTCCTATTCTTCTTTATCAACCGTCTTTCCCCTTGTTCCTCCTGCCCACTCTTCCTTCCATTTCCTTTTCCTCTCTTCTCTCTCTCTCTCTCTCTCTCTCTCTCTCTCTCCCCCAAGCACATGGTGCAAGAAAGTGCGCAATGCATCTTATTCCAACACTTCAAAATGACAACACTGCTATTTCCTCCTCTTCCTTCTTCTACCATTTCTTCACAGGACTTAAATATTTCCCAAGAATCTCTCTCTCTCTCTCTCTCTCTCTCATTCAACTTTCCCAGCTTCCAACTTCGCTCTCCCACTAATCTCTTCATCCCGTCTCCACGTTTTTTGACTTTCTTTCTCCCCACTTAACTCCCTCCCTCCCATCCTGCTTTTCTCCCTCCCTCCTTACCTTTCTTCCTTACCTCCCTCTAAAGACTGCCTCCCTTCCTACCGACCTATCGTGTCTTTTCCTACCTACCTACCTACCCGCCTCCCTACACTGCCTACCTAAGTGCCTCTCTTAATTTACCTCCCTACCTGTCTACATGCCTGCCTGCCTCCCTACCTTCCAACTTATCCAATTGCTTGCCTGCCTATCTACTATCACATCTACCAACCCTGTTTACCTACCTGCCTATCTCCCTCCTACCCTACATTCCTACCTATTTACTTTCCGGCACACCTACCACCCCACCCTATTTACCTGCCTATCTTTTCATCTCCCTTCCACCTTAATTCCCTCCATCTCCTCCTGCCTACCTACCTCTCCCCCTAATCTCCCTACCTAACAACCCACCCTACTTACCCATCTGCCTTTCCATCTCCTTCCCTCCCTGCATACCTCCTCCCTTCCCTTCCTACCAACTCACCTCCCTAATTCCCTTCCTACCAACCAATCCACGTACCTTCCTCCTTTCCTCAAGCTCCCTACCCAAATACTAAACAACCCACCCCGTTTCCCTATCCGTCTTTCCATCTCCCTCCCTTCCTACTTACCTCCCTCCCTCCCCACCCCTCCTCATATTACACCCTCTTCCAGTTCTTTACCTACCAATTTACCGGTGCTTTCCCCCACCAGCGCCTACTTATACGTACTTATCATCAATTTTGCTTCTTTTTTATCCAGAACTTCCTTGTATTATTCAGCTCTCTTTTTTGCAGGTATTTCGCTTTCTCTCTCTCTCTCTCTCTCTCTCTCTTTACTTTACTATTCATATTCTCCCCCACAGAACCTACTTTAATATATGATTCCCCCCCCCCCTCTCTCTCTCTCTCCACCTTCACACAAACTCCTTTATCATTCCGTTTATTATTTCCACTGTTTGCTTGTTCTGCCACATAGCGCTAGTCCTGGTAACAGTTTCTTTTCTTTTTTCATCCTTTGTTCACACACACACACACACACACACACACACACACACTTTTCCTATACCCTGACGATTTTACTCAGCTTATAAGTTTTTTTTTTTTTTTTTTTTTTTTATGTGTCCGACTCTGGGCAAAGGCTTCAGGGCCTATATCTTGGGGGCAGTAGCCTATCCCAAGGCCCAGTAGTCCTCCTACACCTCCACATGTCACCACTTCGGCGCTAACACCCACCGTCCATACTGAATACATGCTAGGGCTGTCTCATACAGGACTGGTGTATTGGTAATAGCTTATAAGTGAATTTTCACACCAAGGGGATGTAGAAAAAAAAAGGAGGGGGGGGGAATAAGTACCGTAATCCATTCAGTACAAAATCTTTCCTCACTTAAATAAAACCATCTGAAGGTTGTAAGAATAGTATACAAAAACACGTCCTGGGACTGAAAGGGTTAACAAGCTGCTTCCCGTACCACAGCAGTACAGCCAGACGGACCATTTCCCTGGGATCCCGTGGTGGTCTAGGTAACACTGCTGTAGTACATGATTTTTTTTTCTTGTTTTTACCTTACTGATGTTGTCACCATTCGATTACATTCAGTTTTAGAAAAAACTTGAAGTAGGGATTACAGTCATCATTAATGCTTTTAGTGACATGTCTATCTGACCTCTTTTTTTTTTTTCTTTTTTTTTTTTCTTACAGAAAGGAAGGAGTTAGATGCCCTCGTAAATCCCTTCAGTAAGACGTCCTTTTATTCTTGCAACCGCCAGAGGATTTTACTCAGCTTAGAGGGGGGAGAACTCTAAATGTGGAGGGGTAAACTGACTGCTTTCCCCAACATTCCAGCCGAATCACTTTCTTGGGATCAAAAGGTTTGTTATAAACTTTTTGCTATCCTTCTCCCTCCCACTACGGTACATTTTCATCTGACTGCCTTCCTCCTCCCTCCCTCTACATTTTCATCTGTCCATCTTCTTTCTCCCTCCCACTACATTATCATCTGTTCACCTTCCTTCTTCCCCCTCTATATTTTCATCAGTCAACCTTCCTTTTCACTCCCTCCCTCCCTCCCTCTACATTTTCATATGTCCGACTTCCTTCTCCCTCCCTCTACATTTTCATCTCTCCAGCTTCCTACTTTCAATTCTCGTAATACAGTTAAAAACCTCCTAACTACCGTACCGCATCCATCAGCAAACCACTCTGCCTCCCATCTTACCGTCCCTCTTAATTTCTCATTTTTCTACTTCCTAATTTCAAGTTCCAGACTGCACCCTAAGTCGTAGCCCACTATATACATTACGAACTCACTCTGCCTCCGTCTTACAGCCCCTCTCTCCTCCCTATCTTCCCTCCCGAGTGCTTCCTATCCTTGCTCCCACCTTCCCTTTCATACTTCCCTTCCTCACCTCTTCTATCTTTCCCTCCTTTCTGGTACCTAATTCAGATGGAAAACCTACCAAAGACCGGGTCCATTACCAAACCACTCAGAATCCCACTTCAATTTCCCTCTTCACTTCCTTTTTTTTTTTTTTTTCAGGTTCCCATTCCTAATTCCACCATTCCACTCTGCTTCCATCTTGCCGTCACTCTTTCCAGTTCATTTTCACACACACACACACACACACACACACACACACACGAATACTATGTCGATCACCAAACCACACTGCCTCCCATTTTACCATCCTTTTTTCTCTCTAAATTCCCTTTTCAGTGGTTTCCCCCACTCTTCTCATCTTCACTTACCAAATTCCCATCTTCATCTCTCCTTCTCCCCTCCCCTCCATCTTTTTTTAGTTCCCAATACATCTTAAAAAAAAAAAAAAAAAAAAAAAAAACTACCGTCTACCGTATCCATTACCAACCCAATCAACATCCCATCCTCTCGACCCTCTTTTCTGCCTTTCTGGTCTCTATCCAATTTCCTCTCAAAAACTTATCGACTAACAGGTCCATCATTCATGAGTAAGTTCTGCCTTCCGTTCTGTCTCCTCCACCTCCCTATTTTTTCCCCTCCCTTCCCCTCCCCTCCTCTCCTTTTCCTTCCCCCGTTCCTTCCTACGTCTCCCTTTTCATTTTCTTATCTTTTCTCTTTTTCCTCCCCTCTTTCTTTCCTTCCCATACTTCTTGCTCAGTGTCACTTGTCACTTCTCCCTCTTTCTCTCTCATATACTTCCTCACCTCTTCCATCCCCTCCTATTCCCCCTTCCCCCGTTCCTTCCCCTTCCTCTTTCCAATGGTGTCGTCAGTCCTCCCAGTCCACCTTGTTTCCTCCCTTCTCCCCTCCTCTCCCCTCTTCACTCACCTTCTCCTTTTGTCATTTCCTTCCTTCCCCTCCCGTCATAATGGTGCCTGTCACTCCTACCTTCCCTCCCATTATTCCCTTCCACGACCCTTACCTTCACTCTCTTCTTCTTCCTTCCCTCTTCTTTGTCCTTGCTTCTCCCT